>NC_143437.1:106570312-106871250 GCF_987193195.1 Phasianus colchicus | reverse complement strand
TTCTGGAAGGCACAAGGCGGTGCTGCTGCCCCTTCTGCTGCAAGGATGAAGTGCTGGAGGAAGCTCCTATGGAAATCCTTTGGTGCATAATGTCCCTTTTAGTACAAGTGAATCAGAGAGCAGATACAAAATGCCTCATTTATGGTCAGGATATCTTAATTGTCATACTCACTTTCCCCATAGAGCTTTTTATTGAGGATTTTCAAATTGACTGCAAATTCTGTCTAAAGCTGAGTTTTCCAGTCTTTCCTTCTTTCATTAATGTTTATGTGTAAATTCAAGAATAGATCTGAGGGTGAGGGTAGCAAACTCTCCCACTGCAAGCCGTGAATTTCATTTTTAGGTCAATGAATCTATCATCAGGTGGCATTACTAAGCAAACCATGAAATTCCAGTGTCAGAAAAGCTTGGGCTGCAGAGCTGTCAGGGGTGGGATGGTATGAAAACAATGACTCAACGTGACCCTCAGGGTATGGGTTGATTTATCTACCCATCCCAGTTGCCAATGGCAGAAGGAAAAAAAACACCTCACCTTGAGTAGCCTTTTCTGTAGTGATGGAGCATGGAATCCTGCAGTGCCTATTTCCCTTCAGGACAGCAGCAATAAAGTGGTTGTTACAGGATTGCAGGTTACCTCCTCCCGAGGTAGTTCTGTAAATTAACATGCTCTGTGGATACAAAGAGTGTGTCTGTAGCAGCAGAGTAACCTCTCAAGGCACAGGAACTTTGCACTGTTAAATAGTTAGACTAATTCTTCACATGCTTTTGACCTGTGCAAGCCAACACTCTGTCTTAAATAGCTCCTAATGAATTTGGAACTGACCCCAGAGACCATTCCCAGTGGGTAGTTTAGATACAGCCCCTCTTCTGAAAGCTAGCAGAATTAAATAATACACACATGGCAGCTTTTGCTGGCCTTAGGGATGAAAGAAGTCTGCTGCTGTTTAATTTCCTTACATGGGAGTATCAGGGCACATTAAGTAGGGTTGAAAAGCCTGTTTGGTACTATGTTTCTTTTTTGTGGATCTTTGTTCATTTTTGTCCATTTAGATTGAGTATTTTATTTTTTCCAGTTTCTTGGTGCTTTCTCAGTCTCTAGGACTGGAAATATTTTGTAATAAACAGCACAGTTGACCCTGACCTAGTAGTTTTTTTCATACCATAGAAATGGTGTTAAATTAGGCTTTGCCTTTGATCTACAGTACCTGTATCTGCCTATTCAAATTACACTAGATTGGAAATGGGAATGGAAGGGGATGTGGCAAAAAGTCTTGCGCTAACATGTCTCTGAGAGAGGTTTCTGTGCTTCCTTCAGTGATAAGTTGTTTTGAAAGAGAAAGTTAAATACAATGTTGTTTGAATTCGGTTGTTAATGTTTTCCTAGTAGGGTTTGAACCTGCATTTTTTTTCTCTTTAAGAATCCTCGATGACTAATCAGAAGAAGACATTTAATCTTGAGGAAAAATCAAAATCCTCTAAGAAGCGTGTCCATTATATGAAGTTTGCAAAAGGTAAGAGGAAGTTTTATTTCTTAATCTGTAGCCAAGATTAGTAAAACATGTCCAACTGATCTGTTCCATTCTGTAGTCCATATACAACAAGTAGAATGATGGTTTAGAAATACCCCTTGCAGCAACCTGGAATATACTATTCCTCTTTCTGTTGGACTTTTCTAGATGGCTGTAGGGTGATATTGCTGAATAAATCAATTCCTATCTGTAGGAACCATCAGCTGACTAAGGAACAATGAATATTCTCAGCTGTGTTTATGGGAGGAGGGCTGGACAGAGAGGCAAAGGTGGTGGCCAAGTAACTGCGTTATCTGTGCTGCAGTATCCTCTGCAATCTCCAGTAACCCTTGCTAAGAGATCATGTGGATAAGATCAGTGATCAGATTAAACCTGAACGCAGGAAGAGGAAAGCCCTCTTAGATCTATTATATACTTTATTGGGTAAATTAGGACAGCGATTGGAGGCCAGAAAATCTTGTATGAAAAGCTGGTGGGGTTTGGTGGCTTCTTTCTGTGTTAGAGTGATGACATGATTTATGCCAAACTTGTCTTCTGCTCCTGGCCACTGTTCAATCAGTTGCTGTATTTCTCTATTGGTAGTGTTCCCCTTTCACACACCCGTGTGTATAGATGTGGTTCAGTGTATGGCTAGGCTCAGTTTCCACTAATGGCTAATTTATTAAAGTTAAAGCTCTGTATGATGTTTTCTTGTTAACAAATGCTTCTGCTAAAACAGGTAATTGACTTCTGAATGGAGGCCAAATTCTGATACTGGAATTTTTTTTGTGTGTTGAAAGAATTCAGCCTGAAAGTCAAGTGTTCTAACTTGACCCTGCCACTTTATGACATTAAACAATTAAAATAGTTCAGGTCTCCAAGTACAGAGACCATGGCCTGCTTGAGGTAGTTGCAAAGAGGATTTATTTTGATTTGGATTTAACCTTTTGCTAAATATAGAAGAAAAAAAGAAGCATCTTTAGAGCCTGTAAAACACAGAGCAAGGCTTTTATATTAACAATAGCCCTTATTTGTTTGGATACTTAAACAAGGTAAGCCCCTGTTTGACTGTACCCTCAGTGGTCTAAAACAGGGAAATTCCTCCTTTTCAGGGAAAGAGGAGAAGTTATTTGAAAAAGGCTAATGTTGTTGTGGCCCTTGTTGTTAAAGTCCGATCCTGCTTCCTTTCAGACTAAACAAGACAAGCTTACACAAAAGCAGGAGAAGGGAGCAGCAATCATCAAAAGTTCCTGGTGCTGTTCTGTAGCCTTGCTGCTAGAGGAGCATAGGCACTGCTACATTTGAATCTGGGAAATCTACATTAATATGAGATTAAGAGAGTAAAGATGGGGTATTTTTTTTCAGTATAAGGGTGTAATCCCTTAATTCAGACAAAGATAGGAAATTCTCTTTAGAGTCCCAAGATATGCAGTTTCACCTTCTAGTTTCTTGTGTGCAGAAGAATACAACTCTCCTTTCTGTTAGAGTAGAAGAGGCTGCTTCCTTCATCTTGCTATGCCAATTACAATGTCAGGTGGGAGAAAACAAGTTAATGTTACAGAGGTTTTCCCACAGACTTTCACTAGCAGACTGCAGTTGTCTCCTCACCAGCCTTTTCCCACCCACATATACACATCCTGCAGTATGTGTGAGCTGTGGGCAGCTTTCATTTAGTGTCTGTGACATATTACTCTTGGTTTTTGCACCTCCAAAAGTAATTTCTCTGTTCGTAGGTTACAGTTGGTTATCAAAATGTGCCTATCATCACCAGATGAGAAGATTGTGCATTTTTTTTCCCCTTATCCCTTCCAGGTAAGGATCTCTCATTGCGCAGTGAGGATGACCTGTCCTGCATCTTTGGAAAACGACAGAAGAGTGAGAAGACACAGGTAAACAAGTGGCTTCACCTTTCTTTTGTTTCTTTGCTTATTTTTTAACACAAGAATATATATATGTCTTTCTGTTCATGAGATTACCACACATTTATCAAAAACAAGGGCTTCTCTGTAAGTAGAATCACTCTTGTTTCTTTGTGAAGGCTGCAGGTGGAGTGCTGTGCTCTGAACCATTAGAGGTCATGAATGTATGTAAAAAATATTTGTATGAATTGTGATGATGTCATGTCTTTGCAATTAGTGACAAGACTTCCCCTGCTTTGTTGTGATGAGGTCAAGGTTTTTACTACTATTTTTTTTCTTCTATTTGTTAGCTTTTTACACTTGCAGAGAATAGGCCTGCTGGATCAGTGTATGAAAAACAGGCTTACACTGGGATGCTACTGATGTGTTTAGAAGTGTTCTTTGGAAAAAATAACACCTGGAAAAGCACAGATGAATATGCTGTGAGGATTACACTGTTGATTCAGAGGTCTCTGAAGTCTCTTGCAGCTAGAGGGAAAGATGGGACCTGGAAAATTAGAATGGCGGTTTCTGAAATAGCCCCTTGCTCTTTCTGCAGTACTCTTGAAAATTGTTCTGTCACTTCGCTGTAACTTCTGTTCACAGAACCAGTGTTAACTTATTATTGTCTAGATACAAGCATTTTGGCACTTCAAGTTCATGAGAGCTGTTAGAGGTCTCAAATGCTGTAAGTACATATGCACCAACAGAACCCTCTCAATTAACACCACTGCTGATTGGATAAATACGCCTTAGATCCATTGCAGTAAAATCACTATGAAATGAGAAAAACAGAGTTTTAGTGCAAATCAGTGGAAGAAGACAGTTGCTATGGCTGAGGCAGTAGCCACTCATATATTTTTTTATTTTGTTTTCTCTTTATGCTCCTCATCTTCTTGTTGTTGTTGTTGAGTGCATGCATTTGTGGCAGCTTGTGAGGGATGTGTAAGTTGGTGCAAAGTCCTTGACCAATATAGTGATATTATAGCCAGCAGAAGGTGATGGCCACTGTTGTACACGTTTCCTTTTTAACCTTGCTGAAAGCTGAGCTCGTGTTTCATGGTTCTGGCAAGAAGTCACAGGTTGTTCCCTGTTCAGTGACCAGATTTCCACATGCAAATGTAGGCAGGAGGTAATACGACTTGGGGCTGCATTGTTGTCTTCTGGCTACCGTCTGCTGCTAAGCAGCCACAGGGAGAGCACAATTGTTGGTTTTTGTTTTTTTTTTTTTTCCTCCCTTCATGGGTCAGAGATCTGTGGAGTTTGCACAGAACAAAAATGCGTTGCTCGGGCCCTCCAGCTCTGAGCAATTCCATTTCATTGCACCCATGAACTCTCTGTACCCTTCCCATTATGTTCTAGAGCCTGGTCCTTAAGGTGTCAGAAATAGAACTGCCCCATGAGGATGTGCAGTGCTGTTCCCTGTGTTTGTTTGCATTCTGTTCTTGAAATCCCTGTACTCTGGGTATTGCCTAAATGTGGCAGAGAGCACTACAGTAGCAGGAAAGTGCTGTCATTCTCTTGGAAGCAAGTTGTTCCTATCTGTTTCTGTACAGAGATAACATAGGGAGAGTTCTGGTGTCCATCAGAGCCCTGAGGTATGCCTTCAGGCTGTGGTAGGTTGTGGTTCCCTATAATTGCAGTCCCTGTGACAGCTGATAAATGCTGTACACTGCTATCCTTGTTCAGAGTATATGAGGACAGCTTCCATACTTCATAGGTGCTAGAACTGTAAATCCAATTACATGTTCCATGCTGTACGTGCAACCAAGATGATGTATAAAAATTGGTCCTGTAGCATGAAATCGTATCTTTAAGTCCTCTTCTAAGGTATTTAGATTCTTTCCCCCTTTCTCCCCTCTCCCCCCCCCTGAGATTTGGTTAGAAAAGCATTCAGTTCAAATCAAATTTGGAATGGATGATCTGTCCTCAGTTCTCAATTCTTGACTTTCTGACCAAGATATAATTCTGTTTCCCAGATTTCTAGTTATTTCAAACCGAGATCAGGACTATCTTGGGTATGATTTCATGGAAGCATGCAAGAATTGTTTTTCATAGAATCACAGACTGGAGGAGACCTCTGGAGCTCTCTAGTTCAGTTGTAGGGTCAACTGTAGCAAGTTCCTTCAAACTTTGCTATGCTAGATTTTGACCATTTCTCTCCCTTAAAGCCTCCAATTTAAACTTATAACAGAATTCCATAAATGGATCACTTATAGAGTGGGAGATAAGGAACAACTTGGAATAATGAAATTCTTGTGCTATAAACAGACTCAGCTGGATGAGCATTTGTTATTCCATAGGGAGCAAGGGCACTGAAATGTACAGAAAGGATTAAGGTTGTATTCCATTGTCTGATGGCATTATGGCCAAGTTTTTCATCTGTGAGTTGCAGAGCTTCTCTTACTCCTATGAGATGTTATATCTTCTGCCTTTGAGCTTTTTGGTATCCAGTAGTGGCTTATAGCACTGTAGATCCTGGCAGCGGTTTTACACTGAGAAACTTCAGCACTGTGGTCCTGTGCTACACAGTTGGTTTGTATTGTACCAAACTGTTCTTAAAGATTAGGAGAAGGAGGGGGGAAAAAAAGTGATACCCAGTAAACTCCATCTGTGCCCACAGTCAAGAGGAAACCAATGGAAGGACTCAAGGCTAAGTGACATGGTGAGGACCCTACAGAATAACCCTGCCCTCTCTGAAGTCCTTCTCAAAAACATGCCCCCCTCTGAGCTGCTGGTGTCTCAGCAAATCAAGCATGTCTGAGAGATGTTGTCCCAGTTAGTCATATTCAGTCTTAGCTGTATGCTTATTAACCTTGACCTGTGTGTCTTTGGCAGGAGATATTTTGTGCTGCTTTGGTCTGTAATGTCCTAATTGAAAAGCAGATTTCAGGCTCACTCTTAACTGTCTCAGTAGCCAGTGACTGATCTGGCGAATGGATCTTTACTCTTGTGTCACACTGACACCGCTGCAGCAAGTAAGGATGTTGAAATTTAGATTATCTGTGTTATCAAACTGAAGGGGAATTGGCTAGAGGACAGTAAAGATTGCAAAAGAGTGGAATCGCAAAGGATATGGAAGGAAATTCTATTTGCCCCTAAGGGTTGAAAGGAGTTTCTCTAGAAGTAATAAAACCAGGATCCCAGTTAAAGCTGTTGTTTGGATGTCGTTGGGATAGGTGTTACTCATGTTAAGCACAACCTTTAATTCTTCTGAATGTTATATACAAAGACACTTTATAAAGATTTTGATAAATCATGTGTCCAACTAAAACTTCCTTAATAAACTACACAGGGACTCCTTTTTTTTTTTTAATTAAAAAAAAGAAAAAAATGGAGAGAGGAAGACAATGGCTGGGTTTCAGAGTGGAATTAAATTGGAAACGTCTGTAGTTTTTCCCAGGGTGAGCAAGTGATTGAAAATATTGAATTGTAATTATGATGCTCTCTAGGGACGTGCAGTGAGGACCTGTTTTGCAGGGTAAGATCTGCCAGGCTTTTTTTTTTTCTTTTTTTCTTTTGCCCCCACTTTCCCTCTGGTTTTCTCGCTTGCTTAGGTACACTGGGAGCCAGTGAGACAGAAAAACAAATTCCATTAGTTCCTATCTGGTTGAACTTCCTCGAACC
This sequence comes from Phasianus colchicus, assembly GCF_987193195.1. Taxonomy (NCBI): domain Eukaryota; kingdom Metazoa; phylum Chordata; class Aves; order Galliformes; family Phasianidae; genus Phasianus; species Phasianus colchicus. Next base: position 106,864,217 of record NC_143437.1, on the reverse strand, counting down.
CCCACTATTTTTTTTTGCTTCTCAGAATTTCCTTCCTCCATCCAGCTGTGTTTCCTGATGAAGCCTTATCACTGGAGAAAATACTCCTGAGTGAGACTGAGGATTTGGGAATGAGTTACAGACAGTCCCAACTTGGTTGCTGAACAACATAATTCTGGCACTGGTTTCACTCTGGGGGCCGGGGGACTGGTTGTGATTTGCTGGCACATTTGTAAGAACTCCATTTGAGATGCGTACAAAACTGAATGTTTTGCATCCATCTCACTTCCATGTCTCAGGCCATTTGATGAGTAATCTGCTTCCTCCAAATTTTTGCAGCTTGAATGTAAACCTGCGTAAGTTCCCTCTAACAGCCTGATCTGAGCAGCCCGAAAGTCTCGAGTTCGTGGTGATTTCTTCCGTGTTAGTCATTAGAAATGTAACTATCTGTCCTTGTTGCCTTTTTCTTTTTTTTTTTTTTAAATCAGGAAATTATCTTCTGACACATTTTGCAGAACTTCCTCAGCTGACTTACGTTTCCCAGCACTTATCAGAAAACCTCGTTGGCTAATCTTAAGGGACATAACTGAAAATCCATTAGAGCCTGGCCCTGTCACTGGCCCACTGAAGCTATGGGTAAATTGATGCAATTCCCTACAGCTGAACTTTCTGCAAAATACCAGTTGTGATGCTGATCTTGGTGGGGTTTGACAACAGTGTCTTTTGGGCATGTGACAACTTTAGTTTCTTGGATTTTCTTACCTGTGACAAAAGGCTCTAATTTTGTGCTTTCAGGGAACAAAAACCTGCAGGAGAGGAAAATTAGTTAAAAATTAACTCCACCTTTTTACTGTTCTGCTTTGGAGACTGCAGCTAGCGTGAGAGATTGGAACCGAGAAACAGAACAGAAAGAGGACATCAAAAACCTGGAGAGAGTCCAAAAGGTTTTAGTAAAATGGGTGACAGGGTTAGAGGGCAAGTCCTAGAAGGAGAGAGTGGAGGAACTGGATATGTTCATCTGAGAAAAGAGGCAGAAAAAGGTGACCTCTCTGCCTATAAATATCTGAGGGTCAGGGGGAGGGAGGAACAGAGGACGGGAAGGGATAGTAATCAGGGTAGGCAAAAGCCAAGAATGGTGATGGGGGTGAGAACCTTCAATTAGAAAAAGGAAGACACAACCTTACTCTTGAGCAGGCTTCCTCACAGTGATGTCAGCAGGGCAGTGGAAAAGTCCCTTAAGGGAAATCCCAGCTCCTTAATAAACGGTGCCAAGAAAAAAGATGAATTTAACACTTTTAGAGCCATTGGAATGGGGAAAGATGTAAGTAAATCATCTCCCAACGAGTTACTCTTTGTGCAGCTCCAGTAATGAAGCTTGGTTTCCTGTAGTTGTGCCGTGCTTGGGTACTGTGGCGTAAAGGAGATGAGCTCATGCTGAAATCCCTCTCCATGTGCACGCTGATCTGTTGGCCTTCTCTGTCCAGCTGCCTGTTTGCATGAAATACTTGAGTGCCTTAATATTTTTTGAAATCACTGAGCTGCTGTTAGGTTGGATTAAAATGCTGCTTGAGAGACAGGAGCGCATGATGTACACAAATATCAGGGCAGAGAGATTGTGGAAGATTTGCTTCCTTAAGAAACTGCAGTAAAAATGTAATTGCTGTCGTTGGGTTCTGGAGGAAGATGGTAGGAAAATACTGAAATGAGCATTACTGGGCATCTTTTCCAGGCTCCCTTGGTAGTGCTGAGACACAGGTGCCCAAGCATTCACTTGTTCCAAAGATGGTACATATATGTGAAGCCAAACCACTCCTAGAGATATTCACCTCTTTCTTTACTGGTCTAAGAAGACATCTAATAATAAGGTGCATCCTATTTATCCCCGAAGTTGTATTCTCAATGTATCCTGTGGAAAAGCTGTTGTGTTCTTCTAAGTATGGCTACTGCTCTATGCTTAATCTGTCTAGTTCTTGTGAAGGCTCCGTTGTATTCTTTCTTGGTTCATGGAACAAAGCTAGCAGTAGAGTGGCAGAGTCTGCACAACCCAATGGTGCATTCACACATTTGGAATCCCCAGCAGCCTGCTTCTGATTAGGAGAAGGTTGCAAGCTCCTAGCTCAGTGCTATGTGTGAGCAAGCCTTGCAGGTCCTACAGAGTTTCATGAGAAGAAATTGTAAGTGCCAGCTTACAGTAGCTTAGTTTTCTTGAGTCCAGTAGGTGCCTTTGCTGTATTCTGCAGCAAAAATGCTTGGGAGTATCATTAGATTTGTGTTCACCTATTTTTCATTTTTATTGTTGCTGTTTCTGACTATTTGAATGAAATGTAAAAAGCCCTTGCTAATGGTAATTTTAATACTGCTGTAGTACTTCACTTGCTTCTTTGGTCTTCCAGTTTTGCTCTTCTGCATATTGTGGATTCTTAACAGCTAGAGGTGAGGATTTCCTTTAAAAGCCAAACAAAAAAATGCAGCAGAATAGAATCATAAAATGTCCTGGGTTGAAAAGGACCACAATGATCATCTAGTTTCAACCCCCCTGCTATGTGCAGGGTCGCCACCACCAGACCAGGCTGCCCAGAGCCACATCCAGTCTGGAAATAAAACAGATTCTCAAAGTAGCAAGCACAGGTTTGTATCACTAACATGCAGTGGTTGTGTTTCAAACATGGGCAAACTCACAAGAACAGCGTGACAATACAGCTAAAGGGCTAAATGCAGGTGGTGCAGTTAGAGCAAGTCATCTGGCAACACACAGTAGCATGAAATGATACTTCTTACTTGTACTAAGAGACATGTGTGGGGAAGTACTGGCAGTAGGTAGGTGGTTGGACTGGATGCTCTTGGAGGTTTTTTCCAACCTTTTGTGATTCTGTGATTCTAAGAAGGTTTAAAACATTATTCTAAGTTGGTAACTTGTAATACTGTGTAAGTCAGAATGAAGTTGAATTAGGCTCAAGGTGTTAACTGGGGCCATGTTGTTAATACTCCTCCACACAGACAAGATTGCTCCAGGAGAACTAGTAAAAATGACTTTAGCCTGCATGGTGTCCTCGTTGCATTTTTGATAAAAGCAGGAGGAGCAAAATATTGATGCTTTGTTGCCTATTCTATAAACACCTTGTTAATCAACTGAGGATAAATTAGTGCTGTTTAGATATCAGCAGAAAGAGGGAGAAGAAAGAGACATCTCCCAATCTGGAAGAAATGGTGCTTTTTCTTCTTTTCTTCTCTCTTCATTGGAGGAGAGCCTTGCTTCCAGCATTAGTTCCTTGGGGGGGTTGTTAGGAACTGAAACAAAACTGGGGGAGGCTCTTTTTGATTTATCTTCTCTCCTTCCCTTTTGGTCACTTCGATAGGCATAAACAGCCGAGTTGGCTTTAATGTGTTACCATTAGAGACCATGCATTAGCTGGAATAAACCATCATGCCTCACAGTGAAAAATATCCCTTGATTGGCTAATTAATCAGTCAAAGGGGAATGACATGGCCCTCGGCTTGAGGGACTCTGCTGCACAGGTAAACAGGTCATTGATAAATGGTTTACCCGCAAATTCATATATCAAGAAAACTTAGTCATTTTTTAACTACACTTTGTGTGAAAGCTGCACTGCATTTTTGGAAGTGTATTTTTGCTGCCCTTGCTTTTTGCATTGTGGGTGTTTTTAGATTGTAAACGTTTTTAAGAAGAAAAGTCCAAACAGAGCTTTCTGTGAAAATCATAGTTCTTCTGTTTTTGTGAATCACCGTTCTCCACCTCTTAAAAAAAAATAATAATAATTAAGAAAATGAGATTCCTCAGACATTGTATGGATGCAGCTCACATCCATAAGTGAGCCTGGGGAAATAACTGGGAAAATGCATGGAGAAGCCTTTGTTGGTGGCAGATTTCATATTGTCTGAACCAGTTTGGGTGTCTGTATACAGAGTGAAGCCATCTGTATGGAATATAACACCATGTCCTGAAAAAATGGTCCTTCAGTGGATTTCTCCACTGCAAGTTGGGCATTTGATGCTTTGTTTTGTTTTGTTTTTTTTTTAAAGGATGAAGGTGGGAGAGGGGAGAGGAAGAATCCAGCTCTACATGAAATAGCATACAAATCTGGAATCCCATTTCTACATAGGGTGCATGAGTAGGGTTGTATAAGGAACCATGAAATGCTGTTAGAAAAGGCACAGCTGCTTAATTGGGTGCACAAAAGAAATCTTTGTTGTGCTGCTGTGCTTTGTCTTGGATTTCTTGGTTTGCTTGGATGTTTGTTTGCTTTTTTGAACCAGTGTGTACACTTTGAGCAAGTAGCACACTAGTGCCTAAGAATGTGAGCACAGGTACTGGGGAATGAAGTCAACTTTATTTCCATCGTGAGTAATCTCTTCCTTCCAAACAGCCCTTGTCGTGGGCCTGTGCTTTTATAGGATGACTTTGTTTTGTTTTTCTCTTTAAAAATATTTGTCTGATCAAAGAGTTTTCTTTAAAAAATGAAAATAAAATAAAAATTCCACTGCAGTAGTTCAAAACAAGGAAAAGTACACTTTTTTGATCCTATCACAACAGGATTTGTGTATGGAAGTGTGAACTAAGCAGGTGGCTTCCTGTTGATTTGAAAGGCAGGTGGGCAAGTTCTTGACAGTGAGTTGATTTTGCAGGCTGCTACCTGCTCTCCTTTCCTTGATGTCCTGGTGTGAGAGTATGTTGTGTGCTCTTTCCTTCTGCTGCCATAGCACAGAGCCAAGATAATGGGCCTTTGCACAAAGGAGTTTGTTCCCGTGTGGGAGGAATAGGGGTGGCATTTGGGATTGGTATCCTATGGTAGCATAGCAACAATGGGAATGATAGGAAAATAGCAGTATGTATTCTCCATTGGAAAGCAGAAAAAAAGAATATATTATCATCCACAAAAGTGACCAGATCCTCTCAAATAGCATGCAGAAGGAATGGATTTGCATAGCATGGTCTTCTTTCTGCTTTAATTATAAACAGGTGTCTGACCTCTCAGTGAGGGTTCCTTCTGATTTTGGGGTCACAAAACCCATCATGGAGCTGCTGGTTGGTTCAGATGGCATAACTGGATCATCAAAATAGATGATTCAACCTGAGAATATATGTAAAATCAAGGAAATGAGCTTTTCCACTTTTTTTCCAGTATTTTGACTTCTCATTAGAGAGCTTTTTTTGCTTTCCAATCTGGAGAAATATCTTCTTCAGGGCAGCTGTGAGAGTGGATGAGATAATTCCTTCTCTCTGACCTGTCTCAATTGCCTGATTAGTTTTAAAATCTTGTCAATTTGGACTTATTTGAGTTTTGTCAAAGTAATAGGGCAAGGTGAAGAAATCCCTTATCCGTGTTTTATTTTTCCCTATATTCTCACTTTGCACACTATCATCAGTTCCAGTGTTTTCCTTTGAATTGTTGTGCTACTGCCATATTGAAAGGCAGATATGACCAGCTGACTAGTATTGCTAATTAGATTTTCCACTAATGAATGCATATATAGAAATTAAGAAAACAATATGATGGAGGAGATGGTGCAGTGAGATAGTAAGTATCTTCCAACTTCTGTTTGCTTTATCATTAGCTTTAAAATGATGTCAGTTACCAGCATCTTGATTGATTGCTTGCTGTATTATCCAAAATGCTTTTTGGGAAGAAAGTAGCATTTGGTACTAAGGATGAGTGCTGTCCAGCTTTGAATACTAAGTCAAATTATTGCTAAGAGGAACCATAGAATGGCTTGGGTTGGAAGGAACCCTCAAGATCACCCAGTTCCAACACCCTGCTATAGGTAGGGACACCTCCCTCTAGCCCAGGTTGTTCGCAGCCCCATCCAGCCTGGCCTGGAATGCTCAAAGAGAGAAGGCATATAGAGGAGAAGCAAGGAAGCAAAGGTCTAGCAGCAAAGTAAGCTACAAAATAAAGACTGAGAGGAGCTCAAGCAAACCTGAGTTTTGCTCAGCTGTAAAATGATTGAGTACTGTATTATACAGATTCTGATGTTTCTGGACGCATAAGTTTGTCTGAACTCTTCCTTACACTGGATTAAGTGATGTGACATCTGTCTTTTGTATGTGGTTTGTTCTTCCTCTCTGTGGGGGAAATGGGTTGTACATCCAAGCGTTTCAATTTGGCAGACTCTTAAGTAATTTGAACCCAGTGGGTAGTAGTGAAGACAAGATGAAGTGTGCTCTGGCTTTGGAGCAGAAAATATTGCTGGTTATGGCAATTAGTTCCTGTGGAATTTTGTTGCACAGTCCATGAGGGACCTCCAGAAAGTTCTGCACAGATGAGCTTAAACCCGCTGGTAGGAAATCCTTGTGTGTAGGATCACAGAATCACAGAATGGCCAGAGTTGGAAGGGACCTCAAGGATCATGAAGCTCCAACCCCCTTGCCACAGGAAGAGCCACCAACCTCCACATTTAATACTAGACCAGGCTGCCCAGGACCCCATCCTGGATCAAGGCTCATGAAGTCTGTTGTGGTGACCATTTCTCACTTAACTCAGCTGAAGGTAAGCGTAATACTTAGTTGGATGTCCCTTACACTGAGCTCTGAGCTCCTGTGTAATGGATGAGGCCAGTTATGATTAGACCCCACAGATGATAGAGAGTCCAGTGCATGGGAAGTACATCTGTCTCTGAGATGTCGGTAATTGAGTTTCCTTGTTATTTCTGTTTTGCTCTCTTCTTAAGTCATCTCTTTTCTCATCATGATCTGATTTCCTTCAAGTCCTGGAATGTGTTGACAGCAGAATCGAACTCAGGCTAACTGGATCCTATGTCACCTGTGTGAAGGGAAGATCAAAAATCCTGTCTGCCCTAAAATCCTATTTTCCAGAATGTTGAAGAATTTAAATGTCACTTAGTTCTTCAGTAGTTGAAAGAAAATTATTTATTCTCAGTAGTTTTTACAAAGAAATTTCTGCAAGCCAGGAAGAAGAAAGCTCCTCTTGCACATTGACTTAGTCAGAGGCTAATGCTAATTAGGAAATGCTTTCCAGTTCGCAGAAAATAAGATCATTTTCTTTGGAAAAAAAAAAAAAAAAGTTTATGTTCATTTAAAATAGGCAACTTTTATATTTTACAGCAAATATTTTTCAAGCAGAAAAAGGAATTAGTAGGAACATCATTTTTATTTTCAGATTTCTTTGCAGGTGCTGCTTTTTAAAAAATTATTATTATTAATAAGACCAATATATCCCCTAATGGAGGAAAAACAGCTGATGTGAAAAAAAGTCATCTAATTCTAGGAATGTGTTATTTCAGGTAACCCTTTGTGTATATGTATTTGTTTGATGTCTCACTAGTCTGAATAGAATCACTTAGGTTGGAAAAGACCTTCAAGATGAAAATCTATCTACCAACCTGACCTGCCGAGTCCCATCACTAAATCATGTCTCCTGGTCCACACATCTCTTCAAAACCTTCAAGGATGAGAACTCCACCACTTCTCTGCACAACCCATTCCAATGCTTGACCACTCTCTCCAGGAAGAAATTTTATCCTAATATCCAATCTTAGCATCCCCTGATGTAACTTCAGGCTGTTTTCCTCACGTCTTATCACTTCTCACCTGGGAAAAGAAACCAACATCCTCCTCACTGCAGCATTTCTTCTGGTGGTTGTAGGGAGCAATGAGGTCTCCCCTTAGCCTCCTTTTTCCAACTAAATAACCCCAGTGCCCTCAGTTGCTCCTCATACATCTTGTTTTCTGGTCCCTTCACCACCTTTGTTGCACACCAGCAACCCAGCTTCCTCTGCAGTAAGTAACCCAGAACTGAACACAACATTCAAACTATAGTCTCACCAGTGCCACGTGCAACGTTTCATGTATATTTAACATGTAGTGTATCAGGAGCTAGTAAGTCTGTATGCCACTCGCTGCTTGTCATGTTCAAGTGAAAGCTATTTCCTCCAACAATCTTTGAATTGTCTGAGGGCTTCAAATCTTTGTGACTCAGCTTGTCCCAGAATTGGGTCCTTGATCAGTAAACAACACATTTAGTCCAGTGGGTTACAGAGCTTTCTAAGTACCTTCCTTTTCTGTGTTATCAGTCTTTGCAGTAATGGCATCGGTTCAAAATTCAGATTGTTCCATGAAGACCACCATAGTAGTTTGCTTATATAAACCTTGTGGTGCTGCTCACCTTGTATCTGGGGCAATGATATAATGAAACACATGAATGTCAGGTTATGCAGTTCTCAAGTTTGCTTCTGTCTAAAAATGTTTCTCCTGAACTGAAGAACGACCGTTCTGTGGGGAGTGATACAGCATTGGTCGAAGTGACCTAATTTCAGCCACTTACTCTCTGTGACTGTGCTAATGCTGGAAGCTTAGGCATTCATTTACATTTCATCTTAAAAGCAGGGAGAATGCTCAGCCAAACTTCAAGGTGATGAGAGAAAATTGTGTAATCCTATACGTCAGCAGGCAACTGGAAAAGGAAGTTTTTTGTTGTGACTTGCACACTAAGAAGTTGGAAGGCAAGTTGTCCCCATTTTAACTTATGCTTCGTTAAGCCTTCTATTAATCTCTGTTTCTAAACGCCTCTCTCCTAGACCCTTGGCATTTTCATGCCAAGATGGATTTAAGCATGTGATTTGTCTCTAGAGGACATCACCCTGCAGTGGATCCCAGGAATGTGACTCAGGTGAGGCACAGTGAGCTTGCAGTCAGAGCTCTTCGCTTTGCTTCCACACACATGCTGTGCAGCCTTGGGTAAAGTCACTTCTCTGCATCCCTGTTGCACAATCCCTAAATGTAGGGATGATTCATGTGTGCCATGTAGGTGGTATTAATCTAATTCATGTTAAGCATGCCCTTCCTTATGAAGTGCATTGAAATATTTAGGTGGTAAGTGAGAATGTTTAAGTGCAGAGCGTATCACACACGTTCATTTTCTGCTGGTGGCTATTTCTGGAGAACCAGTAGAGCTTTTTGAAGTGTAGTGTATGTTCTTGCCTGTTTACCTTTTGAACTTTACAGCCACAGTGCCTAGTAGAGCTATGTTGTGGTTTTAGGACATCGTTACTTAATTAAACTTTGAGAGATTCCTGAAGCGTGACTGTCTCCAGCTTTTCTGAAATCCCTGCAAAAGCAAGGCTGCTTACATAAAACTAGGATGGGAGGGTGAAGTGCTCCAGAGCACCACATTATGTACACGTCTAAGAGTGAGGATATGTAACCCTGCAGGTCTGTGCATCTTGGAAAGCTGAGGTCAAGCAAGAAGTGAAGAAGTATCTACCTGCAGGAGTGTTTGTATAAATGGTTGCTTCTGGTAAAGTGAAGTAGCAGCCCTTGTTTTGACAGCTAGTACTTAATGTATCACTTGGGCTGCTGATTCTCTGACATCCATTCATTACAGCAGACCTCCTCTGACCAGTGCTTACCAACCAAAGCGCCGAGAGATTTCTTTCCTCCTTTTTAATAAGCCTAGTGTTTCTCAGTTACCAAATGGCAAAGGAATGCTGTGTGTAGCAACTGTGATGGATCGCATCCAAAGGCAGAAAATATGGCCTGTTCCTTTTTCCTCCATTGTCGCAGGGAAATGGGTGTCTCCAAGAGACGCCCATCAGTATAGCCCTTGCTCTTCAGCAACAAAAGTCTGGGTGTTCTGATTTTTAACACTTGCTACTAGAAAACAGAGGTTTGTCACTCCTGGCAACTGACTTTACAAAAACACTGATAACAATAAAGGGCTTTGTGCCCAGTCCTGGTTTGTGCTTGCTTTCTGGGAATCTTCCAGTCTAGTGGTGATGCTGTCCCCTCTGCTTTAACCCACAGAGCTGTCTCTGGATGCAGAATTCACTGCATGCTATATAGAATTCTAGATGTCTTTTGTACCTCAAAAGTGTGGCACCTCAACTCATTTGGTAATAACTAAAACTCATTTGGTAATAACTAAAACATGCAGGTCTGTTGCAAATATTGTTCAAATCACAGTCTAGAATTACAGTTTGATTTTGAACCTTCATTCTTTCTTGTATTAGAACTGAATGCTCTTCATCTGAGGACAGAAGGGGTTAGGTATATCTATGGGGCTGTAAGATCTTTCTGTTCCTAGACATGTTTCCTTCTGCAGAGTCAGCTGAAGAAGAATTGCATACATATACCTTATCCATCCTAGTACACAACATGGCACTTTGGCTTAGCCTGTCAGCAGGGTGGCTTTGCATTGGAATGACTAATTTACAGGCAGATGTTCTATGCTGATTTTGCTGTATGGTGATGACAGTAACCTTCAGCAAAGTGGTGTGCAGACAGCTGGATCTGCTGACAGCTTCAACTGCTACAGCAAGATTCCCCAGGGTTCACCTGCCAGAGCTCTTGGACAAGCACTGAGCCAGGCCACTGTAGGACTAAGCCTGGAAAGATGCAGGTGATATTCCTGGAAGAAAGAGATTGAGAAGGATGGCTGAAGGGATGGGAACTGGCAGCATTCTGGGGGAGACTGCAAGGTTGGAAGCGAGGAAAATACATTTGGAGCTAATGTCAGGTAACAGAATATTAGAACTCTGCCATAGCATCTCAGAAGTACTTTTTGTACCAAGATTTCCAAGAAGTTTTCCTTTTTATGGTTCAGAATTTTGAACTATAAGCTGCAAAACTGTTTTGTCCTAATCAGTAACCAGTTCCTCTGGAACCTGTATCGTCATTCTGGTAGGAGAGTTCTGTCTTCCTGGGTCTGAAGTCCTTGAAAGAAAACACGAGCTCTCAAGGGAGAGCTGTGGTGTTTAATACCACTTCAGGGTCCTGACACACAATCATCTTCAGGGTGTCATTTGAGAGGTACCCACTTAGCTTTCTTGTTTTGTCCTTCAAGTTATCCTGTTGCTGTGGAGATTTGCAGATAATGATGGAGTCAAGACTGTGTTCTCCAGTTGTTAAGCTGGAGGCCTTAAGAGGAGGGAGATTAGTCCTAGCTGAGAGGTTAAACTTAGTGATGTAGCATCTAAGAATCAGGAGAAGAGCACAGCACCAGTGAAGGGCCATTTAACCCACTTAAGGTATGACCTGTGCATTTGAGGGTCACCTCTCTCCATTGAATATGATGATTTTGGCCTCCAGATTTAAAGCCTCCACTAAATATAAATATTTGGAATGGATTGTGCTTTGGGTACAGCTCTTGATTTATGTATTGCAAATACATAAAAGATAGGTGCTATTTTCATTTCTATATGAAGGTTTAGGTAATGAGTTACATCTGTGTCGGGCTCTGTCTTACGGATTTGGTACAGTGAAAATGAATCAGTACAGAGAATGTTCATAGGACTTCAAGGAGCCTTGGGAGGGACCCCAGGAGTACAAATTATTCTGTAAATGAACGTCATTTCTTAACGTTATTATACATAGATGATTCTTCTCTCTTCCTCTTTCTGAATCACTTTCCTAAATCAACCTTTACAAGTAAAAATCCATTTCTGTAGGAGATCCAAGCAGGAAGCCTTGTTAAATCAGTAGCTTTATATGCCCAGTAATTTATAGGCACCTTTTCCCACTGTGTGTGTGTCTCAGAATTGGTACCCAGTTGTTATTTAGGAGGGCATATTATTCACTTTTCTCCAGCTTTTGGGAAAGCAGGGCATACTACTCATTTGAAAATCATACTGGCTCCTTTATCACTGCCAGTCTCCATCAGCAACGCTACATTCCCTGCTTGACACGAAGGAGGTTTGCCCTGAATAAATGTAGTAGATAAATGGTCTTTCTGTTCTTCTGAAGAATTTGGGCCACTTCTCAAAGTTGGTGCCAGAAGTACAGTAGCAGAGTGGCATGGTTAAAGTTAATTGCAGTCAGATTTTAGTTAAAAGTCTAACTAGCTTGTCAGCTTTGAATTTATATTTTCACAGTTCACTAGGGAGTGATAATAGGGAGGCTTTGATGTAGCTTGCTGTGTTTTGCTTTGTACTAAATGCTCCCAAGTTTAGTAAATAAATTTTTTTATTGAGCAGGGGGGCTATGAATGACCTCTCCGAGCTGTCCATAAGAAACACAGCATTCTCTCATCCGGGGGCAGCAGGGTGGCATAGCTGGCAAGTTGACCAAGGTTTGCATGGAGCACCAAGGCTGAGCTCTCTAAGAAGCAGCTCATCAGAGACTTGTTAATTAGGTGTTACTAGAAACTTGCTGAAACAGTGAAGCTGTGAATCATGGAGCACTACCTATTAACTCTTTAATATCCCTGTACTATATTTGTTGATTTTGTGCAGTGAGGGAAGCAGTGGCATGCTGTTCTAATTATAGAACCATAGAATGGTTTGGGTTGGAAGGGACCCTTAAGATCACCCAGCTCCAACCCCTGCTATAGCAGGGATACCTACCTGTAGACCAGGTTGTTCAATATCCCAAGTTGGATTTGCCTTTATCCATGTGGATGAACCAAGTCTGTCCTTAGCAGCAAGAGAATGGTCCAGAGCCCTTATCTCTGGATTGTGGCTTCAAAACAAATAAAACTTAATTTAAAGTAATTATTTTGAAACATGGTGGTTCTTGTTTTAATTGGAATCAAAATATCTTCCCCCTGTTATGTTTGAAAATTGCTGGTGACGTAGGTTTGTGATGTTCAGAGCTGTGTATTCTACCCCTACCTTATAACCAGCAAGAAAGGATGCAAGCTCCTCAGTCATCTTTCAGAGTGCATAAGCACAAAGCCTGTTCCATGTACTGTTTAAAAGCAGTAATAAAATTTGTTGTATTTTATTACAGTACTATTGGTTAACCTTCTATTGAAGAGAGTATCACGTTTCATACCTCCCAGGCACCTGTTCTCTGGTTGGAAGGCAAATCCAACTGGGGATATTGAGCAACTTGGTCTAGTGGGAGGTGTCCCTGCCTGTAGCAGGGGGGTGAAACTGGATGATCTTAAGGATCCCTTCCAACCCAAACCATTCTATGGTTCTGTGGTCAATTTCCAAATGTTGAAGCACTTCCCTAGCTCTTATTAAAACAATTTCTTAACCCTTTTAAAACATTTTAATAGAGCTTTAATTTTTAAATAAAGAGGAAAACTTATTCATTAACTTCAGGTTGTTTCTGGTGATGTGCATGCAAACTACTGAGCTGTTTAAAAAGGTGCAAATGGTTCCCTTGCAATCGTAACCAGTTGCATTTTCCTGGACGAATAGATTACAGTCTCAGAATCTTACTGCAGTTAGACCTTGTTTTTCTCATAAGCTCCCTTCCAGCAGCCATGAGTTTCTCAGACACTGTGAAAATTAGCTGTCATGAAAAATTGTTAGTGGAAGTCATCCCTAAGGTATGTAGGTTGCTCCAAAAGTAATGCCTCCTACTTATATCCATGGAAACTACAACAGGAACAAAAAGAACAGTAACACTATTTGACAGAGTAAATTCTCAGTTACAAAACATTGTTTTTCAGTGTAGTCACCACCATTAGCTATGCATTTTTGCCAGCAATGAACAAGAACCTGCACACCATGCTCATAAAAATCTGCACCACCAGAAGTGACCCGCTGTTTCACAGCTGCTGTGATGGCATCATTGCTAGGAACATGTTGTCCATGCAGTCCATCTTTCATTGGCCCTGGACAGAAAGAAGTCAGAATGTACCAAATCCAGACTATATGTTGGGTATAATCCAAACAAGAAAGGAGCCTATAAACAGGAGAGTAGTCAACTCTTTGAAGGGGTAGATAATGGCAGGATAAGTGGAAATGGTTTGAAGTTGAAGGAGGGAAGATTTAGGTTGAATGTCAGAGGGAAATTCTTTCCTATGAGAGTGGTGAGGTGCTGGAACAGCTGCCCAGAGAGACTGGGATGCCCCATCCATCCCTGGAGGTGTTCAAGGCCAGGTTGGATGGGGCCCTGGGCAGCCTGGGCTGGTATTAAATATGGAGGTTGGTGGCCCTGCCTGTGGCAGGGGGGGGTTGGAGTTTCATGATCCATGAGGTCCCTTCCAACCCAGGCCATTCTCTGATTCTGTGATAGTGTGTTACAGGTTTTTGATCTGGTATGGGGCCTGGCATTACTGTGTTGAAGGAGAAGGGCTGTCGTCTTTGGCATGATTCTGCCTGACTTTGGAATTTCCAGCCTTCAGCTTAGTCAGTGTAATGATGTAGCAGTCAGAGTTGATGGTTTGTCCCTGTTCCAGGAAATCACCCCTTTCTGATCCCAAAATGCAGTGCAGATCACTTTACCTGCTGAGGTCTGCATCTTGAACACCTTCTTCAAATGGAAATTCATGTCACCACTTTATGGACTGCCATTTTGACTCTGGCTTTTATTACTGACCCTGTGTCTTGTCAACAGTGAGTGTTCAGCAAGCATTGATGAACATCACTGGGTCCAATTTTTTTCATGTGGAGGAATTCATTGACGCACCTTTGCTTCATACGCACTTCCATGCCACGTCATTTTGTCAGACTGCCATCCGTCACTCAGCAACAACACCTAATTGGTGGGACAGTGGTGGAAAGATTCAACCTCCACTGCCATCCCACCAACATCCACCTCTGGTGTCCTAGGCCAACATCAGAGAACAGGAGGCATTACTTTCAGAGCTGTCCTTGTATTTTAGGCAGATCCTAAGGAAAACTATGGAGTATCAAACTAGTGACCTGGAGCTCTCTGATCAGTTTTGATTTTAGGAAAAACATCTCAAAAGTAATGGTAATACCTTGGCACAGCTGCCCAGGGAGGTGGTGGGGTCACCATCCCTGGAGGTGTTGCAGAACCGTGGGGATGTGTCATGGTGGATCAGTGGGCATGGTGGGGGTGGCTTGGGCGTGGGGATCTTGGGGGTCTTTCCCCCCCTGGATATCAGTTTCCTGAGCTGCTCTTTCCTCTGCACGTGTGTTTGTAAAGCAAGCTTTGTGGATATATGTGGCTGCCTGCGTACCTAAGCTTACACAAGTGCAGCTCACCACAGCCAGGATCAGCTAGCAGGAATGTGGTCTAGTCTTGCTCTGGCTAACCCAGTCGAAATGGGAACGTGTACTGCCAAGACTGTTGGAGCACACAGTTGCTCTGAGGAGTCTGACAGGAACTCCAGGCAGCAAACAGAGTGGGACGTGGCTTTCTGTTCTGCAAGCTCTGCAGAATTGATTTCAGCACCTGTCTGCATGGTTCAGTGATAATGTCACTGTCCAAAGGCGTAGCTGGCTTTATTTGAAAGAAACATTGGGTTTTGTCCATTCTGAACTGGAAATGGTAAAATTTAAAAATGTCATTGTTTTCAGAAGAGTCTCGAAAGAGCATTCTACGAAAATAATCCATTCATAAAGCGAACAATCTGAAATACTCGCTTACACAAACCATTGTGAGCTGTAACATACATATGGTGACTTCTTAAATCCTAGTGTGGTCTACATTGTCTATATTGATATTTAACAGAACACACAGCTTTTGTGTTTTAAATAGATTGTCAGCCAAATATCATACTTGCCTAAAGTTGAGATGTAAGAGACGTGGTTTAGTGGGGAAACATTGGTGGTGGGTGGGCAGTTGGACTGGATGATGTTGGAGGTCTTTTCCAACCTTGGTGATTCTGTGGTTCCATGCTGTTACAGATGGAGCTGGGCTGGTTGCATGGTGCACGTTGGCTGTGGGTCGGAGTGGATTGACATGTATCTCCTAGAGACCTTCACAGAATAGCTTCTGCAGTTCTAAGTTCAGTGCTGTTCTCAGTATAGAATATATTATACTGAACCTAGTCTTAGTAATATTTCAAGTGCTGAAAAAGGAGTAAATGCTGAATCTGAGAATGATCATGAAACTTGACTCCTTCCAATTCTGCAATAAGATTATTTAAACAATTGTAATTGTTATTTACGTAATTATACACTGTTCAATTCTCTGGAAATAGCACTCAGTGAACAACTATTCAGTACTTTGTTTTCATTGAGGGTGTGACCTGGGTCTTTGTTTACTACATTCAATTCAAGCACTACTCAGAAGAGCTAATTATGAATATTCTTGCTGGATTTCTAAATTGTTTGCTGCAGTGTATCTAAATTATTTCTTTTTCAGCATTTCCTCTGTGGTCTGGGGAAGAAGTGAAGTATTTGTAGAAGACAGTTTGTTATATCCTGAAGATGCAGGATGATCTATGATCTAATAGAGTTCAAGCAAAGAGAATTCCCTTCTTGCTTGTCCCAGTCCCCATGATGTTGCTGTGAAATGGCAAGGATACAATCCTAACCTTTTGTTGGGCAATTAAGCTCAAAAAGCATATTTATTAGTAATAAACTTGAAAGGCCAGGCTACTTCCTTGGTCAGTAGTCTCCAGTTGTCCATGCTGTTGAACTAGAAGCATGGGCTGTAAATTGCCTTGGCCTGTTTTAGGAAATCAGCCTGTGTCAAAATTTGGGCATGCTGTTTTGTATAATGCAGTGCAGATGTCTGCTGATTCTAGGTTTGCAATTTGAGACGCCTGGAACCTCAGCTGTTTTGTTTCCCTGTTGCTTCACATCAGAGTTGCACGTGTTCACACTACTACTGATCTTGACTTAAGAAAAACACTGAGTGTTATTCAGATTTAAGGTTTTTGACAGGTGCTTATTAAAAACAAACAAACAAAAAACAACAAAAAAAAATAACAACAAAAAAACACCAGAAACAATAAAATGATAAAATCATCTGAGTTGGAAGGGGCCTTTATAGATGATCTGGTCCCACTCCCTGCACTGAACAGGGACACCCACAGCTCCATCAGTGCTCAGAGCCCATCCAACCTGGCCTCGGCTGTATGCAGAGATGGGGCAACCTGTGCAAGTGCCTCACCACCCTTAGTGTAAAAACTATTTCCTTACATCCAGTCTAAATCTCCCCTCTTCTTGTTTGGAACTATTTTCCCTTGTCCTGTTACAGCAAACCGTGCTGAAGAGTCTATCTCCTTCCTTCTTATAGTGCCCCATTAGATACCTGAAAGGCTCCTCTCAGGTCTCCCTGGAGCTTCCTCCAGGCAATGAAAGGCTTGGCTTAATCCCTGTGTGCTCTGTAGCCAAGGCCAAGCTAGAATTGAAAGTCTGAAGTCAGTATTCAGGTAGTTTAGCCAGAAAACTCTTGTGGCTTTGTGCATTTTGTACCAGATGCAATGAGGTCCTGCAGTGCTCTGTCTCCTTCAGTGCAACCCTCTGATTCATCCCAAGTCTGCTCTGCTCACTGCGTGAAGGGAGGTCCTGTTCAAAACATAACACAAAGTTATGTGGTTAAAATTGTATCAGTCTGCAAAAGCACAGGGGTGCTGAAAGAGTTAGGTGCCTAAATATCCTGATTCACACACCTGCAGCCCAAAGGTTTCAGTGTTTTTACTCCTAGTCTTGGCAGGTATAACTGAAGTATTGCCCAAGGAGGCTGTGAATGCCCCATCCCTGCAGGCATTCAAGGCCAGGCTGGATGTGGCTCTGGGCAGCCTGGTTTGCTGGTTGGCGACCCTGCACATAGCAGGGAGTTGAAACCAGATGATCATTGTGGTCCTTTTCAACCCAGGCCATTCTATGATTCTATAATTCTAAGAGTTTTTGATTAGCCCTGCTAATTGTTCGGTGGGTATACTTACAAATGTTTTTTTTTCATCCTTCCGTGTAGTCTTTGATTAAAGAAACATGCATTATTGCAGGTGACACTGTTCATTGCTGCTCAGTAGAAGTGGTGTTGTGCTAGAGAGGGAAACACGCTGGTCAAATCACCTTTTCTTTAGACAGCTATTCCATATGTACCACGTCTGTCTGCAAAGAAAACAGACAAATTTGACTCCTTTTTTCTATATGACTTCATTTTTGATGCAGTGACACTTCTGCCTTTTTTGGGTTGCAGTTTCTTGTCTGAGTGCAGGCAGCTCACTCGCAATGGGAGATGATATAAATACCTGGGTAGGAACTCATCCTCTGAAGTTAGTCCATTAATCCACGCCATCAGGGATGTGTCTTATCTGTGTCACATGGTGAATGGCACAGGTGAGAAAATGGAGCATGAAAGCTTTCCATTCAAAGCATGTTTTCTGTAAAAACACTGGCTGATATTTTTAGACACCTTTGGCTATCTAACTCTGTGATGTCCCTGTGTACAACATGCACGTGCCTGGTGCTCGCCAGCTGCCATGTCAGTGCCTAGATGTGCCTAGAAGTGATTACAAACACACAGTCTGCTTCTTGCTAGCATGGTTTATTAATTAGATCTAATTTGCTGCACTCATTGGGAATTCCCTGTGAACACTTCAAAGCACTCACTGCAGATATTTCCTTGCTAGCATGTGATTCCTGGTGTGTTCGTTACTGTCATGTGGCTGGAAGACTTCTTGCATCTGCAAAGTGCCTCATTTGTGATGAATAAAGCAGCACAGACACGGGAGCCTTTAGACACTGATAGCTGGCTAAGAACTGTGTTAATTGCCATGTTATACTGGGGAGAGCAGTGCTTCTGGAGCATAGAATCAAAGGACCTTCACCCCCCTGAGAGAAACATCCTGCAGACTTCTGAGAGAGGTGCTGAAGTAGTTTATATTGGAGTAAGCAAACCACATTCTCTTACAAAACCCTCACTTTACTGTTTCAGTTAGCTTTTTAATTAGGTACTGACTGCTGTGGGGAATAGGTTCTTGCCTACGTCTGCCTGCATGCAAGGACTCGTCCCCATCAGCTGAGTGGGAACAGGTAGTAATAGGGTTTTGCAATCATCCCATGGCCCCTTTTGGCATCTTGTAAGCCAGCATGTTCACATCTTCGTTACAGAAGGAGGTGGAAGACAAGCTGTTCATTCTGTTTTATGAAAGGAGCAATTAGAAGATGTAAAAAAGTATATTACACAAGAAACAAGGCTGGTTGGGAAGGCAACAGCTTGCTTGGAACATTTGAGTTCAAGAGAGAATGCAGCTGTGCATGTGTGCAGAGGTGATCGTCTCTTGGTAACTCCAGTTTACATGCTAGCACCAAACATTTGTGACAATAGCTTTGCTCCAGTTTCTTACCTTCCCTAGAAGCCAGATGTTACAGTAGTTTCTGGCTTTTGCATTTAATATAAAACACTTCACATTTGTCATGTAGCAACAGCATAGAGTTTAGACCTCTCTGAAACATCTTAAAATCACACTGAATAACTGAGAATGACTTGGGTTGGAAGGGACCTCAAGGATCATGAAGCTCCAACTCCCTGCCACATGTAGGGCTGCCAACCTCCACATTTAATACCAGCCCAGGCTGCCCAGGGCCCCATCCAACCTGGCCTTGAACACCTCCAGGGATGGACGGGGCATCCCAGTCTCTCTGGGCAGCTGTTCCAGCCCCTCACCACTCTCATAGGAAAGAACTTAAAAAGTCTCCATGCATGTGCATGCAAAAAAAAAAACAACTTATGTTTTGTTACTGTAGAGGGTTTTAAGAGTAATAGAGAGAAGTGTGTTTAGTTTAAAATCTTTGTTCCAGGATGCAACAACATCAGTATTATGTCAATGATTTTGTGTTACAAAATGCTACTGCATCACCTTGAGTTTCTGCGACATACCGTGTGTTCCATCTTCAGTATTTCTCTATGGTATGAACGCTGTTTTGGGATGGATGAGGAGTAGAAAGGAAAAGCTCTGTGTTTCTTGGAGAGCCATTCAAGTTAATCCTGGAGAGCTAGAAGCTGCTCAAGTCTCCTTCCCTTCAGAGCGCTTCAGATGCGTGTTATCACACATTAACTTATCTTGATTAATTCTGCAAAAGATATGGAGCAGTTCCCTCGAGTTCTTGTGAAAATGAGAGGGACGCACTATCTCACCATCATCCTCTCTTGGCGTCAGAGTGTCTGTCTACTGGCATTACTTTGAGCCAAGGGAAATTGCTTGACATCACTTCAGTTTCTGAATATCTACACAAGGGGAGTTTGGCACTGCGAGGGTGCGTTCTGAAGCCAGGTTTATCCATCGGATGGTATAGATCATGTTGACACACATGCCTTGCTGCTTATACTACATCCTCAAGGCAGACTTCCCCAGGTGAAGTAACAGCCATTTCAAGGCAGTGCTAACTGAGTTCAGCATTTTCTTTTTCCCTCTTTTTGAAATTTGTGATTGTGGTAAGGGAAGAGATCTGAATGGTTCTCAGAGATGCACAAATTCATAGAGCTTCAAACCAATTTGGGTACACTGCTATCCTGTGCATGCAGTGGGTAACAATTTAGGTAAACGTTATGTCTTGTAAGGTAGAGATTATTAAAATGCGTGGCTTTTGGCTCATTTTATTTGATGGGTGCTTGTTAATAGCCTAGTTTCTGCTAGGGAAACTTTCTTATGAGTTGAGCTTGTCAAAAGATCTTTTTCAGATGCTTTAGATTTCCACTTTGATCAAAAAACAAGTTGCCAATCAGCTTATTGAAATCTGCAAAAGGCCTTATACTGCCTTTCCAAGAGAGGAAAAAAATATTTTCCCAAGTTCATCCTGAGTTGTGTTTCTTCTGACGCCAGCTCGAAGCTGGTATCACAGGCTGGATGTGGCTCTGGGCAGCCTGGTCTGGTGATTGGTGACCCTGCACATAGCAGGGGGGTTGAAACGAGATGATCATTGTGGTCCTTTTCAACTCAGGCCATTCTATGATTCTGTGAAGCCCAACTTTGCAAACACACTGCCCCAAATGACTGTTGTCTGGCTGCTTTTGACTTCTTTCTGCTTTTCATTTTTGCTGTTTGCTGACAGGGCTATCGTAGCAGTGTCAAGAAGGCCTCCCTTAACCAAAACAGCAGCAGTGAACAATATCCAGTCTCTGATCAGTGTTTTCCTCCTGAGACTTAGAGAAGTTTATTTTGCCATTCTTGAGAGGTGGTTGCTTTTACAGTCAGCCCTGCCTTTGATATTTCAGCAAAGTAAAGCTTCTAAATTTGGCCTGGCTGTGTTTTCTTTTTGAGGATTTGCTGGACAAGTGTTTCAGCTCTTCCTTTCCTGTTCTGTCTGATATCTAGGGATAAACACACCCAGACACATGCACACACATACAGCTTTATCCAGAGCACTGTACATAATGCTGCCATCTATTTTTGTAAAATTATTGTCTCATTCCAGATTGGTTTTGAAGAAATATTTGACATTTTTGCTGCCATTAACCATAGTTCTTGTCTCACTCAGCAATCATTTCCAATTCTGAACTAGCGTGTCTGTGGCTAAAAGTTTGCATGTGAAATGCCTTGCTTTATGTCTCATGAAGTTTTTAACATCTGATTACAGGAACATGTTTCTCCTCTTAGCATCCCCTTACTTTCTTCTTGCCGTAAACTAAAACACTGAAGTTACCTAGAAGTAAAAAAATCTAGCAACGTTTTGCTTTCTGGTAAACATTGCAACAAAACAATTATTTTGATTGTATGTACAGGCTTTTCTGTATTCTTATGTTGTAACAGAAGATTAGGACCCTTGGTGCTTTGATCTAGTGAGTAGCAACCCTGTTCCAAGGCAGGGTTGCATGATAGAATTGTTGAATCACCAAGGCTGGAAAAGTCCTCCAAGATCATCCAGTCCAACTGTCCTCCTACCACCAATATTTCCCACTAAACCTTAGTACAGCATCTAAACTTTCCTTGAACACCTCCAGGGATGGTCACCCCATTGTCAACCCATTGCAGTGCATTTCCACTCTTTCAGAGAAGAAATTTGTCCTAATATCCAACTGAACCTCCCCTCACACAACTTGAGGCCAAGGTCTTTAAATCCCTTCCAAGCCAAGTCATGCTATGATTCTGTAGTTGGAGCAAGTAAGTTTTTTTCATTGTAGTAGAATTTAAAGAGAAATTACAGAAACCAAAGGGTGACTCGGAGAAATATATCTATATCTTCCTTTGAAAACTTTTCCTATCGCTATTAAATCATCTAAAAAATCTGGACTGTTCTTTTAAACTTTGCCAAAAATACCTGATCCTAGAAGAAATCAGTAGCAGAATTGAGTCTAGAAGTTGGGAATCTTGAACTTCCCAAGAGCTTTCCTTTGTATGACCCACACAGACTGCACAAGCAGTGGTAAAACTATGACAATAAACATCAAAATCACAACGTCCCTAAGTATTCATGGAGCTGTGATCATGGTGGTGCTGCCCACCCACCGGTGTGTAGTTTGAAGAGAAATTAACAGGAGAATTTGAGAAGCACAAAGTGCATCTTCAACAAGATTAGGAAAAACAACCCAAAAGCAAACAAAAAAAAAAACACCTTGAAGTTTGTAAAATCAATTCTGTTGAACCGACGTGCTGCTGTGCTCTTGAGTCCATCTCACTTTTGGATGGCAATGTTTTACCAAGGCGTAGCACCGCTTTTATGCTGGGTGGAGACTGAGGCACCCATACATGAAATCATCTGTGGGCAGGCGATGGAAAGATAGGAGATAAGCTGAGATCCTTGGAGTCTGTTTAGTCTGTGCTCTGTACACTTAAGAAAGCAGGCTGCAGTGACAGAAGCAACGTAAAGAGAAGGAAAGAGCAGTAAAGAGAGAATGAAAAGCGAAGGAAAATGTTAATAAACAACATAATTTCCATACGCAAAGCATGTCCTTTTGCCTTCTAATTAGTTTTGTTTGCAAGGGGAGTATTTCTGGCTTTAATTTAGTAAAGGCTGCTGTTTAACCACTGAGATGTTTTAAAATGTGAGGCATCCTGGGTGTGTCTAAGGAAGAGATCATTTTATACGAACAGCAGAGAAAATTTTAAGTAGCCTTTAGAGCTCCCAAAAATCCTATCATGATTATTTTTTTCCCCAAACTTCAACCTTTTGTATTACAAACAGTTATGAGAAATACTTGAGCTTTTTTTTTTTTTTTTTTTTTTTTCCTTAAGCAAGTTTGATTTTTACTGCCAGTCTTGGTGGTGTCTGTTCTGGAGAGTAGCAGGAAAAGCTGATAAGGGCATAGGACAGAAATCTTTGTGCTTATCTCGCTGCAGCACATGGAGCTGAGAGTGCATCCTTTTCCTGTCCTAGGACAGGAGACGTAAACTGACCATCTCCTGACAGCAGTGACTTCAAACAGAGCCTCTAACGTCTAGAGTGTATGAATCTTCTCTTAACTTCAGAGGCCAGCTAGGTGAAAGTGGGTCACTGGCTGTTTAGAAAGCTGCTTTTGTGCCAACAAAGAGAAAAAATTCTGATAACTGCTAGGTCAATAGACAGCTCTGTAGACATTGTACTGTTTTGTTTTGTTTTTCAAAGAGCATAAATTCAGCATGACTCTTGATTGTTTGTTTAGACTTTTGCAGAAGGTGAATTAAGTAAAAAAGCATTTAACTCATTTTTCTAGCAGTATTATTATGCTATCAAATTTGGAACTGAGGTCATATAAAAATTGTCCTCAAAGAAAGGGTTACTTGGACAGTGAGTGTCTTTATACATCAGAAGTTTTCTTTTATGTATTGTCTTTACTTGACCTAGAAATGAAGGGTCCGAGTAAAAAGGGATGGGAACTGGAGCAAAGAGAACCTTCCAGGACTGCCTGGGATTTGTGAGACTGGACCTCAGGATCATAGCCAGAGTCTGTGCTGCAGCTCTGGGTTAGTCACTGATTCATGGAAAAGTATTTATGCAGTTGTGAATTGGTTCAACCAGCTTACTTTTGTTATACTTAGTAGTGAGGTTTCAATCTGTTACTTTTCTTCATTAAGCTACACAGAAGAAATCCCAGCTTGCAGCTCTTCTGCTTGGCACATGTAGCCAAAGCCCAGGACTGGAAATCCAGGAACAAAACCAGCAGTCCCACATCAAATATTGATGCTGTACAATTTGGGGCAAAGCGCTTCACTGCTTTCTGGGCCTCTGTGCCCCCACTGGTAGAACAGTCCGAGTACTCCACGATGGTGCCAAGTTCAACACAGAAGATCACAGTGAAAAAGTCTTTAGAACTGCCTGTTAACCCAGCACTTACACAGTGGCTGTGCTCTCAAGTCTACTTAGGTAAATGTTATGCTACGTCTTCAGTTACCCAAGGATTTTGGGACTCATGCAACTTGCCCAGGTTTGACAGCAGTGGAATATGCTGCCACATCAGCTGCAGGGTGCTGCCTTGTTATTTAAACACTTATTCATTGCTACAACATCAGCATGCTCTGCTAAGAGCAAGTCTCCTCATCTGTTTCATAAGTTAGCTTTCAGACCTCACTGAGATTGAAGAAATAGGTATGATCTCATCCTTTCCCTTTGTTTCAGGATGCAGAACAGTTCCTCCAGATTGATTGATTTTTGATTTCTTTTTTTTAACAGCCACTCCTGGTAAATGCAAAAGCTGTATGAATTATAAGCATTAAATCTCAAAGCTTCTTAGCTTCAGTCTGGAATTTGAGTGAGGTTTGCTACGTTCCTTAATCTCAGCTCTTAGTCACATAACTTTGATACAGACCGGCTTGATTGGAAAACCAGCAAACTTTTATCTCTACCCTCCTTCCAATCAACTATGTTTCTATCCCAGCAAGCCCCAAATAGCTTCCTAAATGCAGCTCAGATAGTACAAAGTGGATGTAGGCCCCTTCAGAGGCAGGATGAATGGGGTCCCAAGAGTAGTATGATTAACCTCATTACAATCTCAACTTTCTAGTTCCCTTCTAGTCCCCATGAATCAGATGCAAATTGTACCCTGCAGAGTTGGCTAATCTGTCATCTCTAGCACACTGACAGTACCTATCCAGGCCTTATTCTCTTCTAGTATTTAAAAAATCATCTCAGAACCTTTCACGTACCTATCTTCCTTGCACCAACTCTCCAGGAATCATATTATTTTAAAGACAAAAGCGCAACTGCTGGTGAAAATTGCAAGATCTTTTCCTGAAGCACTGCTAATCTGAGAGAGACCAGATTGAATTTGCTGAGAGTAAGGCTTTTCTTCTGTCTTCAGTGATGGACCAAAGGTGCAAATGGTGATAGTTTTGATTTGGTATCTCCACACCCAGTGCTCAGGCTGCAGGGAGCGTCCCACACCTTGTGCACAGCTCACCCTTCCCCTAGACTTTGCAAAATGAGATCAGCTTCCTTTCTGTGAATCAGTCTTACCTTCTGCATTAGCAGAACCTCAGTGTGTCTGGTTAGGTGATGTGCCATGAACTGGGGCAGAAAATACAAAGGCCATGGTTCTAACCACTCTTCCTTCTGTACTTCTGAGCAAGTTTCCCTCATTCACAACACAGAACCATTAAGGTTGGGAAAGACCACTCAGATCATCTAGTCCAACCATCAGCGCATCTCCACCAGGTCCATTAAACCACTAAACAGTTTAGTCCTGTTTAGATCTAACAGTGATGAAGCAGTTTGAGACTTTCTCATAGAAGGAATACTATTTTTTGCTTCGAGTTTTACCCACCAGTCAAAAACCATTGGGTAAAGAAACTTTCCATTGGTTTTCTAGCCTAAATGAAAGTCAAGGAACTGTTGGTTCAACAAAACTGTCCTATTCTCAGGAGCCTGACCTGCAGCTGCAATTTATCACCCTTCTTCCACATCACTTGGCCACGATTACCCAGTTCTGATGCACAGCTTGGGGAGGCCATCACTCATCTCCAAGTGCCCAGGTTGAAACAGCGTGGTAGGAGTTGTTGTTACATGAGGCTCATCAGCTTTTCCGTGCCCCAGGGCATTTGGGAAGCTATCCCCACCATCTTCTACCTGCTTGCCAGAGATTTCATGACTGTTGGTAAATTCCTTAGTTACCTGAGAAGCTGTTGCTATAGAAAATGTCCTTTTCTGCATGTTTCTACCGGCTTGTCTGAATGAGTGTCAATACCAGCATCTGACTGGGCAAAAAAAAGCCTGTCAGTATCTGCCTTCTGATGTTAACCTTGGCAGCAGCTTCTTGTAACTGTTGCAGGGAAGTAGCTGTGGTGGCCAAATTCTTTCAAAATTCAGATATTACCTGCTTGGATGTTTAACTCTTTCATGAGATCTCTGAATCTCACCCTCTTCTGTTTCCAATTTGTTGGAATCAACATCTTCGAAGGAGAAGATACAAGTTCATAGAATCATAGAATGGCCAGGGTTGCAAAGGACCACAATGCTCATCCAGTTCCAACCCCCTGCTATGTGCAGGTCGCCAACCAGCAGACCAGGCTGCCCAGAGCCACATCCAGCCTGGCCTTGAATGCCTGCAAGGATGGGGCATCCACAGCCTCCTTGGGCAACCTGTTCCAGTGCCTCACCACCCTCTGGGTGAAAAACTTCCTCCTAAGATCTCACCTAAACCTCCCCTGTCTCAGTTTAAAACCATTCCCCCTTCAAGTTGATCTGGAACTGCTATTCACTTGAAGGATGTAGCTATTAATCCTTCTCTTCTGTGTTTCTCTATGTTAGGTTTCCTTCTATAGGAGGTAAGTGTGGAAGAGACCCATCAAATCCCTTTTTCTGTAGGTGGGATCAGCTCTGTATCATTCTGGAGAGATGTGTATAAGAAAGCAATGATGTGTAAGAAAGCCTGTCTTACAAGAACTCCTCAAACTACACAATTTATGTGCTCAACCAAACATGGGAAGACTTTTCCAACTCTTAAACTGCATCTTTGTTGCTACTATTTAAGATCATTATTATACCAAGGGGAGCAAAACGTAGAGGTAACATCACTCTTTTCTTCCAACCTTTGACATTAAGGCTTCTCTGGGAATTATAAACCCTAAGTCATACATTCTTACTTGTAGTCTTGGTTAGTGTTTTTATAGCTTCTGGCATACCAAACAGAGATGTGGCTGGCATATTTGCAGCTTTTTTCAATCATAAGCCTAAATTGCTAGCTTTCTACTTAGGGCAACTTCAATGTGGCCAGCCCTTAGTGTGAACCAGAAGAAAGCTCAGACTCTGAAACCATGGTATGGCATCTTAACCACTGCCATGACCCAAAACCAGAAGTATTTTGCTGTGTCTGGCCTTTCTCTTAACATATTTTAGGCAGCTAAAACAGTATTAAATGGCTTTTCCAGTTTAGAAAGCATGTGTGTGCAGGGTGGGGGATGATGCTGTACTGGGTAGAGGCGGCTGGAAGGGAAGCTTGCTGTGGCTTTGAGTTATTAATTTCTGTTGAGTTATTGGGTATGCCTGTGCTGATATAACTCGTTCTTCCTTTTCCCTTCTGGGTCCTGGTGACAAGTCACCCACATCAATAAATTCCATCCAAAGCTCTGCTTTGACATGAACAAGCTATTTCTTTCCAGTACATCCTCTGTGCATTTTTGGAGAGGAACCCTTTCCAATCCTACAGTATAGACAAGACTAAGTAAGAATTGGCTCCTTCCACCACTTCTAGTCCTCTAATGCCATTCCAGTGGTCTATCATCTCCCAGACATGCCCATAACCTATCAGAGGATGGACAACCTCACTTTCACATTGCTAAAGGAGGGATATGATGGGGCTGGTTTATGCAGTGTTCAACAGTGTGTTGAGTGGGCTTTGCTGCAGAGGACTCTGCTCCTGAAGTTGTACTGTTACTACTTTAAAGCTAGCTTGAATACACAGACACAAGAAGCGTAACAACAATTCCCAGAGCAGCATCCTATGGTGAACTCCTCCTGAACCTCAGCAAGCATATAAATCAAAGTTTGTATTTTTTAACTGCTGTAGATGAGCAGAACACATGGGCAGGACTATTAAAGAGAAGAGAATATGGTCTCTCCAGAGAGTTGAATCTGCCCTACTGACTCCAGGCATAACAGGATATACAAATGGTTCTCTTTCACTGCTCTGTTTTAATGTTGATTTGTTTGTAGTCTGCCCAAGATATTAATTGGGGTTCTACAAGTATAAAGACAAAGGTGTCTGCCCTGAAGAACTCACTAACGAAAAACACGACTGTACAGTGTTAATGCACAGTCAAATTTTCTGCCTAATGAACCAATCGCTTTGATAAAATCTCTACCTCCTAGTGAATTCTCAGCTTTGATTTTCCCCTCGGCTCCCATCTTCTTTTACACCTCACTTTGTTTTCTTTTTTCCTCCATTTTAAGTTTTGGGGGCAGTTTGCACTCTAATCAACGTTTGACGGTGTAGCTCCTGGAAGGGAAGTGAATCACTGCTTTCATTAGGAGCAAACACAGTTGGTCTGGTGTTGCAACTGTATGGATATTAAAGCTGAAAAATTGGAAGACCCTGGCCTGACACGGGATTGTAAGAGGAACAGTGGTGCGTCTTTAGCTTTTAATCCCTTCAACATACTGCGGTCGATAACAGGTTGCAACATGGATGTTAGTGCCTACATCTGCAATGTAGTTGAACAATTGCTCCTTTTTTGTGATGTGTTGGCTTCTTACTACCTGCCAATTCGTATGGATTTTTTTTTTAATTCAAGAGGTGTTGACTGCTGCAAAAATGGTCACGTTGATGGTTGCCATGTGTGTTCTACCCTCACCACTTCCATTTGTGTATTACTGTCTCCTTTCCAGAGGTGATTTGCACTGCAGCAGAGGTGGTAGAACAGACTTTTCATCTTCTCCTGCACAAAATCAGCCAGATTGTTTAAACTATTATCAGTGATGCTTTATGCTGCCATTATTGTTTTCTTGTTTCTCCTTGAGCCTCACTTCCATGTAAAATCCAAACCTACCTGTTAGCACAAACCACGTTCTCATGAAGATGGGATATGCCTGAGAAACCAGCTGAAGGATGGTGTGCATGTGCATTAAGGATAAGCAGTGCTGGCACATTTTAGTTCACTGCTGCAGGTTTTCAATGCACAGAATTATCAGTGGCATTAGCAGGCTGGATGGACTGCTGAAATATGTACTGACTTCTAATTTTTATGTTATTTAATATTAGGTTATCTTTCACCCTTTTGCTGCCATGTCAACTACCTGCATTGCTACCTCATTTTTAGCCTGATTTCCAGGAAAATTAAATATATATGACTATTCAGTTCATCTGTTCCCTCCTCCCTCACTGATTCCAGCCATGTTACAGAAGGAGACAGCAGCCTTACAAGTGCTACATTCCTACTCTTTGTGAAAATAAATGGTCACATAAAGAGGAAAGACAAATTGTTTTCCCAGCTGGGCTCGACTGTATTATTAGACATCAGAGAATCCACGCAGAGGGAAGCCGTTACGAATGTCGTAACCACAGGAACAGCTTCAATCAGGACTTGCACTTCAGTAGATATGGGGTCATCCAGCCACAAGTTGCAAAGCCACAGAAAGCCTTGTTGCTTTGCTCAGGGCTCCTACAAGAATACTCTTTGAAGTGAAACACGTAGCTCGGATCTTGGGGTAGCTGTGACCTCTGTCTGTGCTTGGAATGACTTCTTTAAAAACTCTTGGCTCCTCCCGCAGCTTTTCTTAGGGCATTAAGTGTGGGGTAATGAGGGGAAGGAATAAAACTGAGCTGGCATTGCTGAGTCACCGCTGAGCTTTGAGGCTGGCTGACTTGGTGGAGCTCCGGATAGAGGGACCACCCAGCTTCTGCAGGTAGCAGAAGGGATTACAGAGGGCTCACATAATGAAAGGAGAGCTGAGTGGTAGGATGATTGACTGAAAGGAAGTAAATCCCAAGCAGAAAGCAGCTTTTAAGGGTGGATTGTTACAGAGTCTAACTGGGGAAATTAAATCTTTGAAAGCTTCTGCACTTGCTAAATGCTAGGCCACTCAGGTCTGTTGGACAGGAGTCTTTTTTCCTCCTTTTTCTACACCTTTTCAGTTCTCGGCATAAGGAAGTGAGAATTTCAGGGCTGTCTGGTTTCCATCTGCTTCAGCATGCTCAGAACATCCAGGTGAAGTACTCCAAGTCTTCCAACCAGGATTTGAGACCCTGACCAACATCACATCGCTCTTAACAGCTTGGTGGGATGTGGCTGAGGG
The DNA here is from genome assembly GCF_987193195.1 of Phasianus colchicus. NCBI lineage: Eukaryota > Metazoa > Chordata > Aves > Galliformes > Phasianidae > Phasianus > Phasianus colchicus. The sequence goes on along the minus strand of NC_143437.1, from coordinate 106,834,523 downwards.
GCTGGAGACAGCACTTTTTGCCTTTGCATCTCCTCTTATTCATAGACAACAGAACATTAGGAACAAATGAGACACTGGGAACAAATGGATCTTTCCTTTAATCTGGCATTTCCTCCCAAATCTTCTCTTCATTTTGCTGCTTGTTCCTGGAGCAGTTTTGTATTAAGCTGTGCTAAGCATCCCATTCCCACTCCTTTTTCAAAGCTCCTGTGCCAGGAGACGTTCCAGCTTGGAGCACACACACTCCCTGCGGGACTGCCTACCTGTTAATTATTTGTATTGTTTTGTACCCACTCATGGCTTTACCCTGCAAGTCCCTTGAGGCACAGGTTTTGTGTTTTGTGTGGTTCACTGGGCAACCACAGAGCACTTTGCTTCCCTTCGGGCATTACATGAAGCATTAATAAGAAAATCCTAGGAAATCTATTTGGAATTACAGGAGCAGGGATTTTCTCATTGTCATTTTTAACATTAACTGCTAAATCTTTATGCAGCGCTATGAAGTTAATCCTTAGCTTAATGAAAGGTGTGTGTATACAGTTTTGACCTAAGTGAGCTTCATAAGTAATCACCAAAATAGATAGAAGGTAAGGATGAAAGGGAAGAGCAAAGAAGGGTGTGAAATAAAGGCAGTAGCTTGCAAGGTGCAGAAGTGGGAGGCAAGCAGGAAAAGCAAAGCAGAAGAGCAGAGGTCAGCCATGGAAAACGAGCCAAAGGAAGTGAAGTCTGATGAGGGATTTGAAGATGGAGAGTGAGGCTCTTCACTCCCAAAGGGGGCAGGTGACGTAAGCCCAAGAGCAGTCTGGATAAATACAGATGTGAAATAAAAATAAACTTCATGCTTGCACCTCAAATGGTTGGGAGATAGAGCTGTAGGGCCCATGAGCTCTTGCTGCAGAAAAGCTGAGATAAAGTCATGATCCATGAGAGTACAAGCCATCTCTATATCATATGGTTGCGTGTCTGTATCAAAGCACAGGACTTGGCTTCTTTGCTTGGATGGCTAGATTTTTTTTTGGCATTGAAGGAGGCCTTGTTAATGTGGACATGGCATGTGCTGATCTAAGCTATTCTCTCCTTAAATAGCTTGCCTACATAGGTTAAAACAGATGAGTTCTGTAGGTCGATGGGGCCTAAAGTCTTAACATTTCACAAACTCACCATGAAAATCCCTCATCTTTGTTACAGGTCACAGCAGACATGCTCTCTCTTGCTCCAGCTACGAGGCTGCATGCTGGCACTTGCAGTTTCCATGGATTACCCATGAAGTAGCATCAACTGCTTCTTGGCAAGCTTTCCACCTGCTTTGTGGCTGAAATAATCTGGCTGTTTACTGTCATGTTCCCCGGAGGGACCATCTTAATGTAGTATTTCAAGACAAGGTCAGCTATTGCTGGAACTAAAAGCAGCATTTCAGTGTATGGTCACCGTTACTGATGTAGCCTAAAAGGAGATGTGAGGAGATTTATTCATCCTCTTTCCTGAAGGCTGTTCTTCCTCTGTACATCTCAAGAGCTGCCTTTATTCTTCCCGATAACAAAGCCAAACTGACTCTTCCTTTTCTTTTTCCTTTTGTTCATCTTTTTTTTTTTTTTCTTTTCGCTTCCTTTTTTCAGGTTTATAAGAAACCCACATTTATTGGTTTTGGCAACTAATAGCCAGACTTCTTTTTCAGCACAAGGGGACAGAGATTGCACTGAAGAGATGCTCTTTACAACTTCTAGCAAGTGTGCAAAAGGCTGAAATACCCATCCTGTGATACCTCAGGTACAGTCCTGGTATACCTCAGGACTGGGAAATAGTTTGTTTCTTGCTGAAATGTAAGGCTTCCCTTGTTAGGACATCAAAGATCAGTGCCAGTCCCTTCTAGCTGCTATGGGAAGGAAAACCTAGGAGCAAAGGTTGTGTCCTTGTCTCCTCAAGCTGTTTTTCCACAGTAAGTGATGTCACATCTGAAGTTTGTGTTGCATCTTGCTCATGGTTACAGTCATCCTGTCTTTCCTTCCTTTGATACTCTTGTTGCCAAAGTTAATTTAGATCCAAATTATAAGCTTTGCACCTCGAATTCTGAAGCTTATTAACTGTAGACTGCTGTGTAAATACTTACTACTGGTAGCATTAATGAATGTGGAAAAAATAGCAAAGCCTGTAAATCCAAATAAAGTCAGAACATCTTATGTCTTCTTTAAAGCACAGTCTTCACCTTTCTTTTATGCTGCTTTGGGGTATAATACATGCCTCCAGGATCTTGGAAGCTAGTGTTGCAAGTGAGTACAGAACAATACAAGTCTCTGCAGAAATGTTGCTCTGATAACTTTGCTTTTTTGGCCTACATTTCTCAGTAGTTATTATTTGTTAATTATGTTATATAGTGCTCACATGTGGGCTAATTGCTTCCCCAGAGAACTTCCAATGAAATGATGGACAGAACAAGGGCAGGATGTTACACATATCAGAAAGTAAAAGGGTAAGGTAGGACACACAGGCAATATGGATAGTTAAGCACTTAAGTCTGTGTTTAAAACACAGTACCACTGTGAAGCATGCTGTGGAAGAGTTGTGTTTGTGGCGAGAAAGCATGGGTGCTAATTTGAATTGATCTGAGGAGCTGACTTGTAGGAATAGTTGTGTAAGAAAGCGCCAAACCTAAAGGAAGCAATGAAGAAAAATGCCAAAATGTATAGGAGGAGACTGCAAGAAGGTTGGATAGAGCTTATTTGAAGAAGATCATAGAATCACAGAATGGCTTGGGTTGGACGAGACCCCAAGGATCATCAAGTTCCAACCCCCTGCCACAGGCATGGCCACTAACCTCCAACTTAGACCTTGTTGCCCAGGGCTTGGAAAGAGGAGGTGGAATGCAGAGCTGTACCTTGACAATTCTTGACAACAAGAACCAGATCTATATGAACCGTAGGGCTGCATGAGTGATGTTCCTTGGAAAAATAAAACCCTTTCCTCACAGACACTGTTTTCTTCAGTCCTTAATAGATGGGAGAGAAGAAAAAAAATGCATGCACATCTGTGGGATTGTATTTCTGATTTCAGCTCTCTTATTCGTGATATTTCTATGCTTTTTCTGCATCTGTCTTTTAGCCTGCCTGCTTTCAGGCAGGAGGGCTTTGCTGGTATTTATGGTCTATGCTGCTCTGAATCGTAATGTTCTGATTCATTTTCCTGTGCTGCAAATACTTCTTCACACCTGCTTAAAGGAAAGGAACCAAGTCCCGATGAAGGCACGCTTAACAAATAAGTGACTAAAAAGTGACACAAGAAGGTATTCTCAGCAGCTCTTCTGCCACCACTTGCATAGAAAAACAGGAAATATCTGCACCCTTGCACGAAGGTCTGACTTGATGTTGATACGTGGATCAGCTCTCTAGCATATTACCCCCTCAGAGCAAAGAAGCGGAAGAGTTTCAAGTGCGTATGTTCCTTTTGAGAAGCATTTTCTAAGGGGAAGGGGAAAGGATTGAAGGTATGGCCATTTGAACTATCTGCTTTGAAGGCTCGTAGAAAAACTCTGCTTACACACAAGCAGTCCTTTCTGGGTTTGTTATTAGAAAGGGAATAGAAGTGAAGTTTTGCTTAGGTGTTGTCTTCAGATTTCAGAATGCATTTAGCAGAAGCCAAGCTGTGATGCTGACTGTGCTTACTCTTAGTACTTCTTTTACTCTCTGGGTATTTCCAATGATTTTAATGGTGTCCTTTCTCTCAGCAGCTTAGTCTGCATTTTACATACTCCTTTCTAGTACCTTTGTTTTTATTCACAGTGTGGCTAGCCAAGCCCACTTGTTAGTTCCATCTGTTCCATTCAGATTCTGTATCTGTGGGGTATAAGAAGGAATCCTTCATTTGGTAGTTGAGAAGGGTTTGGTCTTCTGAAACATTATTAGAAAGGATTAAAAGCAGCTGCCCGTGCCACTTATTACAAAAGGCTAATGAAGAGTGCCTAGGGAATGACATGATAGTAGTAAAAGAACCATGTGAAGAAGTCTTTGATTACTTCTCAGAGTTCCTTACAGTGCTGCTACCTTCTGGATAGCACTTATAATGGCCGTCCTGGCCACTGGCATTAGAGTGTGGCTGTGGGATGAAAAGACCAGACTGCATTGATTTCATTGCAGTCCTGCCCACTCCTTCATAATCCTCTATCTGAGAGTGCATACAGGCATATTGCAGAAAAGACAATAATTGCAATGTATCTGTTCACTGCTAAGTGTAGCTGCATAACACAGGGAAATGGGAAAGAAACATCCTTGCACATCTGGTTTGCCTCTTTCAAGGATCTCAGAGCACTTTATAAACACTCAGTGAGACTTGTAGCTCTGCTGCAAGTTCCACATAGGTGCTAAGGCGTGTTTGGAGGCGTTCAAGACCAGGCTGGATGTGGCTCTGGGCAGCCTGGTCTGCTGGTTGGCACCCTTGCACATAGCAGGGGGGTTGAAACTAGATGATCATTATGGTCCCTTTTACCCCAGACCATTCTACGATTCTGTGATTCTATATTTGGCCATTTTTTTGGTAGCCTGGGCCATAGCACAAAACTTGTCTGTGGTTTTGCACCAGCTCTGTTTGTAGCTGGGAAGAAGACTTGGGAAACGTGACCTTCCCAGTGCTGTGCTTGTTCTGCTGGACCGAGCTTCCTCTGTTGTTCAAGGTGAGAACAGAACAGTTAGAATTGATTGAGATGCTTCTGGGAAGATGAAGTCACTGTGTTTGGATCTCTGTACCGTGCCAGCAGAGAGATCCTAAGGGAAATCTCTTCCTTTAGTTTTGTTTATATTCAGCCTAACACACAGATGTAATTTGCAAGGAAATGCAAAGGAAGAGAGGTTTTGCTGGCCTCAGCAGTGTAGCTAGAGTGAAATGAGATGTCACAAGGATATCTAAGTGTCTCTCTTTCAAGAAACAAGAAGGATTTTTCTGCTCTGCGGTGTGCTGATTTCTTTTTAACTCTTTCCCTGCGTGCCTTCCACCCTTCTCGTGTGTCACCTCCATAACCCATCACAGGCTGTGTTCTGCTCATGGACTTCATACACTGTGGTTCTTTGCTGAGACGTAAATGAAAGCTTTTTTTTTTCCTGAAAAGTGTGAGAACAGTAGGAGGAAGTGGGCGCTCTCTGCACAACAGGGCTCTCAAGCTGACGTTAGAAGTCCAGGTGTTGTAACTGCCAGCATTGTGACTGTTAGTGCTGTACGACTGACCAGGATCTGATAATGACAGCTGGAATGAATCCCCATGGCTATCATTGTAATCAAGTCCCTGGCCAAAATTTAATCCCTTGCACTTTTGCAACCCTGTTGCTTCCTGTTACGCTGTTGTTCTCAGGCTGAAGGCAAAACCTGGCTGAGTGTTACAGCTTCTTGGATGGCTCCTGTTTCAGTGATGGAAACAGGCTGGAATCCAATACATTGTATGGCAGTAGAAGTGTATTGTTGATATGACAAGCAAATGGCATTTTGGATGCCAAGAGATGGCGTTCAGCAAGTGAAATAGCAACTTTCTGTTTTAGTGATAGTAATGGCGTGAGTTATAAATGCAAACACTGAAATTGGCCACTTGCTGAGGTAGGGGGTGAGCCTGCAGCAAAACATGTAATAGAATAATAAAAATAGAATTACAAGAAGGTCTGGGAGAATTTGGATGCCATCATAACAGAAACACATCACCATTGAGTTTAATACTGAAATAAAAAACGGAGTCAGCAGATGCAGCACAAGTGTACTTGAACACCAAACACCTCTGGATTTATGTAGTAGATTGCAGTGATTGCTGCTGTGTGATGATAAAAACGGATTCCTGGGAGCATTGAGGATCCTCTGCCCTGGTAGGTTCTCACAGCTCAGCTGGAAGCAGCCACAGCTGCCCTGTTCTGTGTTGGCCGTTGGCTTGAGGTCACTTCCAACCAGTGATTCTAGAAAGAACCCCAAAATTGTTCCAAACAAAGATGTGCTACAAAATTCCTTACCTTTAGTTGCAGCGAGAGCGGTCTGCCTGCGGGTTCCTTGCAGATGGAGGCAGCTGTAGCAAGCATGGATCCTAATGCCTCAGAGAAAACAGGTTTTCTTAAAAGGGTTTTTCCTTGTCTCATTTCCATTAGTTGCTTCCTAACCTCACTCCTTGTCCTTACTGATTAACAGGCAGAATTGATGGTTCGTTTGGAATACAGTGGTTAATATCCAACTGAAAGATCTCCACTGGTTTCCCTGTCCTCTAGCACATTTTGTTTCCCATAGGTAGATGCCTTGCTCTACTGGCACTCAGTATAAGAAATACGATGGCAACTTAACCAAGAAATCAAATTGCATCTCCTTTGGTATTTTTATTATTATTATTATTATGGTATTAGAGGACTATAAAATGCTTCTAGAGCCCGGATACCCTATATTCCATTCCATAGAACCATAGAATACCCTCATTTGGAAAGGACCCACAAGGATCATTGAGTCCAACCTCCAGCTCCACACAACACCACCCAAAATCCAAACCCTGTGGCTGAGAGTGGTGTCCAAGTGCTGCATGAACTCCAGCATCTTGGGGCCAAACAAGGATTAACTCTACCTAATGCTTTCCTGCTAGTTTTCAGAGTTGCTTTTTGTGGTTGAGGCTCCTGGTGATTGAGGTTTCATGTATATACTGGCAGATTCATCCTGCTGGCAAAAATCTGTGGTTTATATCTTGTCACTTGTCTTCTTCATCACAAGCACAGGGGAAATTCTCCCCTTTTCTTGGTAGCAGCCCTTTCTGTATTAGAAACCTGGTATCATTAGCTCTTCCTAAGATGCTGTCTGTAGTATACCAGTCTTAATCATGTGAACTGAAAAAGTGAGAGCCTCCTGGGTACCCATTCTTACGCCAGAATCGACTTCAGAACTGATGGTTCGTGGCCTTATTTATGCATGTATTTATTTTAATCCTGCTTAAACTCATCACGCTGCAAGTCTTTGTTCACTCTCTTGCCTGTTTGATCCCAATCCAAATGTTTGTACTTATACTTAATTTTAAGTTGTCAGCTCCTTAAAGCAAGACTGTCATCCTTCATGTCTGCAGAACTGCAGAGTGATTCTCTATTAATAATCTGCTGTGCCTCCCTACATTACAGTGTTGGAAAGTTACAGGGATGCCCTGGGTTGTTGCCTGTCAAGTTCTGCACGCTGCATGGGGGTCCTACCAGCATTGAGGAGCTGGAGGAACAGGAACAGAGCTGGATTAAATTAATCGTGTTGGTATGGTTTCTCAACAAGAAGGTAATTAATCACTGTGATTCACTCAGGCTGTGGAATGGGGGGTGGCAATGTAAAGCCATGGATCCTCATGTGATCGCCTTGCAACTCAGGCTGGAGGTTTAGCTTCTACTTCCTTCATCTAGCCCATTTTCTGTAATTTAAGCGAGAATCTACTGAAATTACAGTTTAGCTGTATTCTGTCTTTATTCTCGGCTCTTCTGTACTTTTCCTTTTTGTGTCATTTTTGTCAATTTGTGCTAACAAAATGACGTGAAGTAGTACACCCTCATTTGCAAACAAGGAAGCAAAGGCATGTGAAATCTCTTGACTCCAGTAATTGTAGTTCATATCTGGCAGATCTTAGACTGTATAGTAGATTATTATTTTTTTTTTTCAATTCACCTATTTTAAGCTTTAAGTGCTAAGAAATGCCTGCGGTCTGAAGAGGAGGAACGTTTCATTGAATCAATCCACACTGCAGCCTGCTCCTGGTGTGTGTGTACTGGCACCCTGCTTTGCTCCAGTTTGCTTTTTACGTTGTTGTATTTTTGGGTGTTAATTCTCCAGCCCAAGATCTCAAAACTCCAAATATATTTGGCTTTGAAACTCATGAGGTATCTGCATACCATTCTATTGCTGCCAAACTTTCTTCTCCTTGTGATGTGAATCCTTTTCAGCATATAATTTACCATCATGCCATGTTTTTTCCTTCCCTAAATAGCTATGGCTGAAAGATGCTCTGAGAGTACAGTGCCTGGGACATGCAGTCCTGATCCTGCACGACTCAAGAGAGCCAGGATTTCACTCCACGAGTTTGGTGTGCTAGCTTAATGATTAAATCAGCATTGTGTGTATAAAGTGAAGAAAGCAGGCAGAAAAAAACCAAACCTGCTAGTACTTACAGTGCTTTATTTTCCATACGTTCAACCAATTGCATAAACAGATGATGTTTACTGGGGACTTCTGGCTATAATTGACCCTCATCTTTTCCTGTGCACTTCCCAGCCTCTCCTCGAATTTTCCTATTGTTTCCTCTTAATCGCTCCACACTTAACACTGTTTTAAGCGGTGCTTTGCTGCTGCTTGAGACCATCTTACCAACTCCCTACAGACTGCTGTTCCCAACTTCTCAGCCTGATTTCGTTGGCAGTTGAAGAACTCAGGACACAAAGATACCTCTTCCAAAGTCTTCAGGCCTCCCAGCAGTTACAGCAGAATTGCTCTTCTGCTTTTACACGTTCTTCAGTATTTGGAGCAGGAATCTTTCCCTCTCTTCTCTCATACAGTTGCTTGTTGGAGGTTGCAGAAATGCATTACCCATTTAAGTAAGTGCATCTTAGTTTTGGAATTGCATAAACTGCAACTCTCCTATCGAGAGGTGGGAGAAGAGCCATGTTTAGAGTTCCAACAGTGCTCCCATGACTACTTGGGCAGGAACATCACGGAAGGGGAGCACTGCTGGCATGTAACAGCCCTTGTGGATGATTTATGGCTTTACACAAGCTTTTCCTAAACAGAGAGGTTTTCTAGAGTTGGCACCTCCTTGTTTGTCTCCATGCCCTGTTAGTTCTGTGTTCGGTGACCCGTGGTTATTAAAATTCTTATCAATAAAGGAGTTTCTGAGCAAGGTTCTGATTTTCTGTGATCATGCATAGCTTCTGAACTGAGCTTAACCAAAGCAATGCTATTCTTTTTTTTTTTTTTTTTTTTTAATATGCCTAATGTATTTTATAAAAAGAAATGTGTGGAGTTCAAGTAATATTTGCCTTCAATTACAGTAATTAAGTTGTCAGGACTCAAAGTCACCAAGGGAATGAGAAAATCCTTTCCTGGTTGGCCAGGGAATAATTGGTGTTCTGGTGGCGAGTGCATTTCACATCTTGGGGTGGAGAGGGAAACGTTCCGGCTGGCATCTGCAGCAGAAAACCTGGGAGACTGTTTGTCATTTTGCAATGCAAGATGTCAAAATCTACCCACAGAACGAAAAGGAAAAGAAAGTGACCTGGTTCACTTTGCTTTAGCGGGGCATCTATTTTTTGATCTGCGTTGGGGCTGGGATATGTATCTTTTAATAAGACAGTGACTACAAGTGTAACCTGGTCCATTTATTCTGTGGATTGTGTCTTGTCAAGCTTCTGCTGCAGCTCCCCTTTTGAATGCATGCTGTATTTATGTGTGTAGGTACGTGTGTTTTTTTCCTTGATGTGAAACAGCTCTTTGTGGACTTCTTCATAAACTTACCTGATGGTATTCCTGCAAGAAAAGTAAATCATTTTGATAAGTGTCCACACAAACATTACTGGAATCTCAAGTGTGGCGTTGCTTTCGTTCCACTGGAATAGCTCTCTTGAAAGCCAGTGTATGAGGAAATCGCTGCTCGTAATGCATCACTAATGACACAGAGTTGTGCATTCCTGCTCATGTGAGTAAAGGTTATGGATATATAAAGAGTCAGGCCTGCAAAACCTTACTTACATACCCTCACAAAACCCATGTCGGCTTGCAGGTGAAGCTCTAAAGAGAACCAGATGGCAGATCTGCATCATCATGCAGTAGCTATAAAGCGCTGTGATAAGTGCTTTCATTTCTCCCTGTTAGCTGCTGGCCTTCACCCTGTGCACTGCTATATGCACTGTGAAATACACCTGCTCTGATTTGCTTGCATTTTATATCAGTACACATAGAGGATGCGTGGGTAGAGTGGATGCTCCCATCTGTACGTGCATTTATGAATGGAAAAAACAGTATCTTAGTCAGTGTAAAATGTGGGGCTTTGCTAAAGGTCATCTGTGGCTTTTGCAGAGGAGAAGGCCATGCCACAGAGGGTTAGTTCTGAGTGCTTCAATATCGATAAGGCTGCGGGGAGACCTCATTGTGGCCTTCCAGTACTTGAAGAGAGTGTATAAATAGGAGGGGGAACGGCTGTTTACGAGGGTGGATAGTGATAGGACAAGGGGGAATGGTTTTAAACTGAGACACAGGAGGTTTAGGTTAGATCTTAGGAGGAAGTTTTTCAGCCAGAGGGTGGTGAGGCACTGGAACAGGTTGCCCAAGGAGGCTGTGGATGCCCCATCCCTGCAGGCATTCAAGGCCAGGCTGGATGTGGCTCTGGGCAGCCTGGTCTGGTGGTTGGTGACCCTGCACACAGCAGGGGGTCGGAACTGGATGAGCATTGTGCTCCTTTTCAACCCAGGCCATTCTATGATTCTGTGATTCATTCTATGATTCTGTGATCCATGTCAACAGGTCTGCATTTCAGCTGCTTTTTTAGCGTGTTTGTTTTGCAAGTCAGAGGTAATTTAACAAGTTATGTATTTCATCTTTTCATCTTGTTGCGTTTGTTGCTTTTACAGAGTCAGTTCTCCTCGTGCCACACGTAACATCCAGCTCAATGGCTGTAGTTTGCTTTTTGTTTTATGTTTATTTGCGAGGCACTAGGTTCTTTTTATAGTTGCTCACCTGCAGCTAGAGTTCAGCAGCTATTTATTTTGTGTATGCAGAAGCCTTGTAAGATCTAACCTGCAATGTTGTTTTTGCCATCTGATAACATATGATCAAATGGAGCATGTTTAAATAACAACGTCTAGGACACAATGACAGTAAACCAGCTACGAAACAAACATTTCTAAAGATCAGATAAGATGGAAGAGATGCATCAGTGCTGGATTACTCTGTACATCATAAGTTGTTGCATAGGAGGTATTCTAGGGCATTGGATTTCCTTTATGCCACAGGCTAACTGGTCATACTGCATTATTTTTTGTGTTATTCTGTGTCTTGGAGAGACATGTGAGACAAAGTGAGTGTAACACACAGTGTATAATAGTGTTATATGTAACCTGCATGAGTTGCACAGGAGTAGGTAAACAGTAAGAAAATGAAAAAAACAGAAAATCATATCCCCCCTCCCTACCTGAAGATCAGAGAATCATAGAGTAGTTGGAAGGGACCCATAAGGATCATCGAGTCCAATTCATGGCTGAACAGCCTCACTTCTGCCAAAGGCTGCCATTAATTTTCAAAGCTATGTATGGTTTTAAGTGCTTCTCGTATTTCAACTTTGTTTAAGGCTATTGTTTCTCTTTCTCAATCCTGCTCCTCCTTGTTCCCCTGCAGGATGAGGCTACTGATGCTGAATCTCAGGAAGAGAAGCATAGAGGCTCCTGGCTCTCTGAGTCTACAGACAGTGTCAATACTGTGAAGAGTGTTCTCACTGTCCAGGAATATTTTGCCGAGCGCATGGCAAAACTGAAAGGATCCCAGAATAAAGCAGAAACAAAGTTAGATGGTTGCTGCCCCACAGCAGAAACAGCCTTGGAGCTTTCAGAAGAACTGAAAACTAAAGCCAAGAAGAAAAAGAAGAAGCAGAAGAGAGATGAGGCAGAGAGTACAGAGCACTGTGAGAAACCACAAGGGAAAAAGTGTAAGATAAGTACCTTGAATGGGAAAGAACTGGATGCTCCTTTACATGAATGTCACTCAAAGAAAAAGAAAAGGAAACATAAAGAGCAGCATGATGGGGAAGGCATTAGTTGTGATGAAAATATGGGCGACGGAGAAATTTATATGGGAGTATCTGATGGGGAAGACCTCAGCGTTGAGGACTCTGAGGCAATGCAAAAGAAACGCCATAAGAAGAAGCACAAAAAGCAAAAAGAGGAGACAGAGGGGGGCACTGAAGGGACTCAGAGAAAGAAAAAGAAGCGCTGCAAGTAGGTTTAACTGTTTGAGAGTCAAACTGAGACTGTGAGGTGATTTGAACTTTATCATGCTTGATGAGGAGCCTAAGAAGCACCAGCCAGACATCATGTTGTTATTCAGTCGTGAGTACACCTGAGCTCTTCATCCTACTGAAACCACAGATTGTGTTTAAATATAGCTCTTACAATGGGGCTGAGAACACTGTGACAGGCCAACATGAGCTTCAGTGCCATTTAAAATGTATCCACGTATGGGGCCAAGACTTGCATGGCTACAAATCATATAATCATAGAATGGCTTGGATTGGAAAGAACCTCAAGGATCATCAAGCTTCAACCCCCCTGCCACATGCAGGGCCACCAACCTCCACACTTAATACCAGCCCAGGCAGCCCAGGGCCCCATCCAACCTGGCCTTTAACACCTCCAGGGATGGACGGGGCATCCACAGCCTCTCTGGGCAGCTGTTCCACCACCTCACCACTCTCTTGGCTACAAAGCAAGACTTGATAAAAAAAAGAAAAATCATTATGTTTTTCCAATGTGGCAAACCTAAGGTTCACCTTCAAAGTTGTGCAGGAGCTATGTTTTTACACAAGCAAAACCTGTACCTCCTTCAGTCCAGATTCATGCTGGTGTGACTCCATTTCAGACAACAGTAAGCAAAGTCAGGGCTGGTTTTAACCACTGCACTTAGGACAGTGGTAAATGGCCACCTGCTGCTTCGCACTGACTGACATCCTACTACTGCCTTTATTTGTAAAGCCACCATTGTTTTCACTTCTGAAAACTCAGCTCCTGGGAGCAGAAGGGATTTTACAAAACTGGATGTATTTTTTTTCACTGATTTTTGCAAAGTTATGTGTAATTTTTTCATTGATCTCCATTTACATACAAAATGAATGTTGTTTCTTCCCAAAATACTTGAGTCCAATTAAAGTGTCAGTACTAAAGAATGAAATAAAATAACTCCCTTAGTTCCCTATCCAGTAGTTAACTATTGTCAAGTAATATTAACTTTGAAACAGAGCTAGAGGAGCTGTGCCTTTATGATCCATATCTAAATCTTTGGTTCCCAGGCAGCATTCATGGTACTCGCAATGATGCACCCTCAAAAGATGTCTTGGCTGAGCAAAGTTTTGTATGAAATTAGGAGATCAAATAGATTTTATCTGCAGTAGTATTGCATTTACGGGTTGAAACCTTGCAGTTTACATTTATAACCAAATGAGAGCTTGTTCCTCATTGTAAACCTGGAAAGCAGTAACGAGGAGCTGAATGTGGTATGAAAAACATTGACAAGACGCAGATGTAATATGAAAGAATTTCCTTCAGCTGCTTTTATTGTCCATCAGGGGAAATGCAGCCCACAACACGTGGCCCACATGGCTTCAGTTGTTTTAGTTGCAGCTGAACTGGACTTCTCACTATGTAAGCTGTGTTGGTTTGCAAGCGCACCTTTCTTGCCCCAAGGAACACTCTCATTCATTGCAGCAAGATGAGTTGTGCAGTACTGTCAGGGAGAGCAAACTGCTTTTCCCTGTGCTCCCTGCTGGGGTGCTGGAAGATTTTAACCCTTATGGCATTTGCTTTTCAGCACAATGCAAATATTAGAACCCAGCATGATGCTGCTGTGCTGGGCTTGTCCCCTGCCTTCCTTCAATGACATATCCCATAAATACCATGAGATTGCTACACTTGGGACGTGAAAAAAAATCTATCTTCTCAATGGGAGAAGCACCAAAGTAATGTTTCACGTTAAATTGAAGCATCTGTGTGTTAAAGCAGCTCTTCTAGTTCCTTTCTCACTAGGAGTTGGAGTTTTTATTTGTCAGTAGAAGCCCCGCCATGTTTCCCATAATGCTGTTTTTAACTCCTAAGGAACTGAACTTTGCGGTCTCTTTGGAATTTTAAGTTTAAAAGTTGCTAGTAAATGAATAGGGTTTCCTTCTCCCAGTACTGCTGGGTTTGTTTGCTTGTTCTATTAATCTTCCACGAGTTTCTTCGTGCTAATTCCTACGGAAAGCATTTGGCCGGATTCCAGCGTTACTTACAGAAAGAACAAAAAAAGGAATAAATCTTTAAATTTATGGTGCTACTGCTATTAAGCACAGTCTGCCTATAATTTCAGTCTGCCTGAGATTAAAATACGGGCTACAAACGGAAGATTCTCTGTTTGTACAATAAATGGGAATTTCACTTTTTCCTGGGAAATGGGGGATTTTATTTTAATGTGCCTTGGGCAGAACATGGGTGGTGGGGGAAAAAGTCTTTCCCAACATGCTCGAATCTGAGAGAAGTGACTCACATTGCTGCACTTCTCTTTGTATGTTAGTGATCAACCAACTCTGTATCACGCAACCGAAAGCTCTTCAGGCCAGAGCATAAAATCATAGAATGGCCTGGGTTGAAAAGGACCACAACGATCATTTAGTTCCAACCCCCTGCTATGTGCAGGGTCGCCAACCACCAGACCAGGCTGCCCAGAGCCACATCCAGCAATGGTGCCTTCCCACATCCAGATGGTGCCTTGTGAAGTGGATGACCAATGCTGCAACTTATTTCAAAGTAATAAATAATTGTTTTTGTTTATAAGGGGCTGTGAGTCCAACTTTAACCAAATGGTTTGGCAAGAACGTCGTTTTAGAAAGAGTAAGAATTACATCATTACTTGGGTGGTGAAATTAGCAGAGTGTGATGAGCACAAATAAATGATTTGGGTTTATTCCCACAAAAGCTGGACGTGTAAATAGCAGTGTCTTCTGTTATCTGTTATACTCACATATTGCAGCACGAATTTAATGCACCTCCAAGTGAAATTACCCAGAAGCCAAGCAAAATGAGTCCCACAGTCCGCTTTTGCTTCCAGATTGAGAGAGATGCACACACAGCATTGATGCTGCATCATTTTCAGTCTTGTAACTAAATAGTTTTCCACGTTGGAGATCCCAGGTCACCAGAGACATAGAAGAAAATGACACTTTCTCATGAGTTACTTGTGGGTATGGAGTTGTTCCTCACTTTGAGCTGTGAAATTAATTATTGGTGCAAAGCCTGCTCCGTGGCAAGCTACATGAATTGCAATTGCAGTTCTGTGAACTTTTGCATTTGTAATTGCCTGAAAAGTAGAAACCACCTCCAAGGTGCCTTCAAGGGTCCCTTCCAACTCAAACCATTCTGTGATTCTGCTGCTCTATGGTTCTGGAGATGCAGGATTGATATGAGCACCACTCCTCCAATTTCCATCCAAGAATTGGTTGTTGGTGCTATTAAGCACAAGTTTCAAAACAAAAATTAAGATTCAGAACTTCATATCCTTATGTCTATGTGAATTTCAGCTGAGATGCAGCTGCTTTGTGAAATGTAGGAAATGCACTCAGGGACCCATTCAATTCAGCATCTTGTTAAATTAATGCAGTTTTCCTTTAAGCAAAAGACAGTTCCAGTGCTCATTTCTTTCAAATAAGCAGCTCTTGGCAAAATTAGCTGAATGCACCAATGTAATTAACCAATTTTCTCTTGTTTAAACACACAAGACTGAAATTCTTCAAGCACGCACCTTCAAAAGGCACCATTTACGTCACGAAACCTCCAGACCTGCCAACACTGAGGGGAGGAAGGAAGCTGCAAGAAGAGAGAAAAACCACACAAAGTCACTGGAAACACTACATAGCATCATGCCAGCCTTAGAAAAAAACCTGACAGCAATGTGGCCTCGAACAATGTGAGGATTGCTCGCATCTGTCTAGCTCCTGGGCACGGGCGTTTGCTATGGGACTGTGAATCTCAGCCACAGCACTTGCAGAGTGGTTGGATGGCAATAAGGGCCAGCTTGTCCAACTTGTGGCCCTGCATGGCTGGTAGTGTGGTCACCTCCATCATGGCAATTCAACTCAAAAGGCACATGATGTCTCTTGACCAGGCTTTCACCAGCCCTCTTTTAGCAGAGGGAAAGATCCTTCACTTCACAATCAAACCCTATTGGTGTCATTGCTTCATGGCAGTGCCAGCATTTGTGGGCTGTTGAGGATGTTGGTGGGATGGCAGTTGACACTGAACCTCCCCACCAATGTCCCATGATGTGTGGTTGCCACGTGACAGATGGTAGCAGAAGGGCAGTCTGACAGGATGGGCGTCTGGCATGGAAATGCTCTTTGTATTAGTTGAAATTGCCATGGAAATAAATAGGAGGCATTACTTTCAGTGCAAGCCACGTATATACAGACCAAGACAATTCTTTTGCACTCAGTGCAGCCAGAAGGCCGGGCAGCCATCAATCAGGGTGTTGTCCCTCTACTTATACCTGGGATAAGCAAACTTGTCTTTCTGTAAGCAAACTTTTGGTGATGTGGGGCTGGTAAATATGATGAAAAGAAAAAGGGGGAAAAAAAAAAAGAAAAAAGAAAAGGGTTGTGGTTGCAGCAGTGGGAAAATTGTCCCGATGCCAAAGTGAAACTCCATTTCTCAGCAAGTCAGAACTTAAATTCTGCTTCTGAGTCACTCCGAGTTTTGTGTTGGATTTTTTTTCCCCCCGTTTTGATCAATTTTAAAAGGTAAGGCAATTCTGCTGTCCCCTTCAAACCAACCCAAATGTATTTTAGGCTGTTAAAGCTGGATTTCAGAAATGGTGCTGGTGGAAATAATGACCACTGTGTGCTGAAATGTTCACATTTTACATCTTTCTCTGCAAAGGGAACTCTGTGGCATCTCCCAGCATCCGGACAGTGCCTGGATGGGAAGGAAGGAGGAGGCAAAGCAGCCTCTGCACAACCACCCATGGGGAGGAGGGCTCCATTTGTAATTAAGGAAGATGCAACTATTGAGCTAATTTAGGATTTGTGCTTCCTCACACGTTTTTTTCTTCTATCGAAGGTGGGGGGTGGGAAGGTGAAAAGGGAATCACCTTTTGGGGTTAAAGCACCAAAACGGGGGATTTTTTTAGAGAGTGGTTATGGGCTATATGGATTCTTTGTGCCACCCCGTGGGAGCTGCTGCCACCGTTCCCCAAGACATGGGGAGAACAAAGCTTCCTTCCCCCCTTTGTCTGCTGGCTCTGGTTTAGCTCGGCAATTTCCCCGCTATCAAATCCCTGCGAGAGATCCTGCCTCTTCCCGTGCCCCAGATACAGGTGAGCGTGGCGCTGCAACCCAGGAGGTAAGCAGAAAATAAAGTCCAGAGGAGCTTTCCCCGACTGCTGCTAATTACCCCGTGCTGTCGCAGGGAAGAGGTGGCATTTTCACATGGCCTGGCTGCCTTTATGTAACGTGGCGCTGCCTACAGGACAGGTTTAACCTGCATTTTCAGTAGGGCGCAGAATGAAACCCATCTTACTAATGCAATCAGAATGCCAGGTGCTAAAGGAGAAGGGGGGAAAAAATAATAAAAGCGCTTCTTATTGGGTCCGAGAGCCTCCGTGGATTTTTTCCTTTCCTCTCATCCTGGAATTGCAATGCAGGACAGACTCAGCCACGTTGTGCCAATGGATTCCGATGGCATCCATCCATTCCTTTCCTTTTCCCTGGACAGGATTTATTGTAGCACTGCTGTTAAAAAATCTCCTGGTCCCCAGGGCCTCGAGTGTAGAGCTGGTGGTGCTATCATAATGACTGTATCCAGGCCTCGTGCATCCCAAGAGCTTAAAATAATGCTGAGCAGCGTAACGTGTTCAAAAGAAAAACAGCCTGAGTTTCAGTGTGTTTTAACTCCTACTAAAGGGAAGCCTAAAAAAGAGGATGTGGAAGGTTTTCTCCCTCAGTTTTCCAAGAGGATGGAGAGTTTCGTCTTTGGGTCTTTGCTCTTTGGATCTTTGTTTGTTGGGTTTTTGCTCTTTGAGTCTTTGCTCATTGGGTTTTTGCTCTTTGGGTTTTTATTCTTTGGGTCTTTGCTCACTGGGTTTTTGCTCTTAGGGTCTTTAGTCTTTGGGTCTTTGCTCATTGGTCTTTGCTCTTTGGGTGTTTATTCTTTGGGTCTTTGCTCTTTGGGTTTTTATTCTTTGTGTTTTTGCTCATTGGATTGTTTTCTCTTTGGGTCTTTGTTCACAGCATTTTGTTATTTGGGTCTTTGCTCACTGGGTTTTTTGCTTTTTGGATCTTTGCTCATTGGGTCTTTGCTCATTGGGTCTTTGCTCTTTGGGTTTTTGTCCTTTAGGTTTTTGCTCTGGGTTTTTGCTCATTGGGTTTTTGCTCATTGGGTCTTTGCTCTTTGGGTTTTTGTCCTTTAGGTTTTTGCTTTGGGTTTTTGCTCATTGGGTTTTTGCTCATTGGGTCTTTGCTCTTTGGGTTTTTGTTCTTTGGGTCTTTGCTCTAAGTTTTAGCTCATTGGGTTTTTACTCTTTAGGTCTTTGCTCATTGGGTCTTTCCTCATTGGGTTTTTGCTCATTGGGTCTTTGCTTATTGGGTCTTCGCTCTTTGGGTCTTTGCAACAAGTCCCAGCCCTGTGTAGCCAAGCACTGGAAGATGTGGTCCCTATGGAAAACTGTATGGAAAAAAGGGGAGGAGAGACACGTGGACCAGTGCAGCATTTTGTGGTGGAGTCACCATCGCTGAGGGTGTTAAGCAACATGGAGATGTGGCAGTGAGGGATGTGGTTAGTGGGCATGGTGGATATGGGTTGATGGTTGGACTTGAAGGTCTTGGAGGTCTTTTCCAACCTCAGTGATTCCAGGATTCTATGATTCCCCACTGCAAAACACACAGGAGTGGGGTGAGGGCTCGGCAGCCCCCTTCCCTGCTCAGTGCCAGCACTTTGAGCTGTGACATGGGGCCAGCATGGCTCCGAAACCCAGATGAAAGGCGATTGCTCTGCGTGTGTCAAGGGTTTGTCAACCTATCCCAAGCTCAGGAAATCTCCTGCGCCTTTTAGATCGAAGAGAAGTTTGCCTTCCTGTTGTATTCCCAGATAACACAGCTCTGATCGAGCCTGCGTGTAAATAGCTTAATAGATTTAACCAGTTCCTTTGGAAAATGTGGTTTCCGCGAAGTTTTTGGATGGTCCTGGGGAGCAGCACCGCAGCAATGCCACAAACCAGGAAATTCAGACAGATCACAAACCTCACTTCCCATCCCCTTCAACCAGCCCAGAGTCAATAGGAACACCCAGGCACACGGATCTACCTGCACAAACACCCTGCCCTTGGATTTTTTCCCTTCTCTCTGCATCGGGGGCAGCTCAAGGAAATGCCTTCCCCTCTGGCCCCAAAGCTTTCTGGCAGCTCAGGGAGGAAATCCACCATCAGTCAAAGCCAAGCCCATGTCAGGGGGTCAGAATCATAAAGGAATCAAGCGGCTGAAATATATTCCTCAGGGCTGAATTGGGCGAGGGGTCTGGTTTGGTCCCATCGTTTTCATGCCGGTTCTACGTCCCAACTGGAACAGAGCTCCCCAAGGGGGATTTTCCTGCACCAAAATGGGATTTTAGGATTTGTTCATGGGGTATGTGGCAATGTGATGGTGCTGCTTCCATCCCATCTGGGTTTTGCAACCACGACACACAGCAGTGAGAAGACCCATAAAGTGTCATGTTGGCTCTCCTACCTCCTGATGTCCCAGAGGTGAGCAGTGGGGACTTAACGGGGTTGCTGCAGCCCCTCTGCTGTCCCCAGCTCTGTGTGACCCTGCAAAACTCCCAACCAGGTCCCAGCTTCGTGCCATAGGAGGGAGGTGGGAATTTGTGGTAATGGGGTGAGAACACACAGCACAGATGCCACAGCACACACATATGGTTTGGGCAGAAGGGCTCAGCTTGCCAAAACATTAGGAGGGGTTTGAAGGAGCCAGCAGTGAGGGGGGTAGGGGAGGGGAGGAGGGGAACACTTCTGGGGCCATTTCCCTTTTCCTTTTCCAACCCCCCTACACCTCTTCCCTCTTCCCTGTGATATATCATGTGCTCCCATCCCTTCTCCCCACTTTTCGACAGCTTTGAAGGTGTAGGTGGGAGCCCAGCTCCCCCCCTCTCCCCCCTCCATCTCCCGCCGTGCAAAGCAAAGTACAAGAAAAAAAAAAAGGAAAGAAAAGAAAAGAAAAGAAAAAGAACTGAAATTCTATTATAAAGGGGAGGGGGCGGCGGGGGGGAGAGGGGGGTGGGCAGCGAGGTGCTGTGTGCCCCCTCCCTTCCCCTCTCCAACCTCCCCCGGGGGTGCCGGGCAGAGGGTGGGGAGAAGTTTTCTCCTGCCCGGGTGAGGAGTTTGCAAACAAGGAGGAGCAGCCCCGTCCCTTCGGTGTCATTGGAGGAGGTTTTTTCCAAGGAGCTCATAAATACGGGGAGGTCGGGTGGGGAGGCTGGGACTGCGCGGGGACCCCGAGGGCAGCGCAACGCAGCGCAGCGCAGCGCGGCGGGCGGAGGAGCTGCGGGGGGCGGGGGGGGCCGGGCCATGGCCGCTTTAATGAGCACCTACCCATGGCCGGAGAGGTTGGAGGGGGGGGAGGCCGAGGGGCTGCAAGCGGGGCCGCCCCCAAGGTGCCCACCGGGAGAGAAGGGAGGCGAGAGTCGCATCCGCCGCCCCATGAACGCTTTCATGGTGTGGGCGAAAGACGAGAGGAAAAGGTTGGCCGTGCAGAACCCCGACCTGCACAACGCGGAGCTCAGCAAGATGCTCGGTGAGGAGCCGGGGCGGTGCGGGGGTCGGGGATTGGGGGGGGGTGGAGAGCTCGGGTGGTACCTGTGTGGGCATCCCATGGTGCTGGGAGGAGGAGGAAAAGCCCACCCAGATCTCGTACCCCAGGGTGGGCATCCACACGCCCATCCCGTGGGAGGCAGAGCCCCGGGACAGTGCCTGTGGGGTGACCTCCCTTAGGACATCTCACAAATGGGGTCCTGCACCCCGAGTATAGGAAACCCTGTGTGCTCCTCGCTGCCCCTGGAGCTACAAACCCCACTGAGCGCATGTGGAGGGGCCCCCAAATTTTCCTGCCTGTCTTTGCTTTCCCACTTTCCCCCTCCCCCCCTTGTGATTTTGGGGTGTTTCTGCTGTTTCTTTGCAGGGATCTCACCCCTGTATTGAACTCAGATTTCCACCCCACACTCCATATCCACTATTGCCCCCCTTTCCAAATCCTCATTTCTTGTGCCACGCTGCGGGAAAACAGAGTCAACCAGCCCAGAGAGCCTGAGAACAAGCTGCCCGAATTGCAACACTCCTCCATCCAGCCTCTTACCCAAACTTTGTGTTTCCTTGGATAGTTCTGCGGTGTTTTCTTTGGTGGGTTTTGGGGTTTTCTCCTTGCTGGTTTTCCAAGCAGCATCTCTACTTATGGTGTCATTTCTGCTCTCTCTCTGGCGATGGAGAATGCACTGAACCTTTCTGATCTCCTCATTTCTACCCCTAAGGATCAGCCTGGGATATCCATACAGTGGGATATGAACCCCCCCCTCCCCCTTGCTCTGGGAATATCTGGTGCAGCTCATGTTTTGGGTGGAAGCATTGTGTGCAGGGAGTGATGAGGTCGCAGTGCCCAGGGCTGGGATGCATCCAGGGACACCTTGCCCTGACCCCTGCTCAGCCAGGCATGGCCCCACACGGCACCACTTCCCCGCCGGGCTCTGAGTCCCAGCCAGGCAGTGCAGGATCCAGCCCTGGGGGAGTTTATTTGCCTTGGGTTGTTTGCAATGGGGCTCGGTGCACACTGAGCACAGCATGACCCTGCTTGGGGACTCAGGATGGGGGTAGGATGTTGGCAAACAGCTTTCAAACCCCTTTCCTCACCATCTCGTCCTCATACGGTGTCTGTAGGATGCATCTTCTACATGGCAATGGGATACCCCAACCCTCCTATGGGTTGGGAGCCGGGAAGACGGCATCTGTGGGTGCTAAGGGGAGTTCTGTTCTCCTTTGCAGGCAAATCCTGGAAGGCTCTGAGCCTCTCACAGAAGCGACCCTATGTGGAGGAGGCCGAGCGGCTGCGGGTCAAACACATGCAAGATTATCCCAACTACAAGTACCGGCCGCGGAGGAAGAAGCAAGTCAAGAGGATCTGCAAGCGGGTAGACCCCGGTTTTTTGCTGGGCAGCCTCGCACGGGACCAAAATGCTGTGCCTGAGAAGCGGACCTGTGGCCGGGCCGGGGGTGAGAAAGAGGGGCCGGGTGAGTATCCCCCTCGCCCAGGGCTGCCGCCCATCCGGGGCTACCGGGATCCCTCAGGCAGTGGCAGCAGCACCAGCGTGGACGCCTACCCCTATGGGCTGCCCACCCCTCCTGAAATGTCTCCGTTGGACGCCATAGACCCTGAACAGAGCTTCTTCTCCTCACCCTGCCCTGAGGAACATCACCGCTCCCACCTCGCCGGAGCTTCCTTCTCCCCGGAGTATGCGGGCAGCTCCCTCCCATGCAACCACCACCCTCTCAGCCCCATGCCGCAGCCAAATTCCTGCATGATCCCCCCGGCCTCCAGCTGTCCTCCCCTTCCTCCTCCTCCTCCTCCAAGCTACTACACACCCGCTTTCCCCTCTCTGCACCCCACCAGCCTCCATGCCCACCTGGGCCAGCTGTCTCCACCGCCCGACCACCATGGCTTTGACACCTTGGACCAGCTGAGCCAAGCTGAGCTGTTGGGGGAGATGGACCGTAATGAATTTGACCAATATCTCAACACCCCCGGCCACAGCGACCACCATGCTGGAGGCTTGGCCAATGGACACGTCCCTGCGGCCTCAACAGCTGGCAGCTCCCACGCTGCAGAGACCAGCCTCATCTCCGTCCTTGCCGACGCCACGGCCACCTACTACAACAACTACAGCGTCTCCTAGAGCCATGGCCACGTAGACCTGCTGAGGAAGGGCCTGACAGTATTGCAAGGGGACATTGCTCGTTTCCCCTTAGGGTGTCCGAATCCAAACCACGAGGGCCATGGAGTCTCCTTGGTGCTCAGGTAAAGGATTTCGGTCGTCAGCTTGCCACAGGTGCAAAGCGTTGGGTGTCGTGCTCCAAAATGGCCAAGGGGGGTTCCTGTTGTCAAAGCCCCTCTTCCAAAGCAGAGATGGTCTGGGTGCACAGGAAGGCTGCATCCTGCTTTGGGGTACCCTCAATTCTGCTTTGGAGTTGGGAGGGTCGCGGCAGCTCACAGACAGCATGGGTGAAACCCCTTTGAAGGGGAGAAGTGGGGAAAAAGGGAAGATTTTGCTAAACGAGCATGTGATCTGTGCGTGTGCTTTACCCCAAGAGCCTACTCTGGGTCTTGGGCCCAGGCAAGCAGTGCTGCCCCGTGTCCCTGCTCTTGGTGATGCTGCCTTCCAGCCAGGCCAAGCACACCAGCAGAGTCAAACATTGCCTTTCCCCCATCCCCAAACATGTCATGTTGTCCCAAGTGGTGTCTTCATCCCTGGGGACACCCTAGAGAGCAAGGCAGCAGCGCTGGGTGGGCACCAGAGGCAGCTTGGGATGCAACCTCCATGCATTTCGGGTGAGGCTGAGATCAGGGGTGCGTGGCAGGATCCGGCCCTCTATGGATCCTGCTTGGCCTCCCAACAAGAGCGATCCCAAAGTGGGAGCAGCAGGAGCTCCGCACCCCACCAGGCCAGGAAAAAGCCTTCGGATGAGCACTTTGGCAAAGAGATGATGATGTAGCAGACACGTTTTTATCAAGCATCCTTTGAGGACGAACGCTTAATGTTTCGAGCCGCAGTGCCCAATGTCTCCTCTAACTTCCGCGTATTATTGCTTGTAATAAAGCTGTACATTGATTTATTCCTTCCATTATTCCTCCCCTCGGATTTTGTATTGCTCGAGTTCTCTTTCTTTTCATAAAGATGAAGCTTTATTTTAAATCAGTTATATGACATGATTAATCTTAGTGTTTACTGTATGGCACTTGGTAATGATTAGTTAGTAGCGTGGCTATGATTTTCTGGTTTCAGTCCCGGACGTGTATTAATAATAATTGCAAATAATACTTAAAAAACACGACTTTTCACAGGTTTTTAAGCTAATACATTCCATCTTTTTTGTGAGACTCTATGCATTTTGAATGAGTGTACATATGAGTTTGCATAAAATATTTAATTTAAATAAATATGTTTTTATACGATGATTGTTTTATGATTTAAATTGCTGTAGCTATTGACAAAGTTTTCAAAGGAGAAACATTTCCTGTGCGAGTGCTATTTTTTTAAGGTTTTTTTGTTGTTGTTGGTATTTTCAGCCAAACTCTTCTACTTCTGTTTTTTGGTTGTTGTTTTGTTGTTTTGTTTTGTTTTTTTTTTTTAATAAAAAAGATCTGTGGTTATCTTTACAAATTGTGGATTGTTTTCTGATAGAACACCTTGAGGTAGGACCTATACATACTTTTCCTTGCAGTGCGTTGGTGGGGCAGCACGTCATCCTTGATCCCACTTTCATCATCTCGTGGGTAGACCTTTCAGAGCTGGGTTCTACGTAGGTGACACCGTGAGGTTAAGGCAAGGCTTTGCCTTTGGCGTGTCTGTGCACGGGTGATGGAGGAGCAGATTACCTAATGCACGTTGTGATGACTGCCTGTGTATGTTGGCTGGAAGGGGCTCCAGAGGTCACCCATCCCAGTCCAATCCAACCCAACGCAACCAGGCTGCCTTGCCTTCCAAACTTCTTCGACTTGTGACTCAGCCAGCCTGTAGTCCCAGAAGGTGGATGACTGGCCAGGGAGGCACCAATATACCCCTGTCCTGTGCTTATAGGATGATTTGGTTTAGAAAGGACCATAATGATCATCTAGCCCTGTGGTACTCCTTTATCCCCAACTCTGTCCCCATGGAGATAATTCTGTGTTCTCCTCTGCCCATTGCTCAGGCATCCAAACCCACACTTGGCCATGTGAAGCTGGGCACCCTGCTGTGAACTGGATGACTTGGGCTCACTGCCGTGACTCTTGGCACTGGCGTGACACCAGGGCACAAAGCCTTCTGCTGGTACCAGCACTGATGGAGCAGCATAGCCAAGGCAGCGTTGCTTTGTCAGGGTGTTTAATGGTTCTGCCACGGCTCTGCCTTTCAACCAGTGAACTCTGATGGCTGCTTCCTTCCAAGGAAGCTCTCACTGGAGGGCATGCCCACCACAGGGACACTTCAAAGGTTCCCTTCTGCTGCCCCAGGGGCACCTGGGGATGTTGCAGTGAGGTGGGACGCATCCTCCTGGTGAGGAGAGCCCACAAACGAGACTAACTCAGCTCTGTGTATCCATCCCCACTTCCCTGTGGGACACTGGCAGTTCCTACTCCTTGTTACCATGTCCTGATTGCCATGGGATTGACTCAACTACCCCAAAAGCATCGTCCCTGCCTTTCTTCTCACATATTTGTTGTTGCAAATCGCAAAGCCCATGCTCAGAGCTCTCAGTGATGGATAGAGTCTTTCTCCTGGGGGAAAAGGGCTTTCTCTGCACACTCCAGCCTTGTGACTCCCATGAGATGAGCCTGTCCCCACTCGCCCAGCGCAGAGCCACGTGAGGAGCAGCAGCAGCAGCAGCAGAGCAGCAGCAGCGTGTCACCCCATGCTCGGAACGCCGGGAGCAGCTGCAGGCCCAGGCTGGGAGCCGGGGGCCCCCCGAGGGCACTGGGAGCTGCAGCCAAGGTGAGGTGTGGCTCCTGGGAGCCAGGCTTTGCCATCCGGATCTGGGCTCACGCCCAGCGCCGGCAGCAGCCGCCGTCTCCCTCCCGGCACACACCGGCAGTGGAGGTGAAATTCGGGAGCAGAGCTGTTTGTCCATTCTCTGGAAGCCTGGTGAAAGCGTGATATGAGTTCTACCCCAACCCCATAACAAGCTGTTGGGATTCAACACTCTCCCTGGCAAAGCTGCAGGGGGCAGGTAGAAAATGAGAGGCTAATAGAGGTGGAAAAGAACCTTTTTTCGGCTTGGGAGGGGAATGCTTCTGCAGAGGAGCGATGGTCATGGAGGTTTAGAAATGCTGGGGAGATCTCCATACCAAGGACTCTTTCCCCATCACTCCTGGGCATGATTCCCCTCCCTTCCTGTGCACACCAGAGTCCTGTGGTTTGTGGTCTGCTTTCTCTGGGCTGGGAACCAGCAGGAAAATCAAATCAGAGCTGCAGGAAGGGATAAAATGACCTCAGACCGGGCTGCAGCTCAGGGGTGGCAAGGCTGGGCCAGACTTAGACCCTCTCCTTGCCAAGAAGTAGCCAGAGAATGAGTCCAACCCTTGTCCCCAGGCTGCCCTTGACCCTCGGTGGTTGGGTGTTGGGAGCCAGGATGAGGTCACCTTCCCGGATAGCATGGATGGGGACTGGCTGAGGGCTGTGGCACGTGATGTGCTCTGTCATGATGGGAGATGACCTTCACGTCCCTTGAGCAGGTGGTGGCTCCTCTCCTTCATGTCCTGACCTCTGATGGGGGGAGGTGTCCCCCATCTCACAAAGCTTCAGAATATTTTGGAAAGGGGAAGCTTGATCCCAGGGTTTGCCCTCTTCAGAGAGCATCACCAATGGCAGGAAGAGCTGGGTGTGAGATGGGTGGCACAGAGGGCTTGTCCCTATGACACAGGGCAGGGGCAGACCCTAGTGACAAGCAGCATCTCCGTGACTCAGTTTCCCTGTTTGTAAAATGGAGCTAACACTTCTTTCCCTCCCATCCTTTTTCTGTCTGGTGTTGCAACATGAGCTGCCTCTTACCAAGAATCTGAACAAGGGACAAAATCCCTGTGTTGTCCTTGGCACAAGGGGTCTCTGCCCCCTGCTACAAAATCAGATGTGAGATTATTCTTTTCCTTCCGTTGCTCCCGGAGCAGAAGGCAGGCAGCTTGGGAGTGAAATGGAGGCAAGAACTGATTGAGGGGATCACACTGAGGTCTCCCTACAAACCAGGGGCAGATCCTAAGGAAGATCCTCGAAACCACCCTCTCCCCCAGATTCCCTTTTTGCCCACATTAACCTCTGTCTGTTCACAAATAATATCCTTCTCCTTCCACCCCTTGATCCACGCACCCCATGGAGCTGCAGCTCCTCCTCGGAGCAGGGAGGGCAGGTTCAGACCCTCCCTCCTGTCCCTTCAGAGGAGGGAATGAGACAAGCTGCTGAGTGGTTTCCTGCCCAGCACTGCCAATGGGAGCTGCTTCGGGTGCCGGGAGCAGGGAGGATGTATCCGGAGCTGAGTGTTTCCTGGCAGATAAGGCCAGCCCCTCCTGCCGGATGTTATGAGTCCAGGGCCTACCTCCACGTTTCAAGAGAAGAGGCTGAGGAAAGGCCTGGTTGTTTATGTCAGGGAAAAATAACTTCTCCCTCCATGCAATCCTATGGCTCCCCCAGGGCTACGTGCGGGAGGATAAACACTGGGAATGGGAAAACAGGGCTGAAGGCACAGAGCAGAGTGTTGGCCTCAAGGCAGGAAGGCTGGTGGGTTTTCCTCCTCACCAGGGCTGGGATAGGAGGGTAACAGAGCAAAGGCAGAGGTAGCTGGGGAAACAAGCCCAGGACTGACTAGTACCAGATCAACCTAAAGATTGACAAAACAGTTGAAGCTGGAGGCACCTCTAAGTCCACCCTGCCCAGCAGGTCCTCCCCGAGCAGGGTGCCCAGCACCACGGCCAGGGGCTGTGGGAGATGGAGGCAGGAGATTCCACCACCTCTTTGGAGACTGATGTTCAGCCTCAACCCTACAGGCTCAAGCCCAGCATCAGTCAAGAGCAGTTTCCACATCAACCTGATTGATCAAACCCAGTGTGTTGCCTGCCACTACACTTCTGGTGCCCACGTGCAGGGGATTCAGCCCCAGCGAGGCCTTTCTCAGCTCTCCTGATGTGTGGAAGAATCCCTTCAGGGCAGGAGCTGAGGTCTCTAAGGCTGAAGGCTTAGGCTTGGTTTTTACCCATCTATGTCAAGCAGATATGGAAAGAGGAAAGAGGGTGGAAGAATTACATCTGAGACCCCAGCAGGGTCAAGTTGGTCAAGGAAGAGGGAGAGGTTGTGAGTGGGTGTGAAGCAGTGAGACAAATGGGAATCTTCTCCAAAGACAGATTTCTATCTTTTTGTAAGAAATCAGTAAAATCCAGGCTAGTACCTTCTCTTTCATTTATAACTGTAGACCTTCAGGCACCATCCATAAGGCTCAAGACAAAACCTCTGCACTGCCTGAAGGTCGGCATGTTTTTAAGGGTTGTCACTGGACAGAGGATGAGACAGAGAGAAACCTGCAATTGATTTGCACTTGTTGATAAAAAAAAAAAAAAGAAGGACAGGGAGAATCCCTGGCTCTCAACCACAGTCATCCACTCTATAAAATTATAACAGCCTTCAGTACAGCAGTGCCTAGGCCAGCTTGTTCTGCACCAGGATTTGGATAGTGGGAACAACAGGGAGGATTTGGATCAGGGAGAGTAATCTGAAGGGGTTTTAGGGACAAGAAGTTGAGTCTGGACACCACCAGACAATCTGTAGTTTTTGTTGGTTTTGGTAGCTTGTGTTGTTCTTTTTTTAATTGTTATTATTTTTTTTTTTTTAACCTAGCGTTGAGCAACTTCTAATGGAGAGTTTTGTCTTTGGTATAAGGGTAGAAAAGTGCTAAAATAGAGAAAACCTGGCAACCTCCTGTCCAGGATGATTTATAGAGCTGAACTGCCTCCCCACCCCTGTTTACCACTTCGGTGTAAGAGGGACTGCTGGGGTCCCATTTCCCACCCTGTGGGCAGAGAGAGGAGCGGGGGGAAAAGGGAATGGCCCTTCCCTTCCTCCTTCTCAGAGCTTGGGAAGCCCATGCATCTCAGCAGGGGAGCGAGGGGGGTCTCAGCAAGCCCAAGATGTTGTTCTTTCCCTTTGATTTTCCAGGAGCTCCCGCACCAGTTACAGATCCTGGCTCTCAGAGCTTTGCAAGCGAACAAAACATCAGAAGGTTGGGCTGGCGGTGCAGGAAGGAAACCCACTCACGTGGGGGCTGAGTCACGATCCTGCTGCTCCCTCCCAGTATCCCAGGGAGCTGGGAGGCACCAAGGGGATGGATGGTCCTGATCCCCACTGCCTGGGCAGGAGGTGGGAACGACTGCCCTGAGTGACTGCCCAAACCTGTGTCTGCTGATTACTTAATGCATCTGTGGCATCAAAATTCTTCCCGTATGCCACCAGCTTTGAGAAATCAAGTACTGTTTCTTCTTTATTTTCTTTTTCTTTTTTTCTTTTTTTTTTTTTTCTTGAAGCTTGAGTGAAAATATCTGGACTTTCTTCTCTGGCAAATTAAGTCATATGAAGGGTCCTATGCTGCCCTTTTGGGCCTTGGCCAATATCTTGGAGGAACACAGAAAAAAAACAAAACTAATTTAAAACAGGCTTCAGCACCCCTGAACTGAAACCAACAAACTGATTCTCTGCTGTCAGGGACAGATGTCTCATCTGGTGGAAGAAGTGTGCAACAACTGCACAGGCAAGTGCTCCAGTGTTAGGAAACACTGGACTCTAGCATGCTTGTGCAACTCCTTCTAGGTGCCAGGCATTGCAGGAGACCTGGAGTTACAGGAGATCCTGTGATGTGATCATGCAGTTAGAGGCATTATTTACATGATCACATTACAGGATCACACGTGAACTTTTTTTTCCCCCCTTGGATCCATGCCTCTTTCATCTCACAGATAGATTTGGATGCATCCACTCAATGTTGAACATTTTACTGAGCCTGCCAGGTCCCTCCCTGGTGATTGCACAGATTTGGGCAAGTCTGATCAGTCATTTAAGGTGGGATTTACTTCCCAGACATGCCCAGCTGACTCCACTGTGGGATCCCAGGGTAGCAGTGCTCCCAACTTGAACACCCCAGCAGAGGCATCATTCAGATGGCTAAGCGTAGATCATAGCCTCTTTGTAATGACTGGATGATGGATTTACTCACTCTTCACCTATAGCCCAGATCTGGGACTTATTTTCTGTTTAGTCTTTCCACTCTGCTGCAAAAGCAGAGGATTTGGATCTTCTTGATGTTTGTCTTGCTAATACTCTGGTGCTTCACAAGCTCAGCCAATTCCTTGGCCATCAGAGAGGCAAGATGTCAGGAAGAGAAAGGAATTTCCCATCAGGGGGATGGTGGATGCCCACTCAACCTCTGCTCAGCATCCCAGCTCTTACCTGCAGCAAGGGCACCAACCCAGCCCATCTGCATAGCAGCTCCTGTTCACAAATTAAGCATCTGGGAAACAAAAGACTTTCTGCCGGTGACTCCAGCAGGCTGGTCTCCTGGCAGCCCTGATGGACAGTCTGAACAGCAGAGGTGAAGAGATAACTGGTTCTCAGACCAACATGTGTCCACGTGAACACTGAGGAAGGACGTCCATGCCTGTCCAACATCCCTACCTCATTCACTTCATACCTTCTTGTGTTGTCAGTCAGCAAGACTAAGGGATCTCAGCAGTAGCACTTTCCTTCATTGCACGTCTGATCCACCTAATGGAGCAATCCTGAGATTCAGTAGAAAGCTGCATCTTAAAACACTGGCACCAGGAGGAGAAATGGATGTTGGGCAGGCACTCTTAGTTCTGCATTCATTCAGTGCTCTGCATGACAGAAACCCACACATCTTTAACTTCCCAGAGAGTGGAGAAGTTGGCTTGTCTCTAGGTGCTGAGAAGAGGAGCAGGAATGGACAGGTCTTGCTGAAAGATCAGTGGAGAACACAAAATGATTTGTCCCTCCAAGCCACACCACGTCAGTGCTCTGACTGCTTGGTTTTGTAAGACTGTGGGTGGATGGTTTTACAGAAAGGCCAAGAAATGCTGCTATCGGATAGGTGGCCTCCAAATTTCCAAGAACACGGTACATAATCACTTGGCATGTACAGACATAGCTTTCTGCTCTGTCCCTGTCTGGCTTGCTCAGTCAGATTTCAAGAGCTTATGCTGTGCTTTGAGTTAAGCACCCATTCCAGGGACGTGTTCCCAGCACTGCTTCAGTTCATTTGCACGGACCAGAGGAGGTAAAGGACCTTTATCTCTTGGCATTGTGGAGGGTTGATCTAAGATAATTGCACGTAAGGACCAGGTGGTGCTGGAGAGCAGCAGGTCATTCTGTTACAGGTTGGTCACCCTGTGACATGCCAGGATCTCTACGTCCCTGTGGTATCCCAAACTCATGTGGAGACATGCTAATCCATTTCTGACTTTCCAATGGCCAGAATTTTCAGTGCAGCCCCACAGCTCTGACTAGAGCATGCTTAGATCTTCCTTGGGATTAACAAGTCCATTGTGAACCCTTGATACCTGGGCTTCCAAGTAAACCCAGCTGTCCTTCCAGGAGCCTTCCTCATGGGAGCTGTTGCCATTCCCTGCCTTGGTGATGGATCCTAAAACAAAGGCCCAGAGCCAAAAATGCCTCTCCCATCAGCACACACCTGAGAAGGCATAGACCAGGACTGTATTTCTACACCGAGGAATCTAGAGATGCATTGAAAGAGGTGGCTTCTGGAGTCTCAGCTCCAGGATCTCAAAGACAGTCTGGATATCAGCCTGTCTCATGTCTCTGGATATCAGCCTGGAAGATCTCGTGGATGGTGTCTACCTCGATGCTGTTTATCTCTTTCATAAGGGCCTCCAACTGAAATGCTGAAAGCAAACAGAAATGGAGGAATGTTGGGATTTCACCTTTCAAAGTTGCTTCTTGCTGGCAAACAAGCTCAACAGAGGGTTATTTTTTCTAGTAATTGTATGAGGAAAGGTTGAGAGCTGGGCTTGTTCAGGTTGGAGAAGACAAGGCTCATGGAAGATCTTATTACTGCTTTCATTTACCTAATGGGAGGCTGTAGAGCAGATAGTCTCTTGTGAGACCTGTGCAGAAAATGGATAAATTCAAAGGATGCAAGTTGCAGCAGTGAAGCTCAGAAAGTAGTTAAGCATGAGGATGGGGTCCAGAACATTCATGGGATCTCTATTCCTGGAGGTATTCAAATCTCAGTTCACTGAGCTCTTGAATAACCTGGTCTTGCTTTGAGCAGGGGCGCAGACTAGAAATTTGCTCTTGGTCCCTTCCAGCTTGAATAATCCTATGTTTCTCTCCTGCAAACCTTGCAACTCTTTCCTCTTCTAGAACGTGGGACTCACCCAGATCCAGCCTGGTTCAGAGGCTCTTCACGGAATCTTTGAGGTTGGAAGGGATATCTGGAGATCCCATATGGGACAGGACAGAATCTATGACAGATCTTTTCCAGGATGAAGGCCTAGCTTTGAGGCAGAAGGAGGTGGGACCTGGTTGAATAATTCTTGTGAGGTCAAATGGCCCTCTCTGAACCAGCATTACATTACAGAGCAGCCTTTCTCTTGCATAGACCCTCCACTAGCAGCATCTCTACCAGCAACCAAACAATGCTCTTCTATGGCTAGTGTGTAGCTGGGAGCCAAGGTTCTGTGGAGAACCCCTGGAGGTGTCCCTTCACCACCCATCTCTTGCATGGCTCCCCATATCAGGGCTCCTGCCCATTCAGTGGAAGGAAAAGAAGGAAACCCACAACCCAGACCACCACCAAAAGACCACCACTGCCTGCCCTCCCTTCCCCAGTCTCCCCAAAAAGTCAAGATGACCAACCTTAAGGTTTTTTTTCAGTGCTTAGGACGGATTTGCAGTGGACTTTCTGTAATTAAATGACCCACTAGAGCTTCCTGGTTATTCTTCCCCGCTTCCTGAGTTCAAAAGGTGATTTAGGATGACATGCTCTGCTCTACATGAACTTGCCAGCTATTGCCAGCAGCATGACGAGACTCCCCTTCATTGTGCATTAATTTCACTAGGCATACGGCCCAACAATCAAAGTACCTCATTAAAGTTTAATTAAATTTCCCAAGTGATTTGCTCCCGGGCTGAAAACCTGTAATGCAAGTTGAAGCAGGTCTGCATGTGTATGTGTGTATGTATGGTTTTAGGGGTGTCTTTTTTTTTTTTTTCTTTATTTACACTGGTGATTTTTTTTTTCCAAAGTCTCATCAACTCTTCATTGGTGTGCTATGGAATAAAACCAGCAGTGGGAATCCAATCCAAACTGTATGAAGACAAGCCAGATCTTACAAACGTTCTGCTGCCATTGCTCCAAGAATGTTCTCCTCCTGTAAGAACAACAGGATTTTGCACAACAGTGACTTTGTGATACATAGGGGAGAATTGGACCGAGGATTGGAATAATCACCCTTAGATAAATCAATTCCTACTGTCAAAGCTTGGCAAAAGCCAACAAACAAACAGGAAAGAGGATAGAGGAAATTCAAACTCAACAACTTTGGATGGCAAACAAAAACAGATTTCTGTATAACAAAGACAGGTCTGACTGTATATCCAAGGCAAGTCTCATATCTCATCCTCCTCCTCAGTCTCATAGGTGAAAAATGAGGTGGTCAAAAGATCAGAAGATGAATTTGTTGGTCTCCAGCCTCTTAGCCTTCTCCAAGCTCTGTGCCAGTAACATCTCTTAGCACATGGGGTTTTTACCTTTCTGACTACTTTCCTGGGTTCTCCAAGTGTTTTGTACTCTTAAGGATGATATCCTTTTCCATCCTCAGTGTCCTTCACAGAAGCAGCAAGGTGCTGCATTTTTGGGTATCGGTGTCCCGTAGGGTAGTAATGTGCTGATGGAGTTTTTCAACACCTACATTCATGCCACCCTCCAGTGGGAGCAGATATGGGGACATGGGGATCTCCAGGCTGGCATAGCTTCTCTGTCCCTGCTCTTTCATGGCACAGCATGACTTGGTAGAGGTGGAAATATCAGAAGCACGTGTTGAGAAAGTGATTATAGGTGATGTGAACACCTCTAGAGCAGCTTCAGCCTTGGCTCATAGACTGCAACTTCTTCCCAAAAGATTTGAAGAACTTCAGAGATTTTAGACTTGGAAAGAGACTATAATGGCCCAGGGGTCTGAATTCAGCCAGTGAAGAGAGACAGGCACTTCCCAGTGTGATCCTCCTGCTTTGAAATCTTACTAACTCTCCAGAAGTGGCTGGCTTTCCATGAACTCTGAATGGTGACCTGTCAGCTAAAATAGCTATTTAGGATCTTTAACTGTGTGCTCAAAAGTGGGTGAATATAAGTCCAAATAAGCCTGCAAGACTCCTGCAGCTATCGACATGCACTATTTTGGTACTTCCCCTGCTCAAATCAGGACCAGCTATAGCAGATTACTCAGGACCTTGATGAGTTGAGCTGCTGTTCAGTTGGAAAAAATAACTTAACCTCCTCTTTCCCTTTATTATTATTATTTTGTTTCCCACAGTTCCTACCTGAGCAGGAGAGAGGATGGGAGGCTGCTGTTTCCAAAGAACTGTTTAACCAGATCTTGCTCAAGGATCCTCCTAGGTAACCTAGTAAGCTCTGCCTAGAGGATTTTGACAATAAAGCGGTTGAGCAAGCATTTTGATGAGACAACATTCATCAAAAGACAATACCTTTCTGACATTTTCTTCTGTGGTTCAAAGATGCAGTTGTCACTGACCTCAGGGAAAGAAAACCACTCTGATGAATGAAGTAATTGCTTTCAGAGAGAGTAACCTGTCTCAGGGCCCATACCTTGCCTTGATGGCCAGCTGTCTTGGTGTGGTCAAGTCCCTAGAGCTAAAGTCTCTCCAGAAGAAAGTGACTGTATTGAAACAACCTACCAGGAATGGCCCTTGGGTTGTGTAACTCCTGGTCCACAGTTGGGGATCACCTGGGGCTCTGCCAGCAGACTCAAGTGAAAGCCAAACAAATGCTTATGTTAACAACAATGCAAATGCCTGAGCTCTGGTGAGCAATCCATATCAAGGTATATCCAGAAGGTCTCTGCTGTTTTCTGTAGGTTGGAACTTAATCTCCCTTTTTTAGTTCCCTATAGACAAAAGAAAGAGCCAAGAGGGAGCACTTCTTCAGAAGACCACAGCAAAACAGGCACAAACATCACGGTTCCCTTCACAGGGATCATGCACTGCAATGGAAAAGGGGGAAATTTTCATATGTTTTTCTTTGAACTGGAGTGCATGGGTAGCAAACAAAAGTCAATGCTGAAACATTTACTCATACCGAAAGAAGTATGAGCACAAAATCCAGTCACCCCCTTGAAACTTCAAGTGAGGTGGGGATTTCCATGTATTGCATGTGTTTCCAGATCTAAAGATAAGAGTACAGCTGGCCAAACATTTTCCATTGATGATTTCCATGCAGAAAACATCCTTCTGAAGAAAAGTAGAGGGAACTTGTAGAAAATTCAAGGGTTGGCTTAGGTTCCCTTAAACAAACTTAAAGAATATTCATCTTACACAACATTTCCACTCTTCTTTCCTCTTTAATGAACCACATATATAAAGGAAAAGTAAAAGTGATAACTGACCTGCCAGAGTGAAATTGGTTTTGTTAAAGGAAATGATGCATATATTTTTTTAAATAATATTTTTCATGGCAATACCCACTGTCTCACAGAACATTCATAGAAAATAGAAAATCTGACTTTTTTTTTCTCATGCACGACACGTATTTCTTTTTGTTAGCTGAAATTAAGGCCTTCTTTGTCAAGTTAGGTTTCCTACTATTGATGCATTTCTAACAGTTTGGAGGCTTATGTAGTTTTAGTAGATTAAAGGCAACATAATGAAAAACTAAATGTCCAACCTTGAACTTTTCTTGTTTAATAAACTACCTCAGTTCTTAAAAATAGATAAAACCATAAGTGTTACAGAAATGGTATTTTGCAGTCACATCATTTATCCTTACCCCACTATATGCAAGTATTTGATTAGTTTCAGTCCCAGTGAGGTTGTGAAGGAGATCCAAAAGTTCAGGTACATTATTTATCTCCCCAAACTTGGAAGTGTCACTGAGTCTCAATGGAGACACCTAAAGGTAGGTGGGCTGTATCTCACCTCTAATGTCTATAACACAGGCACTGCCTTGAGAACTGAACTCTGTAGGTAACAGAGATAAAGCTATTACTGGGCAATCTATCTCATCTATCTCATAAACTGTTTGAGATGAAATAATCCACCCCAGCATCTCTGATGGGACCATTTTCTAATATCGGATGATGCTCCTACCATGTGCTGTGTTGAATGGGAAATACGTGAGGGTGGTGGGAGGAAATTAATGATAATAATAATATCATAACTTTAAAGCTCAGTAGTATTTCAAGACACAGTATCACAGTAACAGAGGTGGGAAGATATGGGGTTTCCATCACATGATCCTCTTCCAGTCAGTGAAGCAGTAACTGGAGACAATATTTTTCTTTCAGAAACGTGCCTTTTTGATGAAGAAAATGTCATGAGAAACCTAAACAGAGAGAACAATTCAGATCATTCAATTTCTTATTGCTGATTGCCAAATTACAAAATGTCATCTACAAAATCAGGGAATATTTTTAAAAATCAGGTGTGAGGGTTACATGGGTTTTAAGTCTGAAGGGGAATGGAGAACTATTTCATAATCCTGCAATCTGAGACATGTTAATGGCAGATGGCAATTATGAATGGCGTGAATCAGGACTCCACGATTACAGTCTTTCTTCTGCCATCAATTCATTACACACCCTCTTCCAAGCCCCTTACCCTCAGTGAGCTCTGGCTAACCTGTCTGCTGTACACAAATGGCAATTCCTCCCTGAAGGGAATTTGGAAGCTTAATTATCTAACATCCATTATTCTCTGCAAAATCCTAATGAACAGATGCTGCTGTTAATTTCCTCCAAGGTGACAGTAATGACTTGGAGAGCGATGGGTGTCCTTTGGGAGAAATGTCTGTAGCAATAGGTTGATTCCTGGGAGATGAGATTGTTGGAATGAAGATATTTGGTTGGTGAGGAAAATCCACAGCAACACATGGCAAAAGCACAGTCAAGCCCACTGGGGAACTGATGCAAAGCAGTGTTGAGTAAACTGATGTGGTTATTAAGTGCTCCATTCCCTTGATTGTTTTTGATGGGAAATATCTGAAAGATCTTAATTACATGGGGATGTAAGAGGCTGATGCCACGGATCTCACCTGGAGGCACATTTAGACTTTCTCCAAGCTTGATGTCCACAAATGAGTCATGTCACAGGAATGGTCTTAGGGAACAAGGCTAGGAATTCTCTAGTCCCATCCTCTTCCTACCTAGACATTTAAATGCTTCAGGATCCATAGGATAAATGGGAATGGGTTGTCACTGTGCAAATCTTCCTGGGTACCCCATTAGATTTTGCAAATGTTGGTTCATACACTGAATCGGGGCCTACATCCTTTGTGCAATTATAAAAGAGAAACTGTAATAAATAGTGTGTCACTTTGCACACCTTTCTCAGCAGGACAACAAGGAAGAGACCAACTATGTGCTATCAACATTCCAGTGCTACACAAGTGTCAGACAGGCTCGGACACAGCTTTTGTTCAGTGCGTGCAGTGCAGTACAATCCTGTTCAACACCAAATCTGTAGCACTTTGCACTGAACCTGGCACTACATCCAGGGAGGTAAGAAGAAAAAAAAATCATAACCACTCCATATCATCATTATCATCATCATCACTGGTAATATTATTT
Organism: Phasianus colchicus; assembly: GCF_987193195.1. NCBI lineage: Eukaryota > Metazoa > Chordata > Aves > Galliformes > Phasianidae > Phasianus > Phasianus colchicus. The sequence continues at coordinate 106,797,184 of NC_143437.1, read as the reverse complement.
CTGTGGAACTGGCATTCACAGCATTGGTGCAATGCACCTGAGTGACTGGAAGGGGTGGAGCCAGGATCCACCCTTTCCCAGACCTCATTTAAGGGTTGGCAGTGGAGGCAAGGGTGTCTTGCTGGAGATTCCTGACTCTACATGTAGAGTCTTTCCTTTGTTTCTGAGTCCACGGCTGCTGTGCTGTGCTGTGCTGTGTTTTGCCACCCTATTATTGCTGTACTTTCTATTGCATTGTGGCGTTGCACGGTGGAAGATTCAGCATCAGTCATAGGTTCACTGAAACTGACCAGGATGCTTTTTATCCTGCCTTAATTTAGGCACTTGGGATAATATCCCCATTGGCTATCTCAATATTATCAGGCCCATTCCCTGGCCAAACTGCTGTGGTGAGTCCTCAACCAAAACGTTAACCTCTTTATTAGGATGATGCTCATACACTGTCTTTGGGAAAGCTCCCCAGTCATGCATAGGAATAGCCTGTGTCAGTGCCAGCTGACCAATATAAAACCATGTTGTGGTCTGTGTTAAGTATTTAACAGAGTAGACAGTGGTGCTCTGAGACTCCCTAATTTGCTAGTAGAAGCACAGCCTAAAACTGAAGACCAAGATAATTTCCTTAGCTTTCCTTTAGCCAAAGGGAAAAGCTGAGAGGTGGCTAGGAAACTTTTGGCATCTATTTAAAAATAAGACAACTTGTCCTTTACAGAAGTGCCCTTTGTTCATACTCCATTATTCAGTATCTTCTCTATAAGGGATGAAGGTGAGTGAGAATGGTGAAGTTGGCTTTAGCTGCTCTTTTTTTGTGTGGTTAAGCTTGGGAAGATAAATCCTAACCCCACAGGGAGAGCCTGGAGCAGCTTAGACAACAGTACCCAGTTTTCCTGATTCACCACCAGTGTTTTACTGCCTGTGTAAGCAGTGTTATTACTAAACTGCCAGAAGACTTCAGCCAGTATGCAACGATACTCAATACCAACATCCTTCACCCCAAGCCCATTACCGATAGCAGATCTATGAGGCCAAAATGAGAGTTAGCATTCTCATGTTAGGATATGGCCTCATTTCAACCATGTGCTGGTTTCATTGAGTGCTACCCCCTAAGGTTCAGCGTAACTACTTCTCATTTGCTTCCCTGTAAGCTCTGGCCCACCAGCTGTAGCTTCCCCCACCCTTTCCTTGCACCCCCTTAGCACCTAATCACACCCACATCAATGTGAGGTAGCTCCATGAAAGCACAAGGAGTTGCTCTCAATTCACAGCAGCATCATGCAACATGGAATGAGGTGCTATGATTTCCTCCCTGAGACCCGCAGACAAGAAACAGGCAGAGGGGACACTGAAGTTCAGCTGCATGAGGAAGTTATTTGCAGCACCAAGAACTAGCAACGTCCCAGTGTTGAAGGACAGCTGTAGAGGAAAGAGACCTCGAGCTTATGCTGAAAGTCCTGAGCTCCCTACAGCAGCTGAGGTTAATTAGTGATTAGGCAATATGAGATGTGGCCTCACAACCTGCTGGTAGATGCCTGTGAGGGATCTGAGCTTTCCTACATTGCAAAAAAAGCTGAGAAGATAGAGCACATCCTATGAGTCTCTGAAGGTACAAATTCTGCTCTCTGTGATGCCCGTTCTGTTTGTTGGGGCATAAAGAAATGGCTTTTAATACATTTTAATGCATTTCTATACAACCTCTTGCAAGGAATTAGAAAAAACTTCTCAGAAAGAATGGTCAGGTGCTGGAATGGGCTACCAAGGGAGGTTGTGGAGTCACCATCCCTGGAGGTGGTCAAGAAACATTTAGATGTTGTACTAGAGGACGTGGTTTGGTGAGGAAGTATTGATAGTAGCTGGATGGTTGAACTAGATGATCTTGGAGGTCTTTTCCAACCTTTCTAATTCTATGATTCTAAGCCTGATATCTTTATCAGGCAACAGTTGTAGCATGATGCAGAATGGGCTGGTTGGGAGACATGCCCCATGCAATGCAATAGCAAGGGGTAGCTCTGGGGTAAGTGGGGAATTGCTGGATGCCTTGGAGGAACAAGCTGAAACCATGCTGGAGGATGGATGGGATTGGCAATTTGTACTCAGATTAGGAATATATATATCTGGAGTCAGAGCTGGGTGGAGGTAACCAGTGTCAATGTTCTCATTTCAGCAATGGGTCAAAAGGAAAGAGAGGAAAGGGCAGATGTAGGAATCACCTCTGGGAATGCGGACTCTCTTCTGAGGGATGTGTCTTAGGCTGCAATGCATCTCTGGCTATATCTGCTATAAAATGAAAATGCAATGGCACCATTGGTTTCACCTTCAGCCAGTGGTCACCATGCCTTTACTTATTTAGTCTCCAAAATCCAGTGGCCTCACCCAAGCTCTTTCTTGGAAATGATCTCTTCTCTGTATTGGCTTGTGACCTGCACCAGAGGTGTGTTAAAGGGCTCACACCAAAAACTATGCCAAGGATTTTGGCCACCTTGTAACACTGAGAAGAGCACTCATTTCAGGAGGTCTCTGTAGGTTCCCCCTTACTGGCAGTCACAAGCACTCTTTCCCTTCCTATGCTCAAAGTTCTCCTCCATTCCACCATTTCTCCAAGAAGGACGTTCTAATTGTGGGTAATATCTGGGCCTATTTCTCTATCCCTAGACTTCTGCTCTCAAGCCAGGTGGCCCCATGAGCTTCTGTAGGTCTTGGACAGCCTCTTTCTTGCTCTGTGTTGTGACCATAAACAACACAGGCCTCCATGCTTACCTGTGTTTAGTACCTTAGAGCCTCTCCGCCACCAACGATCCATTGCTTTTTGCCATCTCAGTTTGTTGCTATCAAAGTTAGTATAAGGCATGAAGATGAGCTCAGTCTGCCCCTGGCTTTATACCTTCATTTCTTCCTTCCAACACTTGGATGAAGTAAAATTTTATTCCCCTCTGCACTTCTCCTCTCCAAAAAAAGTGAGCTATGGAAGTATGCTGGCTCTTTCTCAGGATTTCAGTCCATCATTGGCATCCAATGCATTATTCAGTGAGCTGATTATAAGTAAATCAGCATAGATCCCTTCCTTTTGAAAGCTTAGAAAATCTGCAACTTTCTCATAATGCCCTATGGCCCTTCCCAACTTAGCTGACTGCAAATAGAAATTTAATTTCTTATTGTTTAATTAAAGTTTAATTTAAAAAAAAAAAAAAAAAACAACCACACACAGAGGATGTCATTAGTTGTTTTTTTATTTCAAAGTGAGTGCTTGAAAAGTGGTGCTCTGATCCCATACAGTGTTGGGGTGGTAATGAATGGATGTGTTTTTGTAAGGAAGAGAGTGATGATTGCAAGGGCAAGAAGCACAGGAGGATTGAAGGAGATGTTCCATGACTGAGGCTGTATTTTTTCACAAAACGAATAAGGAATTAATTATGGTAAAACTCATCCTCTTGTTAGGAAGGTCAGAAAGAAATAAATTATAAAACTTCTGCCTAGACCTAGCAATTCATTAGCAGCTGTATGGGAAAGTTTAGCTACATTTCTGGTTGTGCTTTCGTTTTCCTCCTTCCTTTCCCTCAAAATCCACCCTGCAGCAATTTCGTCAGACTGAGATCTGATCCTCTATCGAATGTGCTGAATGGATTGTCTGCAGTGGAAACAAGTTGCCTGTGAGATTAATTTCACCTCTGAAATCAACATTATGCAAACATGACCCACCCTAATTTGTGTGAACAGGCTGCTCATTATCTTAAGAGTAAACATCTCTGTAAGAGCCAGAATACCTAATATCTCTGGTTTCCCTATGCAGGGTCTAATCCAGGGCAGATTACCACACTCCCTCCACACTTGGCTCTGCACCTTTGATATGGAGTTTAGAGCCTGGAGGGATTACATCTTAGTTTTTATTTCATAGGTGCCCTAAAAATCACTGTGAAAAAGAAAACAGATTTACTGCATTAATCATTAAGATTGGAAAAGACCACTAAGATCATCTAGCAGGTGCACCAAACCCTGCTATCTCTCTTTGTCCATTGGTGGACATGGACAACCTCCAAAAGGAGAACAACCCATGCAAGACAACGTGGTGCCCAGACATAGTGCCATTCCCTGTTCTCTTTCCATCCAGTGCAGCTGTCAGTTGGACATCTCCTGCTGAGTTCTTCATGCAGCTTTGCTACTGGCTTTTCTTATCCCTTGTGATTTTCAGTGGGGCCATGAGGAGAAAAGGATTCAGTATCCCCACCTCTCTCCTAGCTTAGCTTGAGTCTGATTCCTGCCTCATGTGCATCTGTTCATATAAGAACTTCAAAATGCCAAGGAGATGGAAGGGAAAGCACCTCAAGAGGAGAATAAGCCTTACTATACTTTCTGGAGCGTGATAGGGAAGACTTCTTCCCCTTTATATGGAAGTATTTGGGATTTTGTAAGATGCATCCGGAATACTTTATCTAGATTTGGACTTTTCTGTTTGAGGCTTTTTTGTGGAAAAAGAGGCTGACAAACTGGAGAGAGTGAGGCAGGATATCACACATTGTTAGAGGGCTAAAGCACAGAATGTACAAGTAGAGTCTGAGGGAAATGGATGTGTTCTGCCCCTAAAGATCACTGCAGAGATGCTCATTGATGCAGTTTTGTACAAGTGCAGCATGCATGCTCTTGTGGTAAAAATGCACTGGTAAAAATGCAGAGCTAATGGTGGCAACTATGTTGAAAAATAGCATTTTGTAGCTGAGAACTCGCTCCATCAGTGTTACTGTGCTCTTTGTAGCGGTTGCAGTTTCCATGGAAATAAATAGGAGGAATTACTTTTGGAGTGACCTATGCATATGTGACCGAAGACAATTCTTCTTCACCCAGTGAAGCCTGGACAAACCAGAAGGTTGGGCACCTGTGGGAGGTGACTGCCCATCACTGCTCAGAGCTGTGCATGTGGAATCATAGAATCACAAGGTTGGAAAGGACCTACAAGATCATCTAGTCCAACCGTCCTCCCGTTGCCATTGGTACCAAGCAATGAGAGAGGCTTAGTGGTGTGAAGAGACTGTTAACTCATAAACAATCAAGGAAAATATTCACTCTAATTTACTTCTTGGCAGCAAGCAGGAATGAGAAAGAAACAAGCTGCATGATGATATTTATAAATGGCCGTAACAATGCAGATACTTCAAAGTATCCAGGTGGTTTTTACTTTCTGTGAAACCTCTAAAACAATGCAAACTGAGGCTCTTACAGGGCAAAGCCCTGAGGATACCAATACAGTCATGCCCAACAAAGCCACAGGCATCAGAGACAGCATAATAAAAAGGTACTACAAAGCCTGTGCACCAAACAATGTCTGGCCTACTCTCTGACCTTTGATGGTCCTGATGAGTTTTGGCCATGTTGGCACTGGCAAATTCAGCCTGCGAAACAGGGTGGTTTTGTGTTAACTCCTGAACCATGCCTGGAAGATTCTTGGGAGACTGGAGCGTGATGCCATGGAGTTGACTTCATTTTTAGAACCGTAGAATCACAGAATCACCAAGATTGGAAAAGACCTTCAAGATCATCCAATCCAACTGTCCACCTATCACCAATAGTTCTCACTAAACTACAAGCAGTCAAAGTTCCCACTGAGCCTGACCAGCTCCCAGCAGCCTGACCATCCATACACATGCTCAGATATGCTACCATTCACTCCATAGTTTTACAAATGCATCCTTGGGTAACTCCACTACCAAAGAGAGTAAAACATATCCTAATAAGAATCTTCACACATCTCATAAAAGAGCAAATGGAGTCACCTGTGTGAAGTCAGAGCTGGGCAAGGTGTTGACTTGCCTACAGCCAATAGGGATGGGGGGGTGGCAAACAGAGTTGGTAATTTTAGAAGAAGATAAGTGCACAGTCTGTCCTTGTTCACTGGGGATGATCCATCTGCACTGCAGTTTGCAGCAGTGCCATAGCCAGGTATCTGCAGAAGTCCTTCAGCAGAGCCAATTTCTCACTCTTAAGCAGACTGTCACACCCAAGATGGTTATAATGCTCAACACCAAGTGAGGGTGGAATTCTGGATTATTTTCAATGCTATAAAACCATACTAGCTCCTTCAACTTTAATATCTTTACTCCATATTTACACCTTTGGAATGGAAAATCTGTATCTTCACCTGATACCTACGAATGGACATAAGTCTGAAGTGACGTAAGATATGAGTAAAATCTGTAGCAGTATCTTTCTACCATCATGCAAAATCTCTTTTTTTTTTTATTTGACTTTTCCTTTCTGCTGTTGTATAGAGAGAAAAAGTGGGGACAAAACTAGCCTGATGACAGTGTCAGGCACATGAAGAAGTGAGCCCAGCATCAGGAGCAACTGTGGGCAGGACCCCATCTTACCTGCTGGCCCCAGGGGTGTTTACCTGCCGCGCTCACATCCCCACTTGGCAGGGAATGGATGGATGTTGTCATCTGTATTACAAAACAGGGAAGCTCTTTAGCAGCTCACTGGGAGGTAGGGTGAGGGCATGATTTCATACCAATCACACCGGTATGCATAATGCCAACAACCCTACCAGACTTGTTCTGCTGGGCTGCGCTCCCAGACATTTCGCTCAGAGCAAAGCAGAGTGTGACTCCTGGTGTCCCCAGTAACCACAGCTCTGATGAGCCCTTCCCTCCTGGCCTCATCCCAGCCTGGGGCAGCTCTCCGTCCACCATGGACTTTTCTGCTCCTATTTAAAACATAATGCAGTTTGTGCACCCTCTCTGAAACAACGCTTCCCTGTAATGGCCAGGATTTTGTGCTAACCATCCCACACTGTATACAAATCCTCTCTAGAGGCATTGTTTCCTTTCTGTTGGTGGGGAAAACCCACAGTTTGCAACACTTCTTCCTTAAACACCTCAGGAAGGTCTTAAATGCGTGGTGCTGTTCATGGTGGTGATGTGTTGATGTTTGGACTAGAAGATCTTAGTGGGTTTTTCCAACCTTAATGATTCCATGACTCCATGTCCTATATTCTCTGTTTTTAACAGTGGCTGCTGATCAGGTGTGTTAATTAGAAGTCCATGTCCATGCAGAGCATGTGTTAAAGCATTCAGAGCCTGCTGCACAGCCAGGAGAGAACCAGATATTTTCTTATCCTGTTCAGCACTATCATTTTGTAACAACAGGGAGCTCATGGGATGTGTGGAAGGGATCTCCCCATGAGTTGGTACAACTGGGGCCAAATCTTCTGGTTTGGATTTGAGATTCATCGTTCCTCAGAATGCAGGAGCTTTCCACATCAGATGTGCCCCACCCCTACATCCTCTTCATGGCCTGAATTATTTCCAGCAAAGATCTATACCTTAGGAATGCTCATCGCAACTACATAAATGCCTGAAACTTGGATGAATTCAGGCTTATGCAACTGAAACTGTGAAAACAACCTCATCATGAAAACCTCTGCTCTTCAGAAAATGCCTCTGAACTGAAGGCAAGCTCTCAAAGTAGAAACATTACCGCATGGCTATAGGAATCAGTCAGAACTGCCCGTGGAGCAGCTGACTCCTGGTAAGGGCTCACATCATCTAGAAAAGGAACACGAAGCATCTTGCTGATGCATGGTTGTATTTTAGTATAGCTGCAGAAATGACAAGAAATTGCAGGAAGGCACAAGGAACAGGCAAGGATGGAGCTGTTTAAAACTCGGTCACGTGGTGGGTGGGGGTGTGGAGGTTGCAGTGCTAATTGAGCCCCTAATGCTCTTAGCACTAATACATTAATGCCTTAGCATATAAGGCAGCTCTTTCTTATACAGATTTTGGGTACAAGGAGATTAGTAGGGAGGGGCTATCATCTCTCGCCCTTGTGTTCTGCATCACACCCATCTCTCTGTGCATCATACAATCCATCCCAGCACAAGGGACAGCATCTTGAGGGGTGAAAAAAACACCAGCCCAGAAAACCCTTACGATTACTCTCTGCAGGTATAACTGCTGTAAGTCCAGAGGGCTTGACCTCAGCAATAAGGCTTGTGGTACTTCAGCTGCTTCCCAGCAGTGACCTGAGATCCTAATCTCAGAGAGCGTGGTGAGGACAGGGGCACTGGACCGAGGCAGCAGTATCACCCCGTGCATCTGTTGGTGGGCTCTGCCTGCTGGCGTTGCAGCACAGAGATGGACCTGCACAGATAAGTCAGAAGTTGTGCTCCAGATGAGATAAGTGCAGCAAAGGCTGGCGGAACTCAAGCTCTCCATTTGGGTCACCCAGAAATGTTGCTGGTGATGGAGAGCCCTGCAGGCACCCCTCCACTGTGGTCACCACCCCCTCTGAGATACTCTCAAAGGTGAGAGATGGGGAGATGCTTGAGAACTCCACAACCAGCTCTTATCTCTGTAATGGATCAACTCAAGGTCATCTCATTGTCCTGAGAGTAGAACATCTCCCAGTCAGTCAATGCTCTCAGGCTTGTGGTTTTGGCTTCTCTGCTCCCCACCTTGCTGCCCTGTTTTGGTGCTGTTGGGGAACAGAAGATTGACTGGGGCCAAGAAGAGCAAAAGAAGCTAGATAGGTGCAGACCACTTTCTGTTTCCCACCCTAGTGGTAGAACCACCTTTGTTTCTTCCTATTTTTATAAACCACAAGAAACAATAAAAAGGTTTGCTTTTTTTTTTTTTTTTTAAATGACCCTACAATATTGAAGTAAAATGCGTGTTTGGTGAGGAAGGTTTCAAACTGAAGAAGGGGAGATTTAGATTGGATATAAGGAAGAAGTTTTCTACACGAAGGGTGGTGAGGCACTGGCACAGGTTGCCCAGAGAGGTGGTGGTGCCCCATCCCTGCAGACAGCCAAGGTCAGGCTTGATGGCCTCTGAGCACTGATGGAGCTGTGGGTGTCCCTGTTCTGTTCAGGGATTGGGACAGATGGCTTTTAGGGGTCCCTTCCAACTCAAACCATTCTATGATTTGACAAAGAGGTAAATTTAGTGTCGAAGGAAGGAGAGATCTGCTGCACCCAGTGCAGAGGTCTGCCTGCAGCTGGATTTCCTATGTCTCTGTACTCCCCTTCTTCACATACTCTTGATCATGCCTAGGCTTCATGGTGCTCTTAGAAGTAGATCTGCAGTTGGGCTCATCTGAGCAAACCAGTCCTTAAGGCTAAGATTGGCCTAAGATCACACAATATTGATATATTACCATACACATGGAGACTCCAAGGAACATTATTAGCTCAGGAAGTTACTTTGGTTAAGAGCAATAAATGCTGAGGCAAACAGGGAGGTCTATGATCATTATCTTGTGCTGTAAAGACCGGGCAGCACAATTATCTCCTGATGAATACCTGAGGGAGGCTGGGACTGATATCCTTTCAGTATATGGAAAATAGGGCCATATAAAAAAACCGAGGCCCTGTTCAGAGGAAGAGAACCTAAGAACGCTTGCTGGAAATGAGGTACTGGATATATTCCCTTGTCAACAGGGAGCAAGTGATTTGCCTAAAGTAATCACAACTGTACTGTACACAGTTGTTGTTGTTGTTTTTTTTTTTTCTGAGTGAGACCTAACACCCTTGGCATTTTCAGCCCTTAACCATAAAACCTTTAAATAATGGATTAGAAACAGGTGCTAATAATATCCAAACATAAGGAAGGGTTTATGGGAGTCAAAGAGCTTACGTTCCCTCTATCTCTCTGTCAGCAAATTTCTCCAGTCTTCTGCTAACCAGCCTGATTTCTTGTTGTTAGGCCAGGAGTGCTCATTAAGAGCAAAGAGGGACTGCAAAAGGAGATGCTGGGGTTTGCTGTGTGACCTGCTGCTGTGTTGCATTCTGTGCACTATTGCATCTGCCTTTCTTTTGCTCTCAGCGCAGAGAAATGCCACGGCTTTTTCTCAAGACCTTATAAGACTCTTAATCTGGAGAGGAAACAAGGTCAGGACAACCACTGCCATGTGCAGCCACAGCCTCCAGTGTGATTCCTAATTCATGGAGAAAAAAAAAAAAGGCTCAAATTTGGGTTAATAGCTATCTGCTCCTAGGGCCTGATTTACCACGGAGGGCTTGAACTGGATAATCTTTGTGGTCCCTTCCAACCCAAGCCTTTCTATGATTCTACTTTGGATGTTACTTCTCCCCTATAATTTGACCAGGGTTCAGCTCTGAATTTGAGGAACGTTTCCAGCAAGACTTTTCTCAGAACTGAAGAGTTTTCTGAAATCCCTTTACCCCACCCAGAATTCTACCTTAACGATCCTCAGTGGATGTATCCTTTTTCATTAATGCCTTGAAGTTGCATAGAGATTTATAGGCAGAATATGCCAGAGAGACTGCCAAAGTGCAATTAATGATTATTTATTAAGAAAATCTTGGAGGAGAAAAGAGCTGGAAATCCTCACTCTGAGCAACGCAGCATGTAATCTTCTTTTGAAGGAAAAAAAGTCAACCACTGCAGCATGAGCTCAAGCTGATCTTGTATAGCTTTAACCCGTGATACTATTTCACAGGCTAATGCCTGAGAGATTCCCCTCGTTCTGATGATAAACAGCAATCAGTCCCTCCAGAGATTCAACTTAGCACCTGCCTGAAGTTGCACACTGCAGCATGTGGAGCCCTCACATGTCTGAAGTCAGCCCTGCTTTCAGCTCCAGTCTGAACATCACCACAGTTGTGATTTAAGTTTCAAGTAGGGAAGGGTGAGAAGGGAGGCTGGAGTACAACATACCAAAGGAAAATCATTTTTATTGCAAAATCATTGCCTTTTATTATTTATTATAATAATAAAATAAAATAAAATAATACTTTCTTTTTTTAGGTAGATCATGCAGAATTAGATTCTGCTGTAGTTATGTCCCTCGAATAACGTGTTCTAGACAGCCTTTTTCCTGTAGTCACTGGAGCAATACTCATCTGCTTGGGTAGCTCAGAGCTGGCTGAGGTCTCTCCATCTCCCCTGCACACGGAGAAGCAATAGAAGCACCTGAAGTTGGGTGGTAATTGCCAGGACTGCTTGCCTAGCACTGCAGCTCACATGGAATAAGGGTGTGTTTTGCTGTGTAAATTCAGATTCTGAATAATCTTCGTGCTTGTGCTCTAGATATTTTTTGTATGATGTTGTTATTTCTCTTAGCAGCCAGTTGGAACTGTGGTCGAGACTGAAAAACCTCCCAGATGACCCTAATGCACAGAGTATGGAAGTGCCTGTCTTCTACCAAGTAAAATTCCAACATCTGCAGTTTTATTGCCCACCTTTCCAAAAGGAAAATCCTCCTCAACCTATGAGGGGAAGTGTGCTAACTCTTCAGCACAAATTTCAAGAAGTGTGGATATGTGATACTTAGGGACATGGTCAGTGGGCAATATGGTGGAAGGTGGACAGTTGGACTTGATGATCTTAGAGGTCTTTTCCAACCTTAATGACTCTATGATTCAAATCTAAATTATTCTACTGGTTTCCACAGATTGTCTTCAGGCACTGTTCTGTTTTGAACCTGGAGATTTACTCTCACACTGCTGGGCTGAAGCTCACCTGCAACTAAGGTGGGATGGGAAGGCATCGAAGGCATCTGACCTTGTTAAAATAAAAGAATACCTCAAAATAGAAAAAAAAAAAAAAAAAAGGAACAATTGAAGCTTTTGCATGTAAAGCATAATGGGTGCCATTTTTATGATTAGAACTCCTGATCACTAACAAAATACTTGCAGCAATTACTGGATAATAAGTACTCAGAAGAGCAGTTAGCTAATTGCTTTCACTCCAGGATAAGGAAAGTATTTGGAAAGTGCTTATCCTCATGAGCATTTTATGACTGGGCATCCATCTCAATTAACTCTAGGTGCCTAGCAGGTATAGGTCAGTATTTGAGCTAACTTCTCAATATTCTTTTATGCTCTGGAGAGGAGGAGCTGCTCGTGAAGGTGAATCACCACTCCTGCCTTTGACATACGCTATGGGATAAGGGGAATTGTGCCCCAGTAGCATGCTGAAGAGGGACCATAGCCTGCTAACTCGTGGGGTAGACACTGTAGGTTGTTTCAGGTCATTTTCACCCATTATGTGACCCAGCACAATGACACCCAGCCATGCACCATCTTCTCCACACACTCTTGGTGCAACCCAAAGAAAGCCTCTATAATCTGGCAATAGAGCCTCAGCATACTCTGGCAAATTGTTGAGCTAATGATCACTAATCATTAGGGACATACTTTTAGTGAGGAAGAGTGATCTGGGATGAAGGGATTGAGGATATTTGTGGTCTGCACCTGCTCTGACCATGGGAGACATCCCTGAATCTGACAACATCTCTTTTTCCACTGAACAAGGAATAATGTTTTCAGTCATCCCTCTGGGGTTGTGATTTTTTCATTCCTTAGTATTTAGAAGAGATAATCCTTTACTTTCACATATTCCATCCTTTGATGGAATACATGGAAGTTTGTCCTGGATTTTGATTTTTTTTCTTTGTGCTCTTCATTCTTCAGGCTGGGAGGGACCTTTGCAATCATCTCATCTGATTTACTGCAGGCTGGAAACTAAAACATGGGCTTTCTGTTCAGAAAAGGCAGAAAAGCATTTGCCACCAGGCATTTCATGCAAAGGAGCTTTTCATGGAATCTCCAAGGTTGGAAAAGACCTCCAGGGCCAACCAGTCCAACCATCTGCCTACCACCTACATTTCCCCATTAAACCATGTCCTCCAGTGTCAACATCTAAATGTTTTTTGAGCACCTCCAGGGACAATGACTCCACCACCTCCCTGGGCAGTCCCTTCCAGTACCTGGCTGCTCTTTCTGAGAAGAAATTTTCCCTAACATCCAACTTGAATCTCCCTTGTTGCAACTTGAGGCCATCAATCTTCCCCTGCATTCAGGCTCATGACTTGAATACATGTGTAAAAAGAAGAAGGTATTCAGTCATGCTTGTCACAGAACAGGGCGAATTCCTCAATCAACAAGTCTGTGCAAGGAATAAGGAAAAAAAAAAACATCTTTAAACCTCATTAGTTAATTATCGTCACTGCAGATGGTGCCCAGCTGTAAGCTCCTTTCTGCTAGTCTTAATCCCGTTCCCAGTGGCTACCCTGGGCAGAACAGCCCATTTATTTCTTTATCAGGAGAAGTGGTTGAGCATGCAGCTGTGGGGAAAGCTGTGAGAAGGGGAGCAATGTAAAGCCTTAGGAAGGGAGATGGGGGTCTGTCCCCCCACGTAGGCAGTAGGTGAGCAGAAGTGCTCCATCCTGCATTTATAGGGACAAGCAACGTGAGGAGGAAAGGTTTCTCTCTGGCTTTTTATTTCCTCTGTGAGCACTCACGTGAGGCCCAACTTGGGATGGATTACTGACCTGAGCAAAGCTATGTACCTGGATTACCTTTGCTGTGGTAAGTTGAACCTGCCTCTCTTTGTGTTCTGTGCGTGTGTGAGTTGATATAGGGAAAAGCAAGCCAACAAGGGAAGCGCTGGACTAGTGAAAAATGGCAAGAAATAGGAGCTTTGGTGTTAGTATTAATAACACTTTTCCAGTATGTTGTCTTCTCTCATATCCTTTGTTTCTTACTAGGAAATAAGTTGATGTTCCTGTTAAAAAATTAGCTGAATCATTGAATCATTAAGGTTGTTAAGATTGTTCCCAACATGAGTTGCCTGTGATGAATAAGAGCTGTGCTTATGGCAGAAGCTTGCTGAGATCAAGCAAGAGCTGGTGGCTGTGCTTTGTTTTGTGGAGCAATGCAAAGCAATAGCAGATTCCCAAAGGCTGGGGTTTTGTTTTTCTGGGAGCCTTTGCCCTGGGTTCTGAGTCCACTCCTTAGTGGGCTATTTCCTAAGAAAACGAGTCTCTCTTTTTGAACTGGATGCTAGCTTTCCTGATATAACTCCTTCTTGCCACCTGAAATCTCCCTTGATATTCAGGGACAGCAGGAGATTAGGAGTGGATCAAGCCTTAAGAAGATCAGAGCTCCTGCATGCAGAGCAGGGACTCCTGTCCATTTCGAGCAGCGCTGCAAAGGCAGGGAGCCAGGCCGTGCACAGGCCTGCTCCAACATGGCCCCTGCGAGCAGAGATGGTGGCTTTTACCACAGTCCCAGCTGGGGGCTCAACCAGAATTTCTGCTCTAATTGTCTTCTGTAAGATCTGAGTAGCCCACAGGACCTTATTTTTTTATTTTTTATATTAACCCTTTTGTTGGCAATCTCCCAGCCTAACTCCAAGCCAAAAGGGAAGCCTACTGTTTTTGGCTAATAAAGGCTTCAAGTCATTAACCCTTGGCTGTTCAAGAGTGAGGTAGCATTAAGAAATGAATTCACTTTTGAAGCTGAATGGAGACCAGAGAGATGATAACATAAGGATCATTTCAGCACAGCATTTGACCCCTTGAATAGTGCAGGGCACTGAATTTCATCCCATAGTTTTCGGTCTTTCATTTTTTACAGTCCTTATATGTCATGTTACAGAAGTCGTGATGTCAAGATGTTGCATCTTTAAGGGCTAAATTAGCACAGATAAGTGGAAGGGTGCTGATAAAGGTTTGCCACAGGTCTGTATTTTAGCAGATAATTGAGCCTTCGATTAGAAGATCTTACAACATTCACTTGCCTTTTGCTCAAAACCCGTTTGGTTTCATTTGTCTACTTTGGAAGAATATTTTCTGGTGGACATGCTCTTGATTTCGGGATTTCTGCATCTCTGTGACTTTTTCTGCAGGGTTGGAATTGATACTTGTATTTGCTTTTGAACACCTAAGACTAAAGTAGGTTCTCAGTCCACCTGTAATCACAGGGAATTATTGGTTGTGATGGCAACTGATTAGTATTTAACACTGGACATCTTCTGCTCCCTAAATTGCTTCTTAGTGCAGCTGAAGGCATGGGATAATCTTTCCATCTCCTGCTGCATTTTTTTTTCCACTTATCTTTTTTCTTTCCTTCTTCACTGGATATCCCTTGGCTCTCTTTTGGAGCTTTAATAAGATTCTTCTCATTTCTTTCATTTATTTCCTTGTAATCATGACTGTGTTCTTACTGTGCCTTGGAGAAACCCGAATCATTTGGCAAAGTAGGTGAGGCTTATTGCTACCAATTAATGTTGTTATTAATTTGATCCCATTACATATAAAGAAGGGGAAAACTGCACACTTAAGTGTAAAATATGACTTCCGTGGCTTATACAGTGTTTTTTGTATTGCAAATATATTGCATGCAATATATGATTATATAAAATATAAATAAAATACTTTGGAGAGAGACGATGGATCCTCCCCTCTCTGCCCTTTACATTACAATTCTTTTCTTTAATGTCTATTTTCCTGTATAGAAATAAATAAATTCCCACACTCTAATCTTAAATAACCTGTGAGAAGGGCCTTCTTCATTTCTGGATTATTCCAACCTAAGTGACCTCAGTTCCCCCTTTTTACATTCCATCCCATTACATCTATTTATACTTTCTTGCTCTACGATGGGCAATTCCTCTGCATGCCTGGGAAGAATCAGTGCCTTAACACTTCAACCACACAGAGAATTATAAGCACAGGAGAAAATCAAGACCCCAGTGTAGCCTGTGCCAGAACATAGGTTGAGAAGGGTCTTGATTTCATCTATTTGTGTAGTGCTTACAGTTGTCAGCTTCCCCTAACTTATCTCCTAGCTTGCAGCACACTCATTCCTCATTGTTCGCCTACAAATGCTGAGAGCTCCTAACAATGGAGATCCTACTTCTTCCTTGGCTCTCAGCTCCCTCCTGCCTGCCAGCTCTTCTATTTTCCCTTGGGCGTTAGTTGGCCAAGCAATGTGTATTTAGTGCTTTCAATCTTTTTTTTTTTTTCTCCCCCTTCTTCCCTTCCCCCCCCTCTAACCAACCCCTTAATCATTTTGCTGCCTTTCTCCAAAACCTCTCCAAATTGTCAGTATCCTGCAGGCTGTCTGATGTTATCCTCAGCCTTCTTCCTCCTCCTTCAGGGTGTGGAAGTTAAGTTTGTTGCCTTACTTTCCAAGGTGTATCTGCTGATATTGGTGGCCTATTTTGTGAGTGGAGCCCCATACAGGCTTAAAGGCTTAACGGGTGAGGTGGGCTACTGAAGTGGCTCTGCAAATTCCCCCATGCTGCTATCAGAGCAGTTCACAGGGACAAAATGCAATTTTTTTAGGAAATTTGCCCTATCTCTTCTCGCTTTATTTAGTAAGGCAGTGTAAGTCACCATGCTAGGACCAAAAAGGCAAAAATTGTGTTAAGAATCATTAAGGCTGGAAAAGACAACTAAAATCCTTATCCCCACCATGCCTGCTGACCATGTCCCTCAGTCTCCATAGAATCAAAGAACGGCTTGGGTTGGAAGGGACCTCAAGGATCATCAAGCTCTAACCCCCTTGCACATCAAACACCTCCAGGGATGGTGACCCACCACTTCCCTGGGCAGCCTGTGCCACAACATCATCACTCTTTTGGAAAAGATATTTGCTAGTGATGTTCCAGCAGTCTAATACGTGATATTGGATTCAGTTTCTCTTCTAGCTTAGAATCATAGAATAGCCTTAACTGGGAGGGGACCCACAAGGACCATTGAGTTCAACTCCACCTTTTCTCTGCCTTTTCTGACTGTTGCTCTAGGAACTGTAACTATTGCTCGCAGATGAGCCTATATAAACATGAGACAAATAGAGACCCCAATTGCTTGTAGGTTCCCTGAACTTCCTGCTTCATACCCACATTCTGTGCCACATGTTGCGCTTCAGCTGTGTCTCAGCATTCACAAACCACTTGGAAGGTGCCAAGATTAGGTAATATCTGCTGATGGCCTTCTCATGGCATGTGCAGGGCCACCTTGACCTTGTCCCAGCAAGCAGAACCTGGCTGCCTCCGCAGCATCCACTGAGCCGCAGTGACCTCATTGTGTACGCGTGCCTGATTGCAGCATGGAGGTGGGGAAGCCCATTCCTGACAGCAAGCCTGGGCCAGTGCTGACTGGCAGTGTCGATGTCCTAACACGTGTATTTACCATCAGTCACCTCAGCGGTGGCTTCAGAGCACTGCTGGAATCTTAAGAAGCAGTAAACCTGTAGAAATTCTGCCTTCTTGCTCAATCCAGTGCACGTCTAAAAGCTGTATTGTGCCAATTCTGCTCCTTAAATGTGTTTTTAGACTTTGCTATCCTGGTGCATTCACAAAGTGGTGAGAGGGGAACGGGATTCTGCATTCAAGTGCTGGTTAGTCTAGCTCGGTTGCACTGGGAGTGACAGATGAACAGAGCATGACCTTGAGCCAGGTGAAAAAAGGCCTTGTCAAGTAATAAAAATAAATTTTATAGAATCATGGAATGGCTTGGAATTGGAAAGGGCTTCAAGGATCATCAGGTTCCAACCCCTGGCCACAGGCAGAATTGCCAACTGCCAAATCAAGACTAGATCAGATTACCCATTCAGGGCCCCATCCAACCCTTTGAACGCTTGGAGGGATGGGGCATCCACAGCCTCTCTGGGCAACATGTTCCAGCACCTCACCACCTTCTCATTGAAAAACTTCTCCCTGACATCTAATCTAAATCTCCCTCCCTTTAGTTTTAAAGCATTCTTCCTTGTCCTATCACTATCTACCCATGTAGAAGGTTGATTTCCCTCCTGTTTATAAATTCCCTTCAACTAATGGAAGGTCACAGTGAGGGTCTTCCCACAGCCTTCTCTTCAAATGGAACAAGCCCAGTTCAGATCTAAACACTTAGAATATTCTAAATCTAGAATTACTAGGAAAAGAGACTTGCACTTACTGAAACCTTTGATGTTAGAAGTACACCTTGAAGTAATGGGATAGTCCCTACGGTTGGTTCAATAAATTAGTTTGGTAGGATTTCTTTTCTACTTGAGGGGACAGTCACTGTTGCATCATGGTTCATTTAGAATCATCCTACACAAACTGCTCACTGATTTCTTTAGCTCTGTAGCTTGGTTTTTCTGCATTCTTTGTGCATTTGCTGTCTGGGCTTAGTTATCTGCATCACCTGATGTCCCTGTCTCTTGGCTGCACCACTCTCGTGCCCTGGGATATGGTCATGAGGCCTGGCAGGGACGTGGTTCTGACTTGCCTCCATGAGTACCTCAGCATGCCCACAAGCATATCTGGCAGATGCTCTTGCCATTAAAGTTCAAGTGAAGCAAACATGGCAATTGGCCAATCCATGAAAAAGATAGCATGCAGAGTCCTAGGTATATCTTGCAGTACTTTTCCAGAGTATTCCCTTTTTGTTTGGGGTTCGTTCACTCACTTCAGCACGCTATTTCTTTAAGCTTCCTCAAAGGCGTGCAAAGCTTCTTAATAAATAATCTATTTCTTATCACATCTGCCTTTGAGTGAGAGACAGGACAAATGGGACAGTGTTCACACATGAATCCAGGTCAGCATCAGCTGTAAGCTGGAAAATGGTGGTGATAAGGAGCTGAGTGATGATTGTGGTGTTGTATAAGCTTTGCATTTACTCCTACAAGTTTTAGGAGATCTGAGGATGGGGATGAGGCCCCAGAAGAGAGGTGAATTGCAGCAAGAGAAGTACATTTCTCCCTACGCTTTCACAAGATGCCAATAGCTGCAATATCTAAGTGCTTCCTGCTCTGCGGTTTGAGAGATGTGAGCTGAATTGGCCAACCCTAGCAATTTTCAGGAGAGGCAGAGGCAAGGATGGAGAAAGTGAAAATGTTCAGAGCTGCAGTGGTGGCAGGGGTGAATGCAAAAATTTGGTAAACCAGAGGGAAACCACCAGAGTGCAGAATAATAGAATGATTTGAGTTGGAAGGGACACTTAAAGGTCCTCTGTCCCAATCCCTGCACTGAACAGGGACACCCACAGCTCCATCAGTGCTCAGAGCCCATCCAGCCTGACCTTGGCTGTCTGCAGGGATGGGGCACCCACCACATCACTGGGCAACCTGTGCCAGTGCCTCACCACCCTTATTGTAAAAGAAAGGAATCTTTCTGGAAGGATTTTGAATACCCCTGGGGTAATGCACTAGATGATCTTAGAGGTCTTTTCCAAGCTTAATGATTCTATGATTCTCTACTGTTTTGAAAAGTGGTAAAGTTTATGAAAGTTGAGATAAGCTAACGTAGAAACAGGTAGGTGTTGTAGCAAGAAGGGGCAGCGGGAGATTTTGGGGAGATTACAACCAATAATCTGTAGTATTTGGCCACCGTCCAGGTGTGAGGGTTTGGTGTGAAGGAGATGTAGGTGTCGAATACAACACGGAGACTGCGAGCTGGCGTGTCATACAAGTGTGGGTTATGCACAGCGAGGAGGGCTGGCGGAGGGAAGAGTTTGTGGTAAAAGATAAGGAGGTGTTCTTTCAACTGTGATAAAAGTGTTGGCAGCCCCATGGCTGGGAAAGAGCTCGGAGGGAGGGGAGGAGAGGCCCCGCAGCGGAGAGCTGCACCTAGTGCTGTGGATGGGAAGAACGATGTTACAAGGCATGGTGGCATCACAGGGAGCACAGTGTCACGAGGAAGAGGGTGAGGATGGGGAAGAAGAGCATTCAGAGATGGCGGAGGTGGAGGATATTGAAGGTGATTTCCATTGCTGTGGAGCAAAGCTGGATGCCAAGGACGGCTCAGACTAAAGGGGAGATGGACCTTTTGGGTTGTTCTTTAAGACCAAGTTCAACATGGAATTCTTAAAGTATTTCCCTCCTGGAGATTTCTCTGGTTAGGATTTAACCTGAACCTTTCTGTCCATGAAGTTTTGATCATTTCAATGAATTTTTATTTTTTATTTTTTTATTTTTTTGGTAGACATTCTTCCAGCTGCCTTAAAACACTAAATGAAAAGTCAGGCGAAGTTAAATTTTATGGGTTTTTTTCCCTCCTCATCATTCAAAAATATTGAATCCGTTTTGAAAGATTAGCAAATGTGAAAATACTAATATTTTTTCATTTTTTTCTGCTCAACATTTCATATACTCACTTTTGATAATTCTTTACCATTTTTTTTTTTCCCAAAAAAACTCCAAAAAATCCTCTTTCAGGGGTCAGCCAAAGACAGTTGTTCCCCTTCCCTTCTATTTAAACATTTCCAATATTCTCTTGAGCGTCAGGACACAAAGGATGACATCCACCTGATAAAACCTCTTTATTTCCACCACCTGAGTTCATCACTTTGACCTTTTTTTTTTTCTTCATGTTGCTGAACGTGGGGAGCCCAGAGAAGCTGTGGGTGTCCCATCCAAGGTGTTCAAGGCCAGGATGGATGGGCCCTGGGCAGACTGGGTTGGTGGGAGCTGCCCCTACCCACTGCCTTGGCTGATCCTAGCCCCTGCTTTGTTCCTTCAGAATGGCCCCAGCACATTTGGAAAAGAGCTTGAATGGAGGAAATGCCCATCACTGCACGGCAGCTGGTGGTGGAGAGAAGGCATTGTCCCTTCTGCTCCTGCACAATGCCCAAAAGGAGCAGATGTTCAGCAAGTGCTAATCTCAGGAGATCACAGGAGCTCCACAGAGTCCTGCTGGCTTATCTGATCTGAGAATCTGGCACTTGGGTTCAGTATGTGAGGAAAAGAAAGAATAGTTTATTGTTTTAAAAGTGCAGACAAGAAAAAGAGAAACCCCCAAATTTAGACTTTGGCAAGGGTGCCATTATTAGCAATGCTATCCTTTATTAACAGCCTGACTTGAATTAAAATCAAGAATAAGGAAAACTGGAAGGATGTAAATCTTGGGGTTAAGGCAGAGATAGCAGATCAAGCAAATCCATGAATAAATGCAAAAGAAGGACAGCGACTCAAAACCGTCTGAGTTACTGAACTCCTTTAAAATAAAATAACATTTAAAAAACCCAACTCTCTCTCCTAAACAGCAACAGAAAAAACACAATGGAAAATTATTTGGATGGGATTCTCAGTTAGAAAGGAAGTCCCTATACTGAAAAACCCCGTTGACAAAGAACAAGTGGAGGAATCTTTGAAAAAATTGGAAAGCACACGGATCAGCTGGCCTGATCATGATGGCAGATTGGAAGTTAGAGAATGAATTGAGAAACCAACTGCATTGCTCCCCAAGGACAACTGATACCAACTGCGGTGAATAAAGGAGAAAGGATTTGGACAATATCTGTGGGTTTTTTGTTGTTGTTGGTTGGTTGTTTTTTTGTTTTTGCCTTACTAACCAAAGCCAAAAGAAGAAAGTCATTTCAGGTGAGAGATTCTACTATAATGGGACAAATGTTAAGGCAGAAATAACTACACAGCTGCATGGCACAAGAAATAGAGATGAAAGGCCAAGTAAATACGCGATGCAAAAAAAAAAAAATTGACTGCTTCTACTGCTTATCAATTTTTTTATAGTGTCTAATTTGGCTTGGAAAAAAATTATTTCTAAGGATTTTAGAAGTTTCATTTTTGGATGAGTAAAAGCTGTCCATGGATTCAGTAATAAACATATTGGAAGAAGTGTATCTATGAAGAGTATACATGTTAAAATGTAGAGTGATTTGATTTGTTAAATACATTTTGAAATAGTTGTGTAAGAGTGCAAAAAACATATTTAAAAAAATCGTAATTGATAATAATATGAGGAACCGTGGTATCAGAAATGAAAGAGAAAGGGTCTAAAGAGAAAAACTAGAAGCAATCAGAAAAACAAGATCCATGCTGGAAAAAAAAAAATGTAAATGTCACATATCAGGGTACTAATAATCTCAAGTAATGTAAGTATTGTTTTGGAAACTGATTGAGAAATATGGAACTGGGAATAAGCCTTATGGATGATGGAAATAGCAGGATACAAGTGTGTGTGGTTTTACATAAGCATCTGTTCATGTGCTCTTGTTCCTTTCATGTAGTCAGTTGTGCCAGTTCTAGGTTTCTGCATTTTCTAAGCTGCTCAGCTCCTGCCATGCTGTCACCTCCATCTGATTGGATACGTAGTGCATCTGTTTATCAGTTTCCTGGCATAAAGATAATCAGAAAGGGTGGGCAGATGCTGGAATGGGCTGCCCAGGGAGGTGGTGGAGTCACCGACCCTGGAGGTGTTGAAGGAACATTTAGATGTTGTGTTGGGTGACATGGTGTAGTGAGAACTATTGGTGATCGATGGATGGTTGGACTGGATGATCTTGTAGGTCTTTTCCAACCTTGGT
Organism: Phasianus colchicus; assembly: GCF_987193195.1. NCBI lineage: Eukaryota > Metazoa > Chordata > Aves > Galliformes > Phasianidae > Phasianus > Phasianus colchicus. Next base: position 106,775,146 of record NC_143437.1, on the reverse strand, counting down.
GATTCCATGATTCTATAATCTTGGATGTGCAACATGAAGCCTTCCTTCAAAGGGAAATGCAAAGTTATTTTCCCCAGTATTGCCAGATATGTGAGTAAAGGTCTTTACACGTTCTCTCTCAGTACCCAGATGTCTACAACAGAAAACTCTTTTGCGCTGGAAATACCAGTTCTCTGTGCAAGGGTTCTCTGCCTCTTTCAGTGGAATGCTGTAGTTTTGTTCACATTGGGCTGTGATTATCGGCATCCCATAGGAGCTGTTATTGTACAGTTGGATTGAGGAGCTTGGGGAAATGATTGCAGACAACAGGATGTGTAGGGAAAAGGATAATGAATGGCGCACCAAAATGCCCCTCTCTCTTTCTGCTCTCAAAGAGCAGTCTATCATCTTGTTTTATTATATTGCACTCGTTTGCTTCCCCTCCCAAGCAGAAAACAAATCCCATAACTCAGGACTTTGAACCAAGCCCTCCTAAATTGCTGGGGAACCAGCCTTGGTAAGGTCTATCCAGACCTGGCACCAGATCTCTGACCCAAACCCTTTACTCTGAAATGCAAACATGATGAGTCTTTGTCTTCAGCTTCACAAATTCACCTGTTAGTTGCAGTGGTGAAGGTAACTTCTGGCACAATCATAATGCCTCTCAAACAGATTTTATTCCATGCAGAAAGGACACAAGTTCATAGTTTAAGATAATGTCTTAAGTCAAAGACTACTCCAGAGATATTCTCTACAGAATTAATATTTCTAAGTGTAAGGAGAATTGAAAATAATAAGTTGAGAAGGTTTTCTTTCTTCACGCTCCTGATTTATTGCTGAGAAACTCATTAGATAATGTATCCAGAACAAGAGGGAGATTTACTGTAGGTGAATCTGATCCCTGAGACTAATTCTTATCCTCCAAAAAGCTGGTCTTCTTGATTACCTAGGTTAAGAACAATGTAATCTGCATGGAAGCTTGTACCTGGAAATAAAATTTGTACTGCTGCACTTTAAAGACCAAATTGTTTCAAACTGAAGTGGATATGAGTAAATAAGAAGTAATGCATTCTTTCATAAAAAAAAAAAAAAAGGCAAATTTTTGTACTATCTAAATGGTATGTATTTCCTTGTTGCTACTTCTATCCACTTCACCCTACTACTTCATTAGGCACATCTGGGAAGAGTCTGACTATAACCATGTTCTAGGTAGTTAGAGACAATGGGCTCTTCCCCAGATCATACACTTCTAGGGATCTGCCCTCCATTGACACATCATGTACGTCTGTTACATCCTATTCTCATGGTGGCTTTTGCTGAACTCACTCCAGTATGCCAGTGTCTTTCTTGTGCTATGGAGCACAAACTTGGACACAGTATCCAGATGTGCTCTCAGAACAGAAGGGAATTACGATTTCTCTTGGTCTACATATGAGATCCTTACTAATACAGTGCAGTATCTGGAAGTCATCTTTTGCCAGAAGGGCTCGCTGCTGACACCTGTTCAGCTTCTGGTCCAAGAGGACCTTCATAACCACTCCTGCAAGGTTACTACCCACCAGCCTGAGGGGTTTTCCATCCCTGATACATGCTGGGTATTTTCTGAGAGTCATGTCAGCTAATTTCTCTAGCCTTTTAAGGTCCTTCCAAATGGCAGCCCTACTCTCCAACATGTGGGCTGCTCCCAGTAGCTGAGTGTCACAGGTAAAATTGCTGAGGACCTGGGTGATGGTCAGTGTGTTTTAAACTCATTCAGTCAGAGCACAGAATGACAATGTCAGCAATCAGAAACCTCTTTTCCAAGCAAATATATATTTCAAGTCCAACGCAAGATTTGACAATCCTTTTCAAGTAATTTTAAGCAACTGCTTTATTTGCAGAGAATCATTTTATTATCACTTTTGTCTTCTTCCACACAATGCTTCCACTTGGTCTGTTCATGAATATTCATTGTTGATAAGATCATTTTGCCATTAAAAAAATATTTTTTCCTTTCTCATAGATGGGTGTTGGAGCTTGATGATCCTTGATGTCCTTTCTAACCCAAGCCATTCTCTAAGCCATTCTATGAGAGCAAATTGAAGTGAACATTTCTAGAGAAATATGGTTAGATCTTACAAGATGATAACTCACCTATTATTTTTTTTTTTTGTATCAGAAATCCACCTTTTCTGAGAAAATATTCAAATGCAATAATCTCATTTATGATTTCCTAAGAATACATATCTAGATTTTTCAGCCAGCCCCATTTCAAATGTTCTCAGTGACCTACAAATTGTTCTTCAGTCTGAATAAATGACTTTTTAAAAATGGCAGCTAAAATTACTTGAGTGGAAAGAGAAACTTCCAGTAAAATGTTGAACATTAATTTATCAGCATTAAGAAAAAAAGAAACAAAAAACCCAGTGGACACATTCAGGTTAGACAGAAGGCACAGACGTTTAGCTGTAAAGTGAGATTAACTATTGGAACTCTGCTTTTTGATGAGGTAGATTCTAAATAACTTAAAATATTGAGGTCTGAATGGTTAAATAAAGGTTTTCTTATATCTCAAATGGAGGAAGGAAGGATAGGAGGTCAGTTGAAGTCGAGCAGAGATTTGATAGGGTTTAGAAGTGCATGGCTCGTCTGTCTGCTTGCTATGGTTTAGTGTTTTTGTGATATTATTTAATCTATGGTTGGAAATAGAAAAATTGAAGTGACTCTGGACCTGGCAAGGTCCTGAGAAGTTGGAATGGTCTCCAGAAGGTGTTCAGTCTTTCTCAAGGATGGATTCCTACAGATTTTCCTGTAGAGCTTTTGAAATCTTGCAGAAAATACAGGCCAACAGAGAGATGACAATGCACCCCACAGCAATGGTCTCTACATGAAAGGTGTGATGTTCACAGGTAGAACAGCAGTGCTGCAGGAGGGGGACTGCATAGTGTCATAGTGTGAAGAAGTAGCTTCACATTTGAGAAACTCACGTTAAGGATCTGAGATGTAAAACTTGCTGAACATATTCTTGCAGGACCCTCAAAACCCTGCACTTACAACAAGAGTGCTTTATAATTCTGTTCTCTCTGAAAGTAATTGCCTTCTGCAGAGGATGTTTGGTGCTATAAGGGGCATCAGTGAAGAGAGGCAATGGCTACATTAATAAGGAATAAAACAAGAATTCCAGTTCATACAAAAGTAAGGTTTTCCACTTACTATGTCTTTGAATCCAACTGATTAAATGACTTTGTTTATGTTTTCTTAGCAAAGAGGAAGTACAAGAGACTTTCTCTTCTTGCATGTGAATTAGAAAAGAGAACGTCACTTTTTGACATTTGTCATTCACGGGTTACTTATCTGTCTCTAGCTTATGCCCAAATCTCAGTGATCCAGCTGCTCAACATTAATGTGAGAACATGAGTTTGACATCTGCACTGAACTTGAAAACAACTGGGCTAGGATCCACTGGATTTTCCCATTAAGACAGTATTGCACTGAAACTTTCTTCAAATTTCTGCCATCTATCAGCTCAGAAGTAATTAAGATATAAGAATTTCTTAAGAACAATGTTCAGCTTTACTGTGACTCTACTGATTTTCCTGGATTTATCAGAATTGGATTAATCTGATTCCAAATCATGGCTGATGAGTGGGTGGGTTGGTGAGGTGGTCATTGTGGTGGCTCAGTAAAGTTGTCCTCTAGTCCTTTATGCAAGAGGAAGGTATTGCCTCTTTGGTTTTGACTGCATCCTCATTTATACTGGCATGATTGAGAGGAGTGTCACTGAGTCAGATTTGCACTCCAGTGACATGGACACAAGCAAGAAAAGGATTGGGCAAACTATGCCTAAACCCCAGTGGATTTGAGAGCCTTCTCCAGTAGATTAGGTAGCTTTTCTTTCTATCTTTAGTGCTGCAGTCCTGATTAACCCTCCAAGCTGTGGTCAGTCATTTTGAGGACAGTTTGATTGACAGCACATAGCCTGGTAACACTTTTCCCTGCGTTGTCTGGTGCATTCAGTCCTGGAGGTGGTTGGATGGTTTTGTTGGCTTTTGTCTTTTAATTTTATTATTTTAAAAATCCTGGATATTCAGTGAGGAAAAAGTCATCTTGAGCAAGCAACATGAAGTATTTTGATGTAAGTATGTACTGAGACTTCTCTGTTACGTATATATATATACGTATTTTGGCAAGATGACCATTTTTGATGTTTTGCCAGATATTCAGTAGAATGCCCTTCCAATTCTGTGAGAAACTGAGAATAAAACACTTCTCCCTGTGGCAACTGATTATATTTCATGTGATGTTTTTATGGAATTCTCTTTCTTCATATTGCATGCTGCTTCATAAGATACTGCCTGACAGACCTTTAATGTTTGGGTGGGTAACCAACTATATCACCCCAAATACATGGGACAGTATTGCTTCACACAGGTGATCCCAAAACAGCCCTGTGAAAATATCCCCCAATAAAATCGCCGTTTGAAAACTCTTTAATTTATTTCTCCCATATTTTATTTGTTTATAGTTCTTTCAACATGGTCCAGCAGTTGGAGATAGTAGAATAAATGACTGTTACATGTCTAGGAATGCAGCCAGAGTATTGCGGGTTACTGTTGGTCTAGAGACCACAATTTGTCTGGATAATGAGTTTGTTTGGAAATTACACTGCGGGTGTCTGGAAGCTCTGATGTCGGTCTCACAGGGGAAAAAATTAGGGTCAACTTTCTGAAAACTGTTGAAAAACAGAGAAAAGAGATATTTATTGTCTGCAAGATATGGTGATGCACTGACCTTTAACTGGAAAATAAAGAACTCGATAATTGCTTGGTGAAATATGTCAATAGAAAGAATAAATCACACCGAAATTTTTCAGTATGCAAAGACATCAAAAGGAAAAGAACTGTCCAAATGATAATCCTTCAAATCATGCCTAATGTCTTTTCTCACCTCCCCAGGTTAAATTTTCAATTACTGCAGACATGAATTTGCTGTAGTGCAAAAAGTGCACAAGTGTTTCACTTGAGCATAGCACAGTTAGAAAGTAATGGTTTCACTCCAAAACGTAGTGAAAATTAGTGTTTGCAGGTTGTTGAATACTGCACCTCTGAAAATCACTGACGGAATTCCCATTATTTAAAGTTTTCACAGAACTGGTTCTCTGATGAATACTTTGTTAGTAGGACGCCTATTTTCTTGAAACTACAACTTTATTCAAATGCTGAAAGTAGCGTGGAAAAAAAAACAATAAAGGAAGTGTATCATTAAAAATGTATTAATTACTTTCTAACTCATTTTTGAACACTAAAAAAATTATTTCTCATGAGATTTTTTTTGAAGTAGCCATAGAAAATGCTATCAACTAAGAATGTAATCTGTAAAGTTAACAGGGCTCAGGTGCAGCCAGAAACCACTACCAAAAATGATACTGTGAGATTTTTTACTTAAATCTGGGTGATTAAATTACTCCTTGGAATTGCTCTGTATGTTCATAAATTGTCATTCATCGTATTCATTATAACCAATGTTTTGACAGGGAGAAACAAGAAAGAGTAAAGTCCAGTCTCTTCTCAGCTTGTCTCCATCACAGCAAATAGTTTAAAAACAGGTTCCAAAGCCTTCAGACTCTCACACTGAAATGAACTTAGCTTTAAAAGTGAAGGGCACCAGGAGCTACCATACAAACTGGACAGATATTATCCTCCTATCTGTCCCTATTTGGCTAAATTCAAGTTTTCTCTTTTTTCAGCAGAACCAAATTTGTTGTTCTTTTTGAGGTCTTGAGATATGCCATGCTGTTTTTGTTTGTATAACTGGCCTCAATTTTCATCTAGATCTTGTCTTAGCACACTGTGGCATGGCCATGTGGAATTATTCTGAACCCAGGCTACTCTTGGTACAATCAGAAACGGTGTCTGCTACACTGTGCACTCGCTACGTGAACCAGGAGTTGGACCTAAGGATCCTTGTGGGTCTCATCCAACTTGGGATACTCTAGGATTCCGTGACCAAATTCAGTATTTTTTTTGGTTGTTTGGTGCCAGTTCATAGGCTTGATGGGTTACATGAGAATTTCAGTTCTGTTTGTGAAAAGAAAACCACAGTAATCACCAGTTCTGACCGTTTCAGAAAAAAAAACCTCAAAGATATCAGCAAGGAAGACACAAAGCTCAGAAGGACAACAGAATACAAATATCTGTTTCTGTGGGTTTTGCCTGGGGTCTGACTTGTGGTTTTGTGTCTTGAGGGCTACTGACACCGACTGAGTTCTCACTGGCATCTGCAGGACAAGGATAGTTTAAGTGTGAAGAGCAGTGTTGTGGCTACTCTTGCTGCTTTATTTCCTCACATCTACCTGAGACACAACTCCACGTGTCAGAATCTGAACCTCAGATGGTAAAACAGTTGTGAGGGAAAATGAACTTCAATCCCATGCATGTTGGGCTGCGATTCTGCATGACTCAAACAAACTAATCTATTTTTGCTTTTTTTTTTGTAGTTACCTTTAAGCAAGAGGAATGACTCAGGTGCCTGCTGACTACCTGTCCACCACCAGCTCCTACAATTATGATCAGCCCCTTCCCTCCGTGGGTCGGACAAGCACTGTCACCCAGGTACCCCCAGCCAAGAAAATAACCTTCTTCAAGAGTGGGGATCCTCAGTTTGGGGGAGTGAAGATGGCCATCAACCAGCGAAGTTTCAAGAGCTTCAATGCGCTCATGGATGACCTTTCTCATAGAGTCCCGCTGCCATTTGGAGTACGGACCATCACCACCCCACGAGGAATACACTGCATTAGTGAGCTGGACCAGCTGGAGGATGGAGGATGCTACCTTTGTTCCGACAAGAAATACGTCAAGCCTATTAACATTACTTCTGCTGGGCATAGGCCAGGTCCTCCACGAAATGGTCGTCCCTCCAGTACCTTGAGAAGAGCAGCCCAGGAGGGCAGACTGGATGACTATTCCACATCTTTCACTCAGCACGGCCCCAGAATACCCAAGAAAATCACTCTTGTTAAGAATGGAGAAACTAGTTTTCGGCGCTCAATTATCTTGAACCGCAGAAACGCCAGGAGTTTCAAAACACTCCTGGATGAGATTTCAGAGATCCTGCAATTTCCAGTGAAAAAGCTCTTTACTGTTGATGGGAAGAAGGCAAGTGTCTCTGGTACCTCGTGCTCTGATGCTGTTAATTTATGAGGTGTTTTCATATCATTCCATATGATGCAAATCCTATATCCTATGATGCCAATTATTTACCCACACTATCTTAGCCCTTTGGACTTGTGACTGTCACATTAGTTACTTCCCCATGAGTTTTATGTTGGTATGATGTAGAACAATCTGCTTCAATCATCTAATAGTTTCATATATTGCATGCTGACTCGGGTTAATAGGAGGCAACTTCTGACATGTCCAGAAGCTCAGTATTTTGCAGAGCAGGCACCTTCATTATGGAGGAGAGGAAGCTGATTTCAACTGTCAATAGAAATAGGCACTTCCAATTATAAGCAACAGTCTAAATGACTGCAGGTATCTGGAGATGGCTTTGTTTCAGACTTAGCCACTTTAATGTCAGTGTCTAAATGTGTCCATAGGTGAGGTAAGTAGCTAAGCTCCCACGCAGCTGTTGAAACTCAATTGAAGCTGACAATCAATTGAGCTTGAAGCTGGCCAAAGATAAGTGCCTACTTTACAGGCCTTCAAAATTGGTTAGATTCTTTGTTTCTAGCTTCCATTAATTTATTTGCAAGTTTACCATGAAGTTTACCATATCCCACAGCTACAACTGTATTATTAAATTTTAAAAGTGTCAGTTCACTACTTCATCCATTCTGCTAAACTCTTGGCATCCTTCCTGGTTTGGCCCAGATATTGGCCCAGAATAACCATCTCCCAGATAATTTCTGGGAAAAGCTTAAGGGTTAGGGCTTGTGACCATTCACTGTAAGAAGTTTGGATATGGTCAGCCCAAGTTAGTGTTAGAGCAGCTGGGATGTTTCTGTTGGCTCCCATGGTGTAGAATAGGGTCTGGCACTGCTTGATTTACTATTACAGCCAATTTGAATTAGGAAAAAAAAACAATCAGTGCTGCTTCTAAGATGTGTAACAATCTAGAGCGTTATACTTTGCTGACTATCTTTCCAGTTTTCAAGACTTGGGTTCCTGTTCAGTCTGTATGAAGATAGTAATCTTGTGTAGTGGTAGTAACATTTTCATCTTCAAATTTTGGGAATTTTCACACAGTTGTGTTTGTTTTTTTTTTTAAAGAAACCTTTTGCCTCCTACTTAGTACAGTCTTGGTGTTCTCCTCGTGGGTCTGAAAGTTTTCCCTCCAGTCAATATAACTTCTTTTATTCCTGTTTGTTATAAACAATAATACATTAGCTGGGCTTTAGAAGTAACATACACCCTGTAAACACTTCATCTTTATTATTATTCTACCTCTATCTTTCCTTTGGAGATCATCTAGTCCATCCTCCTGCTAAGCATGTTTCTTACACCAGATCACACAGGAAAGCATCCAGGCAGCTCTTGAATATCGTGAATATCCCCTGAGAAGGCTCCACAACCTGCTGTGTGCAACTGTGCCAGCGCTCTTTCATCCTCAAAATAAAGAAGCTTTCCCTCTAGGAAATGTGCTTATTGCTGTCTTTAATGGAGAACATTTTAAAGTTTTTGGTTTTGTTTTACCATTCCTAATTTTAATCATTTACCTTTTGCTTTCCAGCAGTTCTTACTGCTTATTCATTCATGTTAGTACTTAATGGAGCTTATAGCCTGGACTGGAGTGCAAAGCATTTTTGAACCACAAAAAATAATAATAATAATCAATCAGTCTTGGGTTTTTTCAGTCTCTCCCTTTTGTAAGGATTTTCTAAACTACTTCTATTCTTCTGCCAAAGTTTTCTTGTTGTGCCTCATCCTCAAGATCTCTATTCCCTATGTACAGTTCCTCATGTCCCCAAGTTTTCACTAGATACTAAGAGTTTCCTTGAAGAGTGAAAATGACAAATCTATCATATCTTTTGGGGCAATTTCCTCAAATTACCTCCTTCAGCTGCTGCTGAAGATTAATTTTGACTGCATGTCTTACCTTTATACTTCTGTTTACATTCTCTTCTAGTGACAGTGAGTCATGCCTTCGTTCTTCCATGGCTATTCAAAGATGTCTATATGCCTCATATTTCTTGGGTAGTTATTTTTGCTGCTGTTCTCTTCATGTAATAACTCAAATTCTCTTTTAATAATTTTGTTTGCTACTTTTACAGTGTTCCTATGTACATTTTAGAAAACCTTTTTACAGAGACCCTTTTTTCCTGGAAAGGGGAGAAAGGGGATGAAGGTTGCTCAGAAGGCACTGCTTCCTATTTACCACCATCTGATGTCACAGGCCAACATAATAAAATAGGAGACACATCAGGGCAGCCCTTATAACTCTTGACATGCATTCCTGTGATATGACAGATGAGCTTAACAACAGTGAGATTTCTTCCTGAGCAATGTATCTGGAATGCTGCTTGATTGACTTTGTATTTCTCTGGCTTATAATAACATTATTCATAGCATTTAATAGCAGATTTGGAGTCTTTTTTTGCTAACCTTTTTTTCCTTAATGTATTGAAAATCAAAGAGATGAACCCTCTCCTGCAGGTGAATCAGTGTCTTTTTCCATCAATGAAAGTACTGTTTGTAGACCTAAGAGCATTGCCCCTTCAGTCTGCTTTTGTTTTCTTCTACTACTGGAACTCCAGATCTAAATTAAAATCTTAAGTGAAATCATCTCTGGAACAGAATGCATGGTTAGCTTATATTATCCCAGTGCCTCTGTTTTAATTTCTTTACCATCCTGAGTAAACACGGAACGCTTCAAAATTACACATTTTATTTTCCTGCTATGTCTTTATGTGGATATAAACTGAGACACACATGGAAAAGGCTTGTTGTTGGGCTTGTTTTGTGTTCCTTTCATGCAGCATTTAATTCAATTGTAACTCATAAGGAAATAACAATTTCGAGCAGCAAATCTCACTAGCTTTTGTACATCAGTACTTTTTCTCAACTCGTCTCATTTATTTTTATGACTTTCATTCTGCCTTTTATCTTTTTTTTTTTTTCTTTCCAAAATTGGCTGTAGTCTGAAGTTTCACTTGTAATGGGAAAAATGCTAGAGATTTCATGAAGCCGATGGGTTAAATGTTTTACCACTTTTTTCTCCTGTTCAAAAAAAGTCAGAAGAAGGTCATGGGTGGTTATGCAGAATCCTATGTCTAAAGGTGGTAGTGTAGATTCAAGATCCATTGGAAGCCAGCAGAGATCTTACTTTCAGGATCAGATTATTTTGCTGTTATTTCCCCTTTTTCTTTTGATACCACCTATTTGCTTTCTTACCTCTCACATTTTGAAAGTAGTACTTCACAAGCTTTTGGGGAAGGCCAGATTCTTTGCCAGTTGTTTCTTCTGTAGCCTGAATTATGGGGCTTTAATTGCTCCTAGGTTTGAAAAGTCTTCCAGTGCTATAAATTCACAATTAACTTTCGATAATCACAAAAAAAACACCTCAGGTCAGTAGAAAGACTAATTGAAAGATACTGATTCCAGTGTCAGCATAATTACAAAGGGGTTCTGTTGGAATTTGCACAGTTGAATTTTTGTTCTGTTTCATGAAGCTTTGAATTGGGTGAAACCAATATTTTGTATATTGGTAGTATATTGGATTTTGTGCCTACTGGAAAGAATGAGCTACCCCTGCTGAACTGAATAGGTGTTTAAGGGTCCGTGCACTGATTTCAACAGTATGAAGACTCTCCTCTTGAGCTAGCAGTTGTTCCTCTTATCAGTTTTTAAATCATAATAAATTGATGACTGTGGTGTTGGAACGAAATCTGATTTGCTTTTAGCCTAGAAAAAAAGTTAATTTTCCTGCAAGTGTAAATAATACAGCTCCTTTCAGTTCTAGTTGTTGTTTTCAAGGTGACTAACTGGACCAGCATTGGTTTTTAAACCCATTAACATGTCATTAACTTGCCAGTTAAACTTTGTGTCAGTTTGTGCAATAAAAAAGGGATAGGCCTAGGTTTATTTCTTCTAAATCTTGTCACCTTACTAGGCATACAGGACGGGGATCATTTTGCCTGTTGGAAATAATTGTCTCTTTTATTTCATTTCTCAATAGAGAAAGATGAGAAGACTTTCTCAGCCTAGTCACCTAAAATGAGAAGAGATTGACCTAGGAACAATTATTCATACACTTGTTTTAAAGTCCTGCAGATATTTGAACATTAGCAAACACAAGACATGGGATACTACATCTGACAATCTCTTACTTGGTGAGCTAGTTGAAAATTGCAGCTTAGCTCATTTTTGCTAGGGATATTAGCTCTAAAAAGAACCTGTTGTACTACTAAGAATAGACATCTCAGTAACAAAACATAGAATAAAACATGTAGGTTTTAGTCTCCATCAATCATAGTTTCATCTCTGTTATGGGAAGTTATCATGCAACCCATTGGACAGCCTTTCTCCTTGGGTCAGACCACAGAAGAGTGAACCCTATGTGCATATTCCCACTGCCTGCCTCCTAAAGTGGGAAGAAAGTCTCTTGGAGCAAAGAGATGGAGATCACAGAAATACCAGAAATCCTCACAGACATTTAAAATAGAGAAGTGACATGTAGGATTATGTGACAGCAACTGCACACTACTAGAGGATTTCCCTTGCAAATGTCAGTCCTCCAGGATCCACTTACTGGGACTTGTTTAAGCCACAGGAAGCCAGCAACACGACTGTGTCTCTAGCTGTAGGTCTTGTGATTTCTGGACTTACTTGAATCATTAGGCCATCCTTTTACTGGCTGTCTTTATAACAAAACCAAAACAAATTCTTCCTTAAAATCCAATACTCTTTCTTGCATGGCATTTGAAACCACACTGTGTTATGGCAAATAGTTTACATATTTTATGGCTACTGGTGGCAATTACCATGAGCTGCTCCAATGGGACTTATCAGCCATTAGAAGAGTTTTCCAAGGGATGTGGCTAGTTTTGTGTTTGCTGGAGTCCAGCCAAGACTTGGATATGTTTTTTCTTAGGCACACTCAAGACTGACTGTAAGTTATTATATTTGATGACCAGAAAGACTGTATTTCTCTAAAAGAGAAAGCATTATGGAATACAAGAAAGTTTCCTTGAGGGATGAGGGAATTACTGTGCAAATTAATCAGGGACAGTCCTGACTGAAGGAATGCTTCCCTAGGCATCACTCACTGGAGAATGTAAAGGATTAGCCATTAGAAATTCCTTGGAGGTAGGGACCTTCACTTTGCTTCCGTGTTTGTGTAGAGTTGGGAATGAGAGACAAAAGGAGCTGTGTCAAGACTAACCATTCTCAAACAAATCAAGCAAGCCTTTGGCAATGGACAGTTGTAGCAGAAGGGCACATATAAGTGATTCTTTCCTTCATGTATAGTCCCAGCCTTACGCAGCTGAAGACCTAGGTCAGAGCACTTTGATCCTGAGACCACATGGAACTATCTAGCCATACCCATCTTGTGGGTCTTCTAAAATATCCTCTTACCTGCAAAAACTGGATGCCTACATCCAAGCTACCTATTTGGAGCACTGCAACAAGTTGTCCAGAGAGGCTTTAGAATCTCCCCCCTTGGAGATCTTCAAAATCCATCTGGCCTTGTTCTTGAGCAACCTGCTCTGGGTGGCTCTGCTGGAGCAGGATGGGACCAGGTGAACCTAGAGGTCCCTTCCAAACTCAGCCATTCTTCAATTTTGTGATTCTGTGGAAAGCTCATTGTCATGTACTCAATCCCATAACTTCCCAGAAGCTGCGTGAGAGTGCAGGTGGTTCATCCAGGCTTTAAACACATAAAAGACTATTCCAGTAATGTAATAGCGCAGGCAACTATATGACAGTGCTCTGGATCCAGGATTGTTTAATTTACTACCAAAGACAGAAGCTTTATTTTTAGTTGTTATTAGTAAAGGTATTATCCTGACTTCTATTACTAAATCATTCTTGATAATACTGACTGTATCTACAGTGACCTTAGGGTACAGGGCAAGGAAACAGGCTTGTCTGACATATTTCCTGACTCCTGACATATTTCCTATGCATCCTTATAGCCATTTCTAGGATATCTGTAGACTGCCTGCAGGCATCCTCAAGGCTGATCATGTTTGTCTACCAAGCTCATCTATCTTAAAGATAGGTGTCATCGAGATCCTGATGGAAGAGGGAAATGTGATACATAAAGGCAAATGAGCAAATATAAAGGTTTAAATGAGAGAAGGAAGGTGATTGTTTCCCTTCTTGGAATAGTTAATTTTCTCATTCTGTGTTGCCATATTCTCTGTGACACTTGTTTTTGTGCTGTGTTCAGATACGAATGATTCCAATCAATTTCAGACCCTCATCTGGTGCAAGCCATTGTTATCAAGTGAACTGTACCATTTTCCACCCACCATGTGAGTGACTCACGGTCTGAAAACAAACCACAGGTTTCAGGTTCAATATTCTCTGATTCCATGCCAAAACCACAAACACTCCAATGAGATTTACACAAGCAATCTGTAAACCTCATCAAAACTTTCCATGAACCTGATCCATAAGAAGACACGTATCCAGGTGTGTTTTATGAACCTTTGAGATGCCCTGAAATCATTTGGCCCGTTGCCTTACAAGATGCAGTTAAAAGGACTCCGTGTGCTAGCCTCTTTCTTATCTAACATGTACCAAATCTAATACTTTCTTATCTATCATATACCAAATGCAAATGATTCCCTTAGCCTGAGGAGATTTTGTTCTTTCAATAATAACGTAGCAAAGTGTAATTACTTTCTAATTCTTTTGAATTTAAGCCGATAGTATTATTGAGTATGTGCAATAATATTTGTTAGCATTATGCTTCTACTTATTTATTTACCTAGTGTACAAAGAATAGCAGAATTCCACCCTCTCCTGGAAAAACTGTGAATATTCTTTTAGCAATTTAAGTAGAAATCACTGATTCTGGAAATGCAGATTTAAGAGTTTTTGGCAAATCTGAAAAAGAAAACAGAACGTCTTTCATGTTTTCATTAATTTGTTTCTTCCTCTGGACTATGAGCAGAGAATCCAAAGGATTCTACTTCAACTCAGCAAGGTCTAGTTCTCTTTTGATGGGCATCTTTTCTGAGATGAATCTGCCTAATATCAGGAAGTTAATTCTACAGTGCTGTCAACTTCAAATCTGTAGTAGAAACTTAGCAAACTGGGGTTAATGGTCTGGCCTTGATAAAAAGAATACTCCTGTCCAATTAAAGCAAGGTTTCCAGCTAGATATTTTTTCTTTTTTGCCCCTTTTACTCCAGAAATTGACCATCATAGGCTGTATTCTTAGTACTCAATGGAGAAAAATGCTTCATGTAAGAAGTGCTCAGCATGGTAAGACCATGGAGTGGTGCCATACTGGGTTCTATGGGCATTCTATGGGCTTGATCTAGAAGCAGTAGTCCTATATACTTAGTCCCTGTGTTTCTCTGTACAGCTATATTGTGCTCCCTTCCTCCTTCAGCTTCCAGCTGAAGTAGTTGTGTACATTTCTTACGTAGAAAGAGAAAGCTTTGAGGACTTCTGGTCACAGGGAAAAACTTGAACTCATGAATCCCCACAGAATCAGTCATAAAAAGACTAATCATAAGAACAAAATGCTTATCATTTTTCAATATTTGTCCATCTTTAAGCTAAGCCTACCCTTGGAAAGCATGAGGGCAGGCACTTTGAGAAGTTTGTCTTATTAGTTTTAATGTCTGTGTTGGATGTAGCTATTTAATGAATCTGGTGTCAAAGAAGCAGGTGGCAAACTGGCAGTCCTGTAAGGGATCATAGTATATCAGAAAGTGGAAAATATCTGCAGTAGAAACTTTTCAAGAAATACTTTGATCTCTTGTATGCTGAAGTTTGCACTCTTAACAGAAATTTTGTCTGTTTCTCTGGCTGATTCAAGATAAATAAATTCCTCAGTGTCAGACCTTGTTTTGAGCTGATGGAGTGGCTGGGTAAGGAAAAGGCCATAAAAAGCTTGTGTGTGACGTTGATGTGGAGATCTCATGACTCCAGAACCCAGAGAAAGTCCTAAGAAAGACATTCACAGTCTTCATCAGCAGCTTCCTCTTCTTCTGCAGAGGTAGTAACCTCAGCATTTCTCATTTGATCCTAGCAGCTTGTTCTACCAGATGAACCAGGCTGTAAATCAGTTTTCTTCCCCTTTCTTCACTTGTTTCTCAAGAACTTTTCTGAATTTTCTTTTCATGCCTTTTTTTTTTTTCAGCCTTTCCTCTTCCTTCCCCTTATTCTTTGTGGTATTTTTTTTTTTTTCCTTCTGATTCCCAAACAATTTCCAATAGCCACTGAACTTCTGATTGCAGTACTTCTCCTGGATTGCTGAGGAACTTGTTCATCCAAGGTATTTCCAGGACCAAACTCAGAGCATTTTCTTTATGCCTGCTCAAAGTGCCAGATGCAGGGAAGATGCATCTTTGAGTCCTCAAGAGTAAGCTGCCAGGTAAACATGATCTTTACCTGGTGACGGAGGAAGCAGAGAAGTGCATTGTTACTCCAGATTTCAAATATTTTACTTTGATGGAGTGCTTCATGGCCTGATTTCCAGATCACAACTCCCAAAGATGTCACTTTTCATGCAGTTCTACACAATGGTCAAAACAAAAAGCTAGAGAGTGCATAGAAAAGTCTTCCTGCAGCCCATGTCTGGGCAATTCTCCTAGGCTGATGTTTTGAGAAGTGTTGGTATGACCAATCATCTTCTATTACTGCATCTCTTTGGCATGTGAACTAATGGACAGGCCCATACTTCCCCGATATAATTAGTAAATATAGGTAGTAGCATGTAATATGCTGAGAAGATCATCTGCTATTGCAGGAGCCTAGGATACTGGCATCTCTCCTGCTTCCTGCATGTGAATTTTGAGATTCTAGATTTCATATAGCCCCTAGGAGATCACAGCATTGATGTGCCATGGAAAAGAAAGATAATGCGTAGTGTTTTCTGGACTAATCTGGTGCAAATCTACCGTTTGCACAGGATTAGATCCATTTTTATGTTTCAGTTCCCTATTTTGAGTTCAATATTAGCTTTTGCTCTGCCTTTCTTCTCATGTGACAGGAGAGCCTTCTGGCTCCTTGTCAGATACACACCCTGCCACGTCCATCAGGCCCACCAGCCTTTTCCCAGTTGGCAAATGGGGCGTTCCATGGCAGTAAGGCGTGCAGAGGGTTGGCCATGCTGATGTTAGTGAAAGCGAGGTCAAGTAATGCACTTTTCTGTACCTTCCCCCTTTCTTTCTTCTGCTAATTTGCTAATATGTATGTGGGCATGGAGTGGCAACGCCCCATTACTCACATTCTGACCAACAGATTAGCATAGCTTTAAAAAACCACTCCCCAGAAGCACCTCTCTCATTCCTCCAGTGCAGTATCAGAGAAGAGAAAATGGGTTCTTCAAATTAATAAAATATAAAATGTATTACTACTAAACTCCAATCCAGATCCTATGTCGTCCTTCCTTAAATACAGTATGACTACAAAACAGAAAGGTTATCTTGTAAATCTGAGTGAAAAGTAAAAAGGAACAGATGAAAGAACTCAAGGAAATGGGGCAATGAGTCAGCATGAGAAGCAATGAACTCAGCCCGTTAGCCTCTTCTTCAACATGTCTGTTACTAGTTTTTCCTGTTTCTCTCTCACATCTCAGTACTTTGGAAAGTTGACCATCTTATGGATTCATGATCTCAGCCATGTTTTGCATTATTTCCCCATTCGGACTTTCTCTCCCCGACTCCTTTACGTGTCTTTGGTTGGCTGGCAGCCAGTAAAGGGAAAGCAAAGTGTACATCCTGCTGTTTACCTTCATCAGGAACTGGTAATTTTATTCAGCTTCTGAGATGAGGACAGCCTCCATGAGTTCTTTCTTCTCTGGCATAAGGCAGAGGACAGCATGTTCTCTACAAAGAGAAAAATATTCTTTAACACAGCTCTTTAGAGCTATTCTGCTTGCTCTTCTTCTATTTTCAGTATTGATGACTGTTGCATTATTAATTGTGTTGCAGTAGCACCTAGAGGTGCTTGCTGAGATCACAGCCCCTTTGTTACTGTTCAGTTCCTGGTGTATTTATGGAGACAATGCATTCTCCAATGGATCAAAACTAGACTGAGGAAAAAGATGTAGTTCAGAAGAAATGATGTCTCTACATTTCTTCCTGACACAATAGTTGCCTTCTCAATGGGGTTGAGGGTATGTCTATTAATTTATTTTTTTTAAATAACACCTAAGTGTTCTGAACCAATCCATATAGCCCACAGTGACATGGATTTCTTGTGCTATGTATAATGAAGAAGAAAACAAAACTACTCCTTTGCAAAATCACAGTTATATCATCAGAAGTTAAAAGAATTCAACAAAAACTATGAACACTGCCAAAACTTCTCTGGAAGATCCTGTGCATGTAGGTTTAAAGCACAGCAAACTACAGGTTTTTTTTCACATGACAACACCTGATCTTTAAGACACCACCGTAGTTTCTGGACCAGAAGTTGACTGATCAGAGCAAAGATCATTCAACAGAAATAAATATTAGCATCAAGATTTTTGCTTCCTGGCCCAGAACTTCCCTCACAACCTCCATAATTCACTTTGTTCTTGATTGATGTAAAGGTCAGCAGAGAGGTCTTGATTCGTTCCAGTGGGATTTGGATCTGGCCCTGCTGTGGGATTCGGAGGCATCATTTCATTCCTGAGTTACACAATGAAACTTCAGTGAGAGTCAATTTAAGCCCACTGAGTGACAACTGCTAGACATTCCCTTTACATTTTGTTCAGAGCAGTTTATGTCTGCATTTCAAGTGCTTTGAACTGTTAGTAGCCTTTACCATGAGGACATATGATAAGGTAACTACATTGAGGGAAGTCACAGAAGGGCTTGGAGTAGACCGATCCAAAGGAACTCCTTCCTAAACCCTCAAAGAACTTCATTATAAGCCTTTTGTTTTCTTCTAATTTATTCCTAACTCTTCATTATCACAGATTAGAGTATGCTTGCAGATGCCGTGGTTATGGATTAAGCTTGCACATGAAGACAGTTCTCTAATTGTCATTATGTAAATGTTCTAGATGCATCCTTGGGTTTCAGGTGGTAGTCTGGTGAGACACAGGTCTCGTATTTATCTTGAATCCTCTCTGCCATCTTCTCGCAGAGATACCCTTGAGATACCATCTCAAACTGCTCTAGGCATCTACATTAACATAACTGCATTTAACTAGTTGATTTTTTTCTTTAGAGACAAGCATGTCTAGAGGGGAATGTCTTAAGGGAGGAGACAAATAGGAGGAGAATCAACTCTTTGAAAGAGTTGATAACTGCAGAACAAGGGGAAATGGTTTTAAGATGAGGGAGGGGAGATTTAGGTTGGATATCAGGGGGAAATTCTTTACAAAGAGAGTGGTGAGGTGCTGGAACAGCTGCCCAGAGAGGCTGTGGATGCCCCGTCCATCCCTGGAGGTGTTCAAGGCCAGGTTGGATGGGGCCCTGGGCTGGTATGAAATGTGGAGGTTGGTGGCCCTGCATGTGGCAGGGGGGTTGGAGCTTCATGATCCTTGAGATCCCTTCTAGCCTTGGACATTCTGTGATTCTGTGAATGTATCACCTGTATCAGGTGGCTTTCCTGAGGTGAAACAACCTATCCTCCAGAAATATTAACTGCTCTCCACCAAGTATGTAAGAAATTGAAATGGTATAAAATGACTTTTATCAAGTTCATGGCGAAACTTGAGGGAAGAGCATTCCCTTCTCCATCACACTTCTTTCAGGTGATGACCAGATTTTGCAAATTTGCTGTCAGCTGTCTTTGTTTTAAAAGATGCAATACTGCTTTCACATAAAAGAGTATCCTGGCATGGGTATTCAAGAATCTTGCTGTGGCAGCCCAAGAGTAGTGGGAAATCTGTTTGCCAGAAGGATTTCCATACAGGTTCCTGCTCAGAAAAGATAATAGCATCTCTGAGCAAAGAGGACATGAATGTTGGAAGAAATCTGTGGAGGCCAACCAGTAGCTGCCACTGGGTCATAGTCTGACCTCCCACTTTCTCCTCTGCATTAAAAGAAAACATCAACAATTTAAGGTTTTATTAAGTGACTTTTTTAGAATGAAGCACATCCTACCTGCTGGCATTTATTTTTTCTCCACTGATTGTGATCACTAAGGCAGATAAGACACCATGCTGCTTATCAGGTTGCTGCCCACATGACAGCAACAACCACATATCCTGTAACAAATTACAGAATCACAGGAATGCTGAGGTGAGATGAGACCTCTGGAGGTCATCTTGTCCAACTCCTCTATTCAAACCACAGCTAGAGCAGGTTGCTCAGGACCACGTCCAGCTGAATATCTCACAAGATGGAACTGTGCATGCCTGAGCAACCTGTTCCATTGCTTAATCACTCTCATGATGATTTTTTCCTTATGCTTAAGTGGAATTTCCTGTATAAATGAATTATCCAATCCAGTACAGGTCAGACAACAACAGACTCTAAGGTCCTGTGTTTTAACTGGTTGCAATGAAGTCAATGAGCCCTTTAAAATCTTTTAATTCTTACTGCAGTGATAGTTCCTCTTCTTCATCCCAGGTCTATAACTTTCGGCCTGTCTTGTTCTATTACTGTACAAAGCCTAGGTCCCAGAAGTGGTGACTGTAGAGTAAAAGAATTCCTAAGAGTTAGACAAGGATCATGCTCAGGAAGGCACGTTTCAGCCTTGGACAACAAGATCCCATATGCTGGAATTCATACTGTCCTCTCTGTGAGATCATTCCCACCTCATACACATCCTGAACAGAGATTCAACATCAGATTATTTTTCCATAATTTCATTAATCAGATCCATTATTCCATCTATTTCTCTGGGGATCACATGCTTCTAAAATAAGAATAAGCTGCTGCATCTGCTTTTAGCCATGGTGCTACTGACAAATCTTATACTCCAATATCTCATGCCACTTCACCAGTTTTCTGTTTGACATTCTGTCTCCTTTCCCAGCATGGAAATCAGTGACAGAAAATGCACGGAAAACACAGTTTCATAGAGTTATAATAGCTCTTGATCAGGTGGTTGTTATGTCCAAGCAGAAGAACAGGATTGCTTCTCCTTGGGATAGCAAAATAAAACCCATAGTTTTCATGCCAGCAGTACGATGCAGACTCCAGAAAAGCCAGAAATTCTGCACTTTGAGTCTCAACAGCAGACCTTGGCATGCTTACAGGGTCAGGAGCTGAACCATTCATGTTAAGTGAAGTTATTTTTATGTATGCCTCCAAGAGAGGCAAAGCTGAGGAGCAAACATTGTGAATTTATACAATCATTAATTTAGAGAAATTAATCCTGCAAGATATCAGGCAGAAGATCTATTTTACAGGAAAACCACTGCTAAAGAGCTGATGATGCCAGAAATACTACATGACAGAACCTTTATTCTATATAAAATCACACAACACAAGAGAATTCAATATGATTTAGCTTGTGCAATGCATAGAAATGCAGTAACTCAGCTGGCTCTGCTCTGTTGACTGCTGAAGTGGTGTCATTGGCACAATCCATTTTCTGCACACGTAACACCATGGTGATGTGTGTGCACGGCACCAGGGAAGGAAATGACCTGGGCAAAAATCATACAAATATTTCCTATGGTGGGGTTTTACAGGCAGATTGTTCAAAGTCAAGGTCAGAAGGGGTTTCATTTCTGATTTTCTTCCTTCTGTCCATTCTTTCCCTCTTCTTTTCCTCCTCCTCCCCTTCTCCTTCTTCCTACTTGTATTAATACACACTGAAAGATCTCGCTAACAGGATAAATCAGAAAAGAGTGGGAATGAAATGTACAGGCAGTTAAAACATACTCCAAGTACTGTCATTTAATAGATTATAGGCTTTCTGTACACTTTCCATGTGAGCTAAAGAAGCGTTTCCTTTAGAAGTGTGCAGAGCAAAATTGGGTTTATTGACAAATGGCGAGCAATAGACATAGACTGAGATTTGTGTTTCTGCCTCACGATACGAATCATATAGACTCAGTTTTGTTGCTTTACATGCAGTTGTGCTTCATGCAACATTGGAAAGATGAGACACTCTTACTGCAGGTTTTCACAGCACTAAACAGGATGGGACTCAGGTTGCAAGTGCTGTTATAGTGCAAACATTAAATAAAAATTAATGGGAGGATAATGGGATATAAGCATATTCACAGTAAGTAAACAAATAAGTAGACAAATAAATGAATGCCATGTGCCTTAATTTAAGGAAATCTATCAGATGAGTTTAATAAGATTGTCAGAGTGACTCTGTGTGCCTTGCTTGTTTTTTCACCCTGTAATCATGCATCCATTCTCTGAGTAGCACAAGATCCAGCACTGGTATCCCAGTACCTCTCAAAGCACTGGTCATACAGTTTAACAAATCTCAGAAAGCCTTGGAAGCATTTCACAGACTTGAACTCTGATAGATACTGATCCTGCATTCCTTTGCTATGTGGAATTTAGAAGATGAGGTTTTTCTTCTTGCTCCATTGAGCCAGGCACGTGTGACAACCACAGAAGAGTCAGCACAGTGCCTGTGAGACTTTTCTATTTTGTCCTCAGTTGCTGGTTAAAGAGCTGATGATTGAGTGACACGGTTGGGTCAGGATGCATCTTATGGGTGAAGTGGTGCTCAGCTCACCATCAGTGCTAGCTCTTGATAGCCCACTGCATGGCTGCTTTTTAGTAATAAGCACTCACATGCTCCAGAGATTCTCTCCTGTTGTAGCAGCCTGAGAAGCTAAGAGCATTCTAGCACAGCTATGAAGACCCCAGGCAAATGTTGGCCACCCTGAAGTCCTGTCAGACAGTGAGAAAGATCTCTCAATCCTCTTCAAAGCCATCAGGTGATTTACTTGAGAGCTCAAATTCAGTCTTACAAATAACAGACTGCAGAAGAAAGAGAGATGAGGAGTTTCAGGCTTTGTCCAGCCAATGCTCAGCAGACTGTGCAAATAAAAAATCCTGCTCCTTTACTTCCTAAACAAATGCTGTGCTTGAGTAGAAGTGACTTTATTCCACTTCTAGCCCTGCTATTGGTTACCAGCTGCAGATGGCGTGAAAGACTTTGTGTGTAATCTACCAACAGGTCATTAAGTGGAGATGATGATGCAGTCTGTAAGCCTGGGTTCTCATGGGGGAACGGAATCCTTCACAAGGATGATCCCCATAGAGAGACAGTGTCCCACACTGTCCATCACTGAGACAGTGCTTGAGGTAGTAGTAAGGAAATCACCGTTTAGATCCTTTCCTGAGCAGAGGAAGGAAGAAAATTAATGATCAGTCTGGAATACAGCATCTACCAGATAATAATTACTGTCCTGTGCAGGACTTAGAAGAATTACAGAATATAATCCTCTACAAGAGAAGTTGAGAAGTCAGCAGATCCAGTGTCTTTCTCAGTGAATATGTATCATGCTAAATTCTTTCCCAGAAGGTGTAAAACTTTCCAATAAATAAGATATCCCTACCATTATGCAATCTCTCCCAACTCTTCCCTATTTTGTGAAATCTGATTAAAGCATAACAGAGCTTCTTCATAGAACCACAGAATTATAGAATCGTTTGAGTTGGAAAGGACATTTAAAGGCCATCTGTCCCATGCCCTGCACTGAACAGAGACACCCAGAGCTCTATCAGTGCTCAGAGCCCATCCAGCCTGACCTTGGCTGTCTGCAGGGATGGGGCACCATCGCCTCTCTGGGCAACCTGTGCCAGTGCTTCACTACCTTTGCTGTAAAAAATGTTTTCCTTACATCCAATCTGTAAGTTTTCAATGGGAGAGAACTGCAAGAGAGCCTTCTAGCAGCCTCTGATAGACCCTGAAGTTCTCTACTCTTCGTAACGTTAACATGTTTATTTTAAGGGACATCTAAAAGCCAATTGATTGCAGATCCAGGAGGACAAAAATAGGTCTCATCTGTCACCTGATGGTGATCCTCTTTCTCTTATCTTTCCAGATTGACAGCATGCAGGCTTTGCTGCATTGCCCCAACGTGCTGGTGTGTGTCGGCCGTGAGCCATTTAAACCTGTATCAATGGAGAATTTGAGGAAACACTCGGTGGAGAAGCTGCCTGACCTGGCTCCTCGTTCCAACGGCAACAATGTCAATGAAAACAATGAAAGTAAGAAAAACTCTGGGTCACGTTGCACAGTCATCTCCAGGCCTGTGTCCTACAACTTAGAGATTATAGGCACCTATTGTACTACCCCAATGTGTAGATTTCATGTGTGCTGCTTCACTTGCAAAATGCACTTCCCTCTCTGCCTCCCAGGCATTTCCATCCTCTCCTTCTTTTTCTCTGGTTTCCTTCTAGGATTTCCTCCCTACACCCTCTAGTCTTTCTTTTACATGCTCCCCATGTCTGGCTGACTTCCCTTCCTCTTTCATATCTCTGTGTCTCCTTTTCCTTCCAGAACTCCCTCCTTTCCTGTGTCTGCCTCTGAGACTCCCCAAACCCTTGAGATTTCCCACGAATCTTCTGTCTCCTTGTCTGTCGCTCATATAATGCTAGCACTTCTGCACCAGCACCAGAGAATGCTCTGTATTTGTTTGCAGAAGACTCAGTTTCTCAGACTCTGTTAAACTTTTTCTAAATAACAGACAACTTTTCAGGGTGTGAAAGTCATTTCAAACAATGGAGCTACCTGCTGTTAAAGGAGCTACTTTTGGAAATAAAACATGCTTTTATAGAAAGGTCATGTTCAAGGAGTAGTATGCTGTGGGTTATTCAGAACCTCATCATGGATTCCTTGAGGTCACAGGTAATCATCCCAGCTACCCTTAGTAGCCAATGGGAAGGAGCTTCCCATTTCTACAGGGTAATATCTGTATTAGGGATTTGGTTTTGGATGAAATGAAGCGTGCTCTGAGGTGGCCATTCCTCTCTCCGTTGTCAACAAAAGGAACCAGGAAATATTCACTTAAGTGTTGACAACTAGCTGTTGAAACTTCTACACTCACACTCTGAGATAGAAAAAAAAATTGTAGAGAGCAAAGAAAATAAACAGAAATTCTTTGTCCATCAAGAGATTGAACAGACATGCCAGTTCAAATGCATGAAGATGGTTAGATAGGAGCTATTTCACATCTCATGTGTTTTGGTTGGTGTGCTCCTTTTGGCATACAGCCTTCCTAAAATGCCCTCCATTCAGCTGCATATTGACATGCCCATGGAGCCATGTAGTTGTTTATGTATAAACAAGTAAACTCTCAACAAGATAATGTATGTACAAGAAATGCTATAGATACATATTTTTCAAGACATCATGACTGCAATATGCTCTGCCTGTATTGAAGGGTCCAGCACCTCAAGAAATCTGTGCAGATCACTACAGTGGGTCATAAAGGTGTTTGGATTAAAATTCTTAAAATTTCCTTACTACTGTTGTTTCTTTCCATGATTACTCTGTTTCTCTTTCTAACTCCACCGATTTATACTTTCTTTTCCATTTGTTCTTCATATTTTAATAAATATTATAATTATTCATAGTGTCACATCCCTGTGTGTATTGAGCACTGCCCTGATCTACATGGCCCTACCTTGTTTCCAAGCATACGAACGGAAAAGTAGATAATTTAGAATAAATGCTTAACACTTCACTACTAGCAAAGGAAAAGGTCATTCCTCTATTTAAGTTTTCTCTCTCAAATAATGATGTAAACATTCACAAGGAGTATTTGTAATGTAATTCTGTGATAAATAGGGAAGTTCTGATACTAACTTGCTCTATATGTCCTTTTTCTTTTCTTTCTGGCAGGTTTTATACTACCAATGCAGGGGAAAAAAAAAAAAGCTTATATTCTAATTTAGATTCAAAAAATGAAGTTTAAGTATAGAAACTTTTAATATATATGGTTCAAACAAACCATTCTGCTCTATTTTAACTCAACATTTACAGTCATCACTTAGTCAAAGCTAAATTTTCAAGCTGTGTGAACTGGCATATCTTGAATGGACTATTATCAACATTTGCTAATTTGAAGATTTGATCCATATATTTTTTTGTCAGCCTTGTATAGTTAACATTTCTCTCCATCTTTCTTTTCTTGACTTCTTTCAAACTGCAGTGAACTTTGGATTGAAAGCCAAAAAAAGCATTATCCATCCACGGTCAGCATCAAGCAACAGATCAATGAGATTTTCCTTATCATCAGAGAAGTCGTATCCAAATGGTCTTGCTGCCTCGCCAGATAATGGCGCACCTTTCTCAAACAATTGTTCACATCCAAAACCTGGAGACCTGGTCCATTCCTTGGTCAATGACGACATAGAGAAGCGAGTGCATGTGAACAAGGATGGCAGCCTGTCTGTTGAGATGAAAGTCCGCTTCCGCTTGCTAAATGACGAGACTTTGCAATGGTCCACCCAAATCAAAAAATCAAATTTGATGAACCGGATGCCTTGTGAAGAATCAGGTCTAGAGGAGGACAGTGGAGCAGACCCCATACAGAAAATGAACCCAGAAGCCAGCTCAGAGGCAGATGATTCCTTATACCCATGTGATGTTGATTCTTACATGTCTAAACTTGAGGAATCTGAGTGCGATGAGGCTCACTGTCACAGCTGTGGCAAGAAACACCAGGACTATGATATCTGGAAAAACCCCATGCACACTTCCCAGAGAGAAGAGCCCAGTGTACGAAGCACATGGCACACACGGTCATCGTGCTCCAGCACATCTTCCAGGAGGAGAGTAATCCACAAAAAAAAGGCTTCTGTGGATAGTCTCCGCACCACATCCAGTGAGGAATTCTCTGAGCACATTGTGCAAGAGTCCTCATCCTACTCAGAGACTATAGAGAACAGGGTGGCATATCGATCTATTAAAAAGTGTACTTGTAGAAGTGATTTGTCTACAGGTGCTTCCAATGGAGAAGATCAGCAAGAATACACCCGGACGAGCACGAGCAATAGTCAGAGGCCTTCTTCCTTGGGATTAATGTCACATTCAAGTTGTGAAAATAACCTGGATACTCAAGAAGCCCCTGAAGACTGTGAGACCAGTAAAACCAATTCACAAAAGGAAGATGAAAATTGTTTTGAAATTTCCTCTGTGAAGTGCTTAAAGGATGATGCAGAGGAGGTTGAAAGCAGCAGAGTTGGAAGCGTCATATCAAGGTCGTCAGTGCAGTCCAGACAGAGCAAGAATATATGTGAGGAAACAAGTAGTGTGGGTAGGACCATGTCCTCCTCCAGCCTTCAGAAAGCAAATGAAGGAGATAACACTATGTGTTCCACTCCTGCCAACAGTGTGCACAGCAGGTCTAGTAACCTTAGCACACCTAGAGCAAAGAGTGAACACAATGACCACTCAGAAAACAATGCAGTAGTCTCCTCCTTCTCCAGCGAGTCCTGCCCTAAGAAAGAGGCTGAAGAGATTGAAGAAGAAGAAAATGAAATAAATGAAATCAGCTCAGTTTCAACAAAAACAAAGCCCAACCAATCAGTTAAAGATGAGAGCAGTGAAGGTGAGCAGTGCTCTGCACCAGGAACACCCCACTCCATAGCTAGTGTCAGGAATAGCAGGAGAAGTGATAGTGATGAGATTGTTCCATGCAATGCCTCTTGCTCTTCCAGAGGATCCAAAAAGAGTAAATACAGTCATCTTCATTTGGATGCACAGTCTGAAATGTCTGTGTCTTCACTTGAATCCACTCAGAATAAAAAGAAGAATTCTCTACATGCAGATGATCTAAGATCATGCAGCAGAGCATCTAACTACTCCAAAAGCTCATGTGAAATCAAGAAAAAATCTATTGGAGACCCCATGTCTCATAACTCAGGATCTTTTCAGTCAAACATTTCATCTACAAGTGAAGCAGAGGCAATTGCTGTTATTACCGAGGAGAAAAGCTCAAAAAGTACCACCAATGGCTACAGTGCTTCCTCAAAAGGCTCAAAGAGAGGAAGCCATAGAGAAGAAAACAGCAAGCCATCATCTCTCTGCTCAAGAGTTTCTAGCCCTAATAGAAAAGGTGGAGAGGGTCATTCCAAGATGAATTCAGAGGTCCATTCTTCAAGACATGGAAGTGTAAGTGAGAGTGTGTGTTCAAAAGGTGACCACTTAACTGAGACTGGGATTAGGAATGGAAATCCTGAAAGTGTCAGTTCAAGAGTCTCTTCAAAATCAGAAGTGGAAGATAAACACTTGTTGACACAAGTATCCCAGGAAAGTGATGGTAGGTGTTCACAATCAAACATATCTCAGTCTTCAAAATCAAGGCAGATTAAAAGTAGAAATCTTCAGGTGGCGATGTCAAACTCCAGTCGAGCATCACCATCAGAGGCCATGTCAATATGCAGCAAGCATTGCCCTGCCCCACCAAAAGGGAAACCAAACAGCAAAAAATCACGGTCAGCCATTTTGAAGAATTCCTCCATTAGCAGCATAGGTACTGAGTCAGTGTTCACTACAGGAAAACAGCAAAAAGAAGTTGTAGATTCCTCCAGACCAACCTCCTTTGGATCTAAATCAGTTGTAACCGAGGCAAATGACCAGAAGAATACAAAGCTCAACGGTTCTTGCGAAGGAAAAGTGGAGGAGGTGTTAGAAGACACAGGAGTGCAGGAGGAATGGAGTAATTTAATGCCATCTAGTTTACCAAATACATCTCCAGAAGAAGTTGTGCAAGAATGGCTAAGTAAAATCCCTTCGGAAACACTGCTTCTGAAATATGAAATGGAGGATAATGAAGAAGAGGAATGTATAGAAGCAACCACTGAGATGTCGTGCTGTACAAATGCCGAGGAAATCCCAGAGGATGAAAAAGCTGAGAAGAAGAATGCTGAGGAAACTGAAAATGAAACAGTGGATGAAGTGGAGAAAGAGACAGAAGAAGTCATTGCTGTAAATGAAGTGGCTGAAGAGTATGCAAATCAGGAACAAATCCCTGAAGTCTTGTCCGAAGCTGCCAAGGCTGACCAAGCAGAATGCAGTCAGTCAGTTACGTCTAGCCAAAATAACAACAAAAAAGACTTGCCGACCTCTGTCCAGACTTCCGTCCAGATTATGAAGGCCTTGCTCAGTTCAAAAAATGAAGCAAAATTTGACCGATCAAACAGCTTGCCTGAAGTGTCTCCCACAATGGGGAGAAGACTGAGTAATTCTGCCACTGTCCTGATTACTTGTCTTGCCAGTCTGCAGCTCCTTGATGAAGAGTCAGAAGATCCATCAGATAAATCAAAATGTTTGAATAAACCAAGATATATGGAACTGTTAAATATTTTCCAAGCCCTGTGGTTTGGACAAACAGCTGAAAAAAGTGGTCCAAGCTCAGGTCAAGAGGCGAGTGGACAGGAAAAGTCAGCTTCTGGGTTTAAAATCCCCAAATCTGTAAATGGTGACTTCACTCCAATGTCCTCCTCCGGGGTAGACGTCAGCAGTGGTTCTGGTGGTTCAGGAGAAGAGATTACTGCTGGTGCCAAGGACTGCAATTTACTAGCACAAAAGACTGTTGAATTCAAATCAGATGGTCAAGTGGAAGATGGAGAAACTGTCACTGAACTGACTGAGGCTGAGGAGCAGAGTAAACAGGAAGAGCACTCATCCCGGCCTTCAACAGCCTGCTCAAAATCAAAAGGTGAGGAAAAAGCAAATTCTGCTAGAGAGGAATCTCTAATTCAGGATCAGTGCAGTAACTGTGAGATTGATAAGGAGGAAGAGGAGGAAAATGAGAACACAAAAAATAGCAGATTAGTTGAAAATGGAGAGCAAGAAGCTGAAACTGTAAATGAAGCACTTCTAAAAGAAAATCTTGAAGAGGCAACTGAGCAGTTATCCACTACTATTGAGACAAATGTCAGTGATGCTGACTGTGGGACAGAACTGAAAGCTGATATTCAAGAGCAGCTTGAAAAAGGGTCTACAAAGGATCCAGAGCCCAAAGTTGATATGGCCACCAGTGTGGGCGCATCTCTTGTCCAACAAAACTCAGTGGATCCAGATCCAGTCTGGGTCCTGAGGCTACTAAAGAAAATTGAGAAGGAATTCATGGCTCACTATGTTAACGCTATGAATGAGTTAAAAGTCAGGTGGAACCTGCAGAACAACCAGCAGATGGATGAAATGATCTTGGAATTGAAGGAGGAAGTGAGCAAAAGGATACAAAGAAGCATAGAGAAGGAGCTGAAGAAGATCAAAAGCAGAGCTGGAGCCAAGATGCCAAGACCTCCAGATGGACCTCTCAAGCGTGAGTCAACACTCCAAACTGAGCAGAGGAGACGGCGGCTGCAGACTATGCATAAAAAGTCATTCTTCAGTGACAAGACTGGAACCCACAGTAGGCTTGCGGACACATCAGATTTATCATTAGATGTAGATGAAGATACAGCGTTTAGCGCAGCTTTTGAGGCAAGTATTAGTGAGCAACCAAGTGAGGAGGAATACTGCCCTTGTGACACTTGTGTGAGGAAAAAAATGGCTTCCAAGCCCGTAAGAAACCCAGTGGTGGCTACCAATGCCCCAGTTGTGAAAGCATTTGATTTACAGCAGATCCTGAAGAGAAAGAAAGATGAAAATGAGGAAGCCTGTGTCTCAGAAGCAGCCCAGGACAGCAAAGCAATTCCCAGTAATGGGGAGGAAGCAGCAGAAAACACCAATCCAGATGAAGAGAATGATGAAAGTGACCTCCAGTCAGGCCAAAAAGAAGTGAAAGAAAATGAAGAAAAGAAGTCAGTATTAGATGAAATGGATGGTTCAGTGACGAAAGAAGATGCAGAAGGACCAATATTAGAGAGTCAAAACTGTGCAATTGAGGAGGAAGTTACAGACGAAGAAACCAAGGAAGAAGAAAAGGAAGAAACAAAAGTGGAGGAAGAAGAGGAAGAAAAAGTGGAAGACATAACATTGAGGGCAGAGAAAGAGGAGGAAACAAAAGAGGAGGTCAAAGGAGGAACAAACGAGAAAGACGATAAGGAAGTAAAAGAGGAAGAAACAAAGGAGGAAGAAGAAACAAAAGAGGAGGAGAAAGAGGAGGAAGAGGAAGGGAAGGAGGAAGAAGAAGAAACAAAAGAGGAGGAAGAGGAAGAGGAAGAAGCAATAAAAGAGGAGGAGGAGGAAGGGGAGGCAGAGGAAGAAGAAACAAAAGAGGAGGGGGAGGGAGGGAAGGAAGAAGAGGAGGAAGTGAATGAGGAGGGAGAAACAAAAGAGGAGGAGGAAGAAGGAAAGGAAGAGGAGGAGGAAGTGAAAGAGGAGGAAGAAACAAAAGAGGAGGAGGGGGAAGGAAAGGAAGAGGAGGAGGAAGTGAATGAGGAGGAAGAAACAAAAGAGGAGGAGGGGGAAGTGAATGAAGAGGAGGAAGAAGTGAATGAGGAGGAAGAAACAAAAGAGGAGGAGGGGGAAGGAAAGGAAGAGGAGGAGGAAGTGAAAGAGGAGGAAGAAACAAAAGAGGAGGAGGGAGAAGTGAATGAAGAGGAGGAGGAAGTGAAAGAGGAGGAAGAAACAAAAGAGGAGGGGGATGAAGTGAAGGAAGAGGAGGAAGAAGTGAATGAGGAGGAAGAAACAAAAGAGGAGGAGGGGGAAGTGAAGGAAGAGGAGGAGGAAGTGAATGAGGAGGAAGAAACAAAAGAGGAGGGGGAAGGAAAGGAAGAGGAGGAGGAAGTGAATGAGGAGGAAGAAACAAAAGAGGAGGGGGAAGGAAAGGAAGAGGAGGAGGAAGTGAATGAGGAGGAAGAAACAAAAGAGGAGGGGGAAGGAAAGGAAGAGGAAGAAACAAAAGAGGAGGAGGGGGAAGTGAAGGAAGAGGAAGAAACAAAAGAGGAGACAGAAGGGAGGGAAGAGGAGGAGGAAGAGAAAGCAAAAGAGGAAGAGGAGGAGGAAGAAACAAAGGATGAGGAAGAAGATATGGAGAAGGAGGAGGAAGAAGCAAAAGAGGAAGAAGTAAACAAGGAAGAGGAAGAAGGAAAGGAGGAAGAGGAAGATGTGAAGGAGGAAGAAGAAGAAACAAAAGAGGATGAGGAAATGCAAGATGAGGAAAAAGCAACAAAGGAGGATGAGGAAGCAAAAGAAGATGAGGAAGTAGCAGGAGAGGAGGAAGAAGAAGCAGAAGAAGGTGAGGAAGAAGTAAAAGATAAGGAGGGGGAGGAAGAGGAAGCAGCGGAAGAAAACACAGAAGAGGAAGGAGAAGAAGCAAAAGAGGAAAATGAAGGAGAAGAAGATGAGGAAGAAACAAAGAAAGAGGAGGAAGTAGCAAACGGGGAAGAAGAAGAAGAAAAAGAAGTGCAAAATGAAGAGCAGGAAGTTGAAGTAGAGTCCAAAGCTGAAGATGAAGTTGATAATGAAGCTGAAGAAACACAGGAGCCAGAGGGTGAAGATCTTGAAGCTGATGATGAGGAGGAGACATTCAAATGCAAAGATGTCGATGGCTCAGAGGCAGATGAGAATCCTGAAGGAGATGCTATAGAAGGAAGTGAGGAAGCTAAGCAGGATGAGGATGAGGCAGCAGAAGATGGAAATGCAGAGTTAGAAAATGAGGCATGTTCAAATGAAGAAGAAAACAACAGTGAAGGTGGTGAGAAATATGAAGAGAATAATGAGGAACTCACCAGTGATGACCCTGACCTGGCAAACAAAAACCACAAAGGCAACAGTAAGTCTTCTGAAAGAGCCTCCAAGGCCAAAGGCAAAAGAAACAGGAAAAGGCTAGAGACTCTGAGCAAAGCAGTTACCATTTTTTGTTCTTCTTCTCTGGGAAACTTCTCACAACAGTCCCAGAAGGGGTCTGATGATGAAAGTGAAGAGGAATGCCAAGATAATAACTCCATAAGTGAGCACCCCAGTGGAGAGGCTCAAAGTGATGAGAGCAGCAAACCTTCAAAGATGTATCCTGATAGCGAGGAAGAAGAAGAGGACAAAGCATCTTCATGCATTGATCCTTTGGGAGATGAGGAACAGCCAGATGCTGAAGGTGCAGATCAGAAGGGAGACAAACATGCTAATAAGGTTCAGGCTTCTAAAAATAAAGAAGGTTCTGATGAAATTGACCAGGATGACCTGGATTTCTAAAACTGCTTATCAAAAACTGGTTTTTTTTCTTTCTTTTTTTTTTTTTAAAGTAAGTTTTGATTACATATTGCAGTATCTCCAGTGAGTTGAGCCATCATAATTGGCTTTTCTTCTGAGTTAAATGTGGTAAACTTGATCTTGAATCCTGTGAGTAAAGTTGCAATTACTTGCCCTCATTTCTAGAGGGCTAGCACACTCTTAAAGATTTAGTGGTTTCATTAGAAAACTGGTTTGGGGAAGGGGAAGGCTGTTTTGTTTGTGATACCTTCTTGTTCCTTTTCTTTAAGCCATGCTGTTTGCTGCTTGAGTATCTGTGGCTCTGCTGGGCATCACGTCTGAGTAACTTCAGGATGCCTTTTGTCTGTTGCATGCCATTTTCCTGGAAAGGTTGCCAATCCACAGAAATGTGACAAAATCTGGAGTCATTGCCAAAGTCTGGTCAGAGCCCACAGAGATGTACACTCATTTTCTCCCCTCTCTTCCAATCTCCTTCTCTTCCCTCTCTGTATGAAGAGAACAGGTCTGAGACATCAAAGTCTTTTCCTATTTTCCTTGTTTTTCTTTAGTAGAAGTGAGATTGATCCTTACATTACCAGAAACCCAAAAGGGTCATCCCAGTCGATCTCTCCTCTTCCAGATCATTGATATGTTTGTACTGTGCTCATCACTGTGTATTTGGTGATGCACTAGTAGATAAAAAAGATGAATTCATTCATCTGTCAGGTATCTCAGAAGTGGTGTCATGTCCCACCTTTGGTCCTTTACAAGTGGTTGAATGCAGTGTTGACCAAATTAGACATAGATAAACTCCACTTCCTTCTGATTATCTTTATTATGCCAATGATGGTATCTAAGCACTTTACAATCATCTGGGATCCCTCAAACAATTTTGTACGAGGCCCTGTTCCAAAGCTCAGTGCCTCACCCTTGTAGTCAACCGGTACTATTTAACAAATTATATCTTTGACATGAAAGAGTTCAGAGCATTTGTGCTGCAGCAAGCAACTGGAAGAGGCTCAAGCATTTACTGGATAAGCTGGAGTTTACGAAGCATGATAAAACTGTGAACTTAATTTAACAGCTATTTTCTATTGGATTATTTATGTACATTGTTCTTCCCCTAGGGCAATGTATGTATTTCTGAATAAATGCCCAATTAATGTGAGGAGATGTCTGACCATACCTCAGCTGCATACATGTGTACACCTCTTTGGGAAAGAGTCTAAATTTATCAACAATTTACAAAGGAGAACAGAACAGCAAAAATCAAAGAGAGGGTAAAAGCAAAATGCCTTAAATTGTGTGATGAAGAAGTATGTGTGTAGCATTGTGTCAGGTGCGTGCAGACATGTTGAAATAATATTCAAAATGAAATAATAAATGCTGCTATCATTGCAAGAATCATTTCCTTAAACTCATACCCTATCAACTGATTTCCACAGATAAGATTCATTTCACCTAAATTAAGAAGTAGGGTTCCGTTCCAGACATAGATAGTTAATGATCAGTGCCTGGGACTTAAGGGTCCATGTAAACAATCAACAGAGAGCTAGATCTCAGCTGAGCTACCCTCATGGAGGTTCACAGTGCCAGCTGAGATACTCCAGGGAGCCCAAGGCAGCTCCACTGTCCTCAAGATGCAGAAGAAAGATCTGGGCCTTTCTAAAGGCAAGCACAGTTCCATCTGTTCACCTTATGTTCATGGTTTGGGTCAAGTAGGTCCTTTCAAATGAAACTAGGTACAACTCCATAGGTACAACTTCACTGAACTCCAATTGTCTTAAGGTTTGTCTCATCTGACAGTCTGTTCTCTGTTTGCTGTGTAGACCTTGCCAGAGCTAAGATCTCTTGGAAGCTGGGATTCAGTTTCACTGTCTAAACATAGATGTTTAATGCCTGTTGAGAAGGCATAGGGAATCCAATCTCATGTCCAGTGCTGTTGTGCAGGTGTGTGGAGCCCCTTGTAGATATCAGGGGTGCTCCAGGGCGTCTTAAACTGTATTACTCATGGATGTAAAAGAACTCATCTGCTCCCAGAATTGTGTGAAACAAATCCTACCTCAAGGGATTGAAGTGAAAGTTTGAAGCTCAGTGTTAAAACCCCTGTTGGCTTTGAAGTACAAGAACATGGAACCTTTTTCTCCTCTGACTCAACGCATATTCTGACTCATGCATTATCTAGTCTCTTGGTATTGCACTGTGATAGAGGCTGACAGTCTGACCTGTCACACCTAAAATACTGAACACCATACCTGCTCCAAATGCCAGTTATGTAGCCTCTGTACCATCAAAGCTCCATATAGGATGCTATTTAAGACACTAGTAGGATGCTCCAGGGCAATTTTTTCCTTCTATAGCCTTGTCCCATGACATATCATGAATCTATAACATTTCTAAGATTTCTAAGATGTCCACAGATCAATATAAAAAGCAGGCTTTCAGGTATCTAGAGAGAGAAATACAGATAACACAGTTCTATCTGCTGACATACAATGAAGGAAAAGACACCAATACAAAGGGTAGGTGCTTTGCCCTGCTGGGTTCTCCAAGCAGTGCAAAGAAGCAGGATCTGCCAGCGTTAATGAGAGATCAGCATGGGACTGTCATATGGCTGGGAGAAGCTCTTCAACCACAGCATCCTAACACTGGCATTTAGAGCAAAGGTTTACATTCAAGCTGTGACTACCACTGCAATTTGGAAGTTGATCAGGTATCACCAATCTACTTGGTGCAAGCTCAGCCTGGGGACATCAGGTGAAAACTGAGGCACCTTTGGTCTCTGATGTCTACTAGGGAGCTAGGGAAGTTGTGTTTGCCACCCGAAACAGCTCATTACTCAGTACTTGGTAGCCCCTGAAGGAGGTTTGCTGCTGCCCCATTTCTCTCCCCATTGACAGAGGTTGGCAGGTGCTGTGCCATGTGCAGAGGCATTCTGGTTTCATAAGCAGGAAAGTGAAACGTCTGCTTTCTGATGCATCAATTCTTGTGGGGTTTAGAAGAACACTAAACCAGATAGTCGTAGCTCTGGTCCTGGCACCAGACATACACAAGTTGCTCAGATGGAGATGTCTACTGCACCAAAGCATCTTACAGTGCTCCAAGTGATGGGTTGCAGAGTCATCCCATGGAAGCGTGAAAAGTTCATTGGCTCCAAGATCACTCTGTTAGCACTATTGCTAAAATCCACTGCTGCAACCGCATGGGTTAGCGAGAGGCCGAGCCTTTCCCATGGTTTCTCCTCCAGCCTGTTGACTTTGCTCATTCTAAAGCTGCTTGTGCACAGTCAACATCACGCCCTATCCGTGTTGAGTCAGCGGCTTCCCCACTCGTGGGCGTCTCGGACAGCACCAGTGGGAAGAAAGAAACCAAACCAAACACCTGGAAAGCAGATTGGTATTGGTCCAGGAGGCAGATGTTGCTGAAGAACGTATTTCTTTTCACTGCCAGTATGTCCCAGGTTTACCCATGAACAAGGCATGCAGCTGTAAAGGATCCCTCTCAATTACATCTCTCGCTGCTTCCAAAGTTGACGTTTCCCCTTGATGCTGTGACTCACTCTCATGTTCAGTCTTGCAGCTCTCTTCTGCCTCTTGCAGCACAGGAACACGTGCTGCCAGCCAGCTCCAGAGCTGTCACGTTTATACTGGCTGGAGAGATAAACCTATCAGCACCTGGAGGGGATTACAGCTGTCGGCTTTCAGCAGAAGGAGGAAGGCAGAGAGGCAACGCGAGACTTGCATGGCTGTGAGCAGAGCTGTACGGCTTGTTTTGCTGTGTATCTCTGTCTTTTGATTTTTTTTCTTCATTATTTTTATTTTACCCGCCAGACAAATTGCTTCTTGATGCACATTGATTTTGTTTGCTTGTTGTTTTGTTTTGTTTTTGTTTGTTTGCTTTTCAAGACAAATCTTGAAAAAAAAATATTTGAAAAAAAATCTTTGAGAGTGGTGAGGTGCTGGAACAGCTGCCTAGAGAGGTTGTGGATACCCCATCCCTGGAGGTGTTCAAGGCCAGGTTGGATGGGGCCCTGGACAACCTGTTCTAGTATTAGATGTGGAGGTAGGTGGCCCTGCATGCAGTAGGGGGTTTGAAACTTGATGGGTCTCTTCCAACCCAAACCATTCTATGATTCTATGATTAGTGGTAAGTCCATCAGACCCGTTAGTTCCTCAGTTCGGTGTGTCCTCTAAGAGGCTGGAGGAACTGTCTGTGGTTAGAATATGAGATTAAGACTACATTGGTTTAAATCTTTGTAGAGAGTGTTGCATATGACCACACACTGCATCCCTGAAAGCAGTCGGTTCCCACAATTTGCCCTCCTCAGAGCTAGATGCCTTGAGTACATGGGAGATAAACAGTTGAAGAACAGTATCTAAAAAGGTTAGCAACAAATAGGGGCTGTTTGGAGTTTGAGCAGTCTCTTCATCTCTTGTGTTGAAGCTCTCCCACTTTTGGTGAATATATAGTCCTAGAGATGCAGGACATTCTCATTGAAGTAGGGGCCTCAAGTTCTTAACTACTAACAAATGAATTATTCAGTCTTTCATGTCATAGGAAAGTGCCAGACACCAAGATATCTACTGAGCTTTGTTTACCTAATGCAGTGTTTCTAGGAAGAAACAGGGCTGGTGATTCCCTAACTATTTGAGTCTCAATTATTTGGTTGCCTGTAGCTAGATCTGTACTCGTCTGCTATAAACTAGGGAAAGAGAGGGGTTATTTAGGAAAGGATTACAGATACCCCAAGCCTTGCATCTGAGACAGAAGGGTTAATACTTTTTGTGATGATCCTCTAACATATATTCAGAATTGCTGGTGATGCCTATTTTCCCATGCCCCCAAGCCACAGACCCTGTCCCTGTGTCAGCCACTTCTAATTTTACCTCCCTGCCCTCTGAGTTGAGCACCAGGGCTTGTGAGCTCCAACAGGAAGCACCTCGGCTGACCTTTCTAATTTCAGGGGCTTGATGCTTGCTTATCCATGCAATCCCCAGCAAAACCCATATCTAACAGCATCCTGCACTGCATTATATCACTGCGCGTTGCATCGCTTTGCACTGTGTCACATTTGTTATTTGCTGCAGAGAAGGATGGATGTATTCTGAACTCTGTGGTGTGAAAACGGGGTTGAACTGTGAGGGTTGAAAGGGCAGGCTGTGACAGGCTTGTGTTGCTTCTTCCTCACTAAAAAGGGCTTGTTCCTCCTGAGCCTATTGCAGTGTCCAAGCCAACAAAAGTGACATGTATTAACCTTTCAGCTCTTGCAAAAAGGATGGTGCTTGGGCTCCTTTTCCAGTTTTAAAAGAGCTGAACAAAGCTCTTTCAGTCCTGTGACAGAGAGGGAGTAGGCGTAGCAGCAAGGTCAGGACAGTGCTTCCTAAGCGGATGGAAATGCTTTGCCTTGATGCCTAATTAGTCTCTTGCAGCACAGAACCTCCCCCCCCTTACCAGTCCCTGCTCCGGGAGCTCCCCATGGTCCCTGGTGGCAGGACTGCCTTACAGATCTGGCTGCTCTGGCTGTTTTTGGCATGTCTGATTCTTTGTATGCAGGTACAAAGACTTATGGCTCTGGCACCAAGACTCAATAAACACCATCATTTCATTTCCCATTGCAGTGCTGTCTTGAAGCAGTGCCTCTCTTGCTCATGACAGCAGCCTCGGCCACTCAGGGTTGATTCCATGTTAAGCTTCACAAATACATAGGTAAGTCTCTGGAGCCTTTAAAAATTCTTTAAAATATTTGAAGAGTAATTTTCTGGCTCTATCTATCAGCTGCAGTCTTTCCCTTGCCATGCTTCCATGTGTCAGACACGTGATTCACCAAACATTTATGTCAGGCATAGTTCACTGTGGGAATCCATGCATGTAGGCTTTATCACTCACTGATTCTATGCCTCAGCAGAGGTGTGGGGATTCCCTTTCTTCTTGGTGGTGGCGTTGACATGCAGAGCTGGTTTGGGCTGTAAAACCCCAAAGGCATTCAGATGACAGAGGAGAGCAAATAGTAGGGACTCTTCATTAATATCTACACTGATCTGAAGAAAGAGGAGCTTACTGTTAATTAAACCTCCCCTACTCTTCCAAATAGCCCAGGTTATATATTTTTTAACATTCTTTCAGGCTGGATATTAGGAAAATTTCTCCTCAGAAAGAGCAGTGATGCAGTGGAACAGCTGCCCAGGGAGGTGGTGGGGTCACCATCCATGGAGGATTTCAAGCACCACAGAGATGTGGCACTGAGGGACGTGGTCAGTGGGCATGGTGGGAGTAGGCTGGGGTTGGACTGGATGATTGTTGAGGTCTTTTCCAACCTTTGTGATTCTATGATTATGGCAGAAGTCTTTACCTCATGCCCAGTATTTCACCCTGCCCCAAACTTAACTGCAAAAACAGACACTCATCTCTCCTAGCATGTGGCGTTTTTCTTGGCATCATAGCAAACTGAGGAGTAAAAATTGAAGGACACTGATTAGTTCCTTGGGGACAGAGGCCTAATGCTTGCCCCAGAGGTGAGGAAAGCTTCATTCAAGCTTTGCACCTCATTGCACGTCTGAGAATCACATTCCAAAAGCACAAGACGAAAGTAAAGGACAATTCAGGAGCTTTGATGGTTTCACTCAGTTTCCCAAGCCACTGCTCTGGTGATGCATTTAATAAATATGGAGACTACATGGAAGATTGCAGGCCAGTGAGGACAATAATTCCTGGCAAAATTAATTCCAAACAGCAATATCTGCCAGGAGGGAGAGAGAATGCATGCACTCTGCAAGATCTTTATTACCTCCCACAGCTGTTGCCTACATTGAACTGCAAGGATTTGGTTACATCAGATGTCTTTTGGAGTGCCAGCCAGTCATGGTGATGTACCTCAACTAATCTCATCAGATTTCACCTTCCTGTGACATCCCTTGAGCAACGAAAGAGGATTGTGCATCTCTGGTTGCATCCTGAATTGACTCCATGTGTGGGAGTGCTGGAGAGGAAGGACAGGAGTTGGGGAAAAACTTCCCCATATCTCTTCCTGTCTGCTGATCCTGGCAGAGACTGCCCTATTCCCAGAATGATAACAGGAACCCAACTCCCCTCTTGCAGTCAGGGTGGCAGGACTGAGCAGTGCTGGGAAATTGTCTGTCCTGTGATCCCCAGCAAAAAGAGGAGCAGACCATCCCTATGTAGGGCTCTGGGTATGTGAGCAAGTACAGCTGTTTTAGGGTCTCTTTTCCAAATCAGGAGTGTTTCAGATAATTCTACTTGTGGGTTTTTTGTTGTTGTTGTTGTTGTTGCAATGTCAGAACTTATTAACTTGTGGAAAGTCATAGAAGCATAGAATGTCCCAAATTGGAAGGGCCCCATAAGGATCATATAATTCAAATGAAAGGGGGGGGATTGGTATTAAGTTCATTAATAAGAGCTAGAAGTCAATCATATTAATTACATTTGCATATGACACTAAGCTGGGGAGGCATTTTACAGAGCTATGGTCCTCAGGGTTAGAAGAGATAACACTATGACTTGGGTCTTGTAACAGCTTCTTACTGTTTTACATGGGTCTGCTTCAGAGAGGAAGCCCCACCTTCCTCCGACATGGGTTGTACAAACCCAGAGAGGAACTTTTAATTAACCACACTACCTTCCCAGCCAATTTAAGGATGTTGCTTAAACCACAACTCTTTCCTTAGCACTGATGGCTGGCTAACTAATTCTGTAGGCATCTGTCTGCTGCTGATCATACGCAGTCCCCTACATCTTGGTCACGCTGAGAAATTCAGAGTCTACAAGAGCATATCAAAGGGACAAAGCAAAACTGATCATTCAGAGCAGTGTGCTTAGATTCACAAAGGCTGGAAAAGACATTAAGATCAAGTCCAACCATCAACCCATCCCCACCGTGCCCACTGACCACATCCTTCAGTGCTACATCTCCGTATTGAACACCACCGCTTCCCTGGGCAGCTGTGCCACTGCATCACTGCTCTTTCTGAACCTACCCTGGCACAACTTAAGTCCACTATCTATCGTCCTATCACTATTACCTGGGAGCAGAGGCTGACCCAGTGACCTCTTAGGGCCACTAAGATGATCAGAGGGCTGGAGCACCTGTCCTATGTGGAAAGGTTGAGGGAACTGGGCTTGTTTAGCTTGGAGAAGAGAAGGCTCTGGGGAGACTTCATTGTGGCCTTCCAGTACTTGAAGGGAGCATATAAACAGGAGGGGGAACGGCTGTTTGTGAGGGTGGATAATGATAGGACAAAGGGGAATGGTCTTAAATTGAGACAGGGGAGGTTTAGGTTAGATCTTAGGAGGAAGTTTTTCACCCAGAGGATGGTGAGGCACTGGAACAGGTTGCCCAAGGAGGCTGTGGATGCCCCATCCCTGCAGGCATTCAAGGCCAGGCTGGATGTGGCTCTGGGCAGCCTGGTCTGCTGGTTGGCGACCCTGCACATAGAAGGGGGGGTGAATCTAGATGAACACTGTGGTCCTTTTCAACCCAGGCTGTTCTATGATTCCCTATGATTCCTTCACCCCATCTCACTACAAGCTCCTAACCCTAACTGTTGGTATACACTACTGGGTAGCTTTAATGGGAGAGAAATTGAGAGAGGTATCAAAGTATGCACGCTTTTTCCTATAATGTGGGAAATATTTGCTTAAGATCCATATGGAATTATTTG
The DNA here is from genome assembly GCF_987193195.1 of Phasianus colchicus. Taxonomy (NCBI): domain Eukaryota; kingdom Metazoa; phylum Chordata; class Aves; order Galliformes; family Phasianidae; genus Phasianus; species Phasianus colchicus. The sequence goes on along the minus strand of NC_143437.1, from coordinate 106,734,378 downwards.
AATGAGAACCCTCTGAAAATTTATACAGAGGGTCTAACCACGAGACAGGCAAAAAGTTACATCCTCTTACAGCTGCGATTTGTGCAAGGAACAAGTTGGCAGCATCTGAAAACACCCATTGAATCAATCCCCAAATCTTAGCAGGTAATGACATGCTCAGCTGATGAATCCCAACAGGGTTTAGACATGAGTAAGCTCCTCACTGCTCACTGCTGTCAAGATTTAGGCTGTTCCAAACATGTCCAGAAAGAGATAAATTGATATGTTATGGAGACTGGACCGGTGGGAATTTGGAAATAAAAAGAACTGGTGCATCTGAAGGCTGCAAATCAAGTGTTTGGAAGGTCAGACGTGAAATGCACTGGGGGAAAGCTCACAGGCAAAAGGTGGGCTTTTATATGAGAAAACACCAAAACAAATTAGAAGAAGGAAAAAAGAAAAAACAAAATAGCTCTTAGGTATCCAACACAAAAATTTAAATTTTGTTATAACTAGTGGTTTTCAGTCATTTATGTTCTTACTGTCCAATCTGAGACCAAAAGATTTCTAGACTTAGTGATGACTCAGTATGAGTCACTGAGGTACTCAATTCTTTGTAGACTTCCAACCCTACTGACTCCTACTGTAGAACTGGACAGGCTCATGTGTACATTATATCAGTGTTAATGTAGAGGATTGCGGGGGGGATGCTCAGGGGTTCTCAGATGGGTTTAGAAATATCAGAATGAAAAATTCTGAAATGGAGAAATATATCTTGAATACTGGAGGAAAAATGGAAACTGGTGAAGTTGTAAAACAGCTTCCAGGGAGGATGTTATCATTTGGGCACTAAAAATTCACTGCCCAAGAAATGAGCTTGTTAAATGCTTGTAGGCAGCAGGTAGAACAGAGCTGACAAGATATCTGCTCGAAACTTTTTGATTCCTTTCAATTCTTTTTCTGAATACAGGAAAATTATCAGTTAGCCTGGTTATGAAACAGCAACATCCTGACAATATACCTCTACCAGCTAGATTTTCCTCCCTAGAACCCTTGAAGACACAAGAAAAAAATTTTCCATGAGACATCAGGCTATGAGAGTATTATAGAAATTAGTTCAATTTGAAGTTGTTCCAGTGCCAGCAAAAATGAAGATGCAACAATTTCCATCTGAATTCTAGCCAATATCATGCTGTACCCAGTAGCGCGTTTACGTATAGAAGGACCCTTTGCCAGGATTTCCCAACTCAATCAAGGCATGATAACTTTTGTTCTGCAGCCTGTGTTACGAATACAGACTACTTATCGTAACCCAAAACAGGATTTTTATGCACTCACCACACACACAGAAGGGGATGTGCCTGCTATGGGATTCCCAGTTGTTTGTGAGCATGAGTTGACACAGTATTTATATATGGGGATAGCAAGTCAGATGGACATCCAAACAAAAAGCTAATTTCTCCCTAGTAGCAAGACATCCAGAAAAATAGGGAAACATTTCAGTGCTACTGATCTTGGCACTCCCATACATGGTGTCTCAAGCCCATATACCTTTCTTTCAAAAATTAACTACTCTAAAGGTTTGCAGCAGCATGGAACCCTAAGAATGACAGTGCAAAGTGTTTGTTATGCTTAGAGAATCCAGAACAGTAATTGTTGTTTTTTAGTGTTTTCTTTTTTTTGAAGAGTTAGTCCCAAGAGTTTTCTTCTTCCTTGGTGCAGAGGCAATTAACTTAGCAGAACCAGGCAGGCCACAACTGTTGTGGTAGGAACGATACCTTTGTTGCCTGCACCTTTTTCTGGTTACTATGAATAGACATGAAACAGAATATGCTAAGTGTTAGCCCAGTAGAAACTACACTTGTAAGCCTATGATGTTCTTTGAGGAAAGTACCATGCTGAGCATCAGTGGTGGCTTTCTACTGCAAATAAAGGCAGTATGTGAAATAAGAACCCATTCTCTTGTCAAGTAGATCTACATCCATGAGTAGAAATACAGGTAGGAGCCTAAATCCCCCAGAAATCAGTAGAACTTGAGGCCCAACGTACTTTTCTAAATACAATTCTCTGTATTTAGATCTTTTCATTCAAATTTTTTATGACCTTCTCAGATGACCACAGAAATTACCACAAGTCCATTCAGTGGATCCAACTTTCCTTTGGCATTGAGATAGCAAAGAAGTAGGCATAAGGGACACTGCAAAGGAAACTGAAGTTTCAATGTGATGAGTAAGAGAAGAGTGTTGCAAGAAAGGCATGGTTGGTGCTGAATTCAAACTCAACCATGCCTTTGGAGACCCATAATCCTACCCTGCTAGAATCATCCATCCATGCACATGGAGTAAGGACAGAGCAACAATTTTCTTTTCCTTGACACCTGGAAGGATGTGTCACCTCTGTGCTACACACATCTCTGCAGTTTAACTCCTTTGAGAGTTGCAACAACTTTTCATCATTGCCTTTCATGCAAATGCATTTACAGCCCTCCCATTTCATTCTGAATCTGAGCTCTTGCTCAGCCCAGAAGATGCAATGGCATGCATGTATTGGAGATTAATGAGTTTGCCTTAGGCTGGTGCCATGTGTACAAATCACTTTTCTCACTACGACACAGAGGAGACCCTCTCATGATACAGGAAGGGTTTGATTTCAGTACCTCTCAGTCTTTGAGACGTCCATTGAGGACTGACTGGGAGAATGCAGGACCTTTGGCACAGACACACTGAGAGGCAGACAGATAATAAAAGAGGCTATGTGGATTAAACAACAACTAAAAAAATCACAGAGTGAAGTGCACCACTGTGACATCCAATAAGGTATGCCAGAAATAAATGAGCCTACCATATGACCGTTCATTCTAGAAGTTGAACACCTTGCCTTGGCAAGGAGGTTGGAACCTGATGATCCTTGAGGTCCCATCCAATCCAAGCCATTCTATTATTCTATGATTTCTGTATTCTACCCCGACAATAAGAATTTCTGCCAGGGTTTATTTGTAGGGGCAGGTTTTAACCTCCTGAGCAAAAGGGTTTAAACAGTTCAGTGCGTGTTTTCATAGGTGATCCATGCCTACATTGAGTGGACTGGAGAAAAAAAAGCTTATGCATGGAGCACAGAAATACGGTAGCAGGAAAGAGAGAAATGCAAAGGGAGGAAGAAACATACACAGCAATGCTAAAGGGCAGCTGGGATTTGCTGGGGATCAGCTGTAAGAGAAAGGCTTCAGTTTGATATATGGTGCCAGAGCCATTATTAATGATTTGCTGTTTTTTTACCTTTAAAAACTTTGGGTGGATTATTTATTATGTCACCATGGTGCTCATATGATCTATGAAAGCTGCAATAATATGTATCTGTTCCTGGCCTCTCAGACTCACTATTTTTTTTACAGCCTTTAATGAGGATTTAATTCTGCACTCCCAGCACAGAGAAAGAGTACGTGGTACTTGAAGCAAAAGACAAAGAAGAAAAATACTCCCCTCTTTATTAAAAATATCCAATACGCCTTTCCACCATGAATGAATGATTCTGCTGATAGTCTCTACAGCATTTTCATGGGTCAAAGGGTTTATTTTCACTTGAAAATAATGAAAGTTCCAGGGAAATCCAATGAGACTAGAAATTCTGCCTGAGCCCTGACTTCTCATCATCCCACGATGGTATCTGGTGCAGCAGTGATTAGTTGGTTGGTGCTGGGAAGCACTCATCAGCTTTTTGGGAAAATTTCCTGTGCTTGGGACCTTACAAACAACCCTATCCCAACACCTACTCTGAGCAGGATCACCTCCCATCAGACCAGGTCCCTTTCCAGCTTTCCTTTAGGTACTGAAAGGCCACAATGAGGTCTTTCGAGAGGCTTCTCCTCATTGCACAACCCCAGTTCTCAGCCTGTGTCCATAAGTGAATAGCTTCAGCACTCTGAGAATCCTTTTGGCCTCCTTTGGACCTGTTGGAGCATGTCCTTTTTGTGTTGGGATCCCAAACAGGATGCAGCAGTGCAACTGGGGTGCTTTGGCCAGCACTGGGATCTGGGGCAATTTCTGAAGTTGCCTGATTGAGAAACCCAGAACCCCTGGCTCCTTTACAGGATGGCACATCCTGTAAGTCTCTGGACACACTGAGACATCCCAGAACCACCACACCAAGGTTGAACTTGCCATTTTGGTAGGAGGAGGCTCAAAATCTGCAGACCAAATGTAGTTGTGTGGCTGAAGAAATGGAGAGTTTAGAAGTTGTGTTATTGTGTTACTGTTCTCATCCATGAGCAGAGCACCTATTTCTGGCTATTTGGCAAGGGACAATAATAAAACAATCAGAAGAAATATTCTGAATAGTGGGAAAATGCACTTTTAACCTGCACTGTAAGCAGACCTCCTGATCTATTTGCCTCTTCAATGCTTTTTCCATGCGCTTATTTTTTTCTTTTCATCAATAGTTTTAATGCACGAGTGCGGATGTAGGCGTGTTCATTCATCACCTAGAGCAATTGCAAGGGGAATGTTTCCACCTAGCAGTACCCAGGCTCCTTAACTCCAGTTTCTTTGAATCTAGGTGGGCTAAGAAATAGGTGCTGCTGATGTTAGGAGCTGAGTTACCTGGGAATCGCTTTGTAGTGAGGATGGAACATTTCTAATGGAAGGAGAAAACCAGAAATCCCTGGCACAAATTTCTAGATCTATGGCTGACAGCTGCAGATCTTAAACCCATCCCAGCACAAGGTCACGAAGAAAGAGCAAAGAAAAGGGCTCATTACAGCTTGGAAACTCCAATGGCCCTTGAGCAAAGCAACAACTTGCCATTCTCCCCTGGTGAAAAGGTTTTGACATCATCCAAGGCTGATGACAAATACAAAGAGAAATATAAGGCTTGGCCACAGCTTGCTTTAAAACAAACATTTGACATTTAATCACATAACAGTTATTAAAACTCCTCCAATAACCCTAAACCAGAAGCTGCCTGGTTTCACTTCAGTTGCTCTCGTTGGACCATTTACCCAAGTTAAGAGACTTTGAGGCTCATTTTTCAGTTTCAACCTGCACTGCCTTGCTTGGAGTGATATAATGCTCTCCATAACCTCTCTGTCCCGAAAGAAGCTGTGCTCAGTCAATACCCCATCAGGGTGACAGGTCCTAAATCCCACTGCACACCATGATGGATTGTCTCAGGGTTAGATTTCATACATCTCCTGCTATCAGGAGGGGAGCTGACACAAATAATTGGTGTCACTTCTGCTGGGCCAGTGCCAAATGCTGACAAAGTCAGAAGTGCTGGTGATTTGTGCTGGGATTTGCATAGTGGACAACAGCAAGGTGTCATCACAACATCGAGCTTGAGATGGCTCATCTTGTCAGGACACGGTGGATTCTTGGGCAGTGCGGAAACTCCAGGGCTGGTGGCTGAGCCAGCTCTGCAGGGCTTGCAAATAACCAAAGGCTCATCCTGTGCCCTGAAGGGCTCAGAATCATAGGAGAAATGTCCCTGAATCCTTTTTCTTGTACAAATTCACCCTTAGTACTCTGTGGAAAGACCTACATACTGCTGCCACTTAATAGCATCTCGGGTGATGACAAGTTCCTTGCACACATGGCTGGGACAGAAATGCTGTAGCCAACAGTTGTTAGCCATTCCATGTACTCTGGTAGCACCTTCAGTTCCTGAAAAGCAGGTACACCTTCTTACTGTGAGTGCTACATCAACATATGCAGTTTCAACCTTAAAATCTTAAAACTTCTACAGGCATTCAGAATTGATAACAAGAAAATGGGACCTGACCCCAGATCTCCTACATCATAGAATCCTAGAATGGTTGGGTTGGAAGGGACCCCAGGGGTCATCAAGTTTCAACCCCCCGCTACAGGCAGGGCCACCAACCTCCAGATCTGATACTAGATCAGGCTGCTTAGGGCTCCATCCAACCTGGCCTTGAACACCTCCAGGGATGGGGCACATCCTAGGTCTGCTTTTCCTACAAAACCTACCATTCCTCAAACTCCCCATCTCTTTATTGCAGTCACCTGCCTTTAATTACAAGACCTTGGGAACAGCAGATTGGGACCCCAACACTAAATCAGCCCCCACACTACAAAAATATCGTAGTCATATCTTTCTATTCCCTGGGGGATGATCCACACAAGGTCATGTTGGATGGGGCTTTGGGCAGCCTATTCTAGTGGGAGGTGTCTCTGCCCATGGCAGGATTTGGAGCTGGATGGGCTCTAAAGTTCTCTCCTAACCCAAAACATTGCAGGATCTTTCCTGGGATAAATCTGACTTAACTTCACTAATCCAGTGGAGTGGATGTCACCACAGGATTGCCCAGGGCATGCTGAAATCTTTCAGGCTGTACAAAAGATTCACCTAGTAACTACAGGATCATTTCTGTGCCTAAGAACTTGGACTTGGTGACACATGAATAGAGGGAGGGTATTTTACATGTCCCCTGGGCTTTCAAAGGCTGCTTAATTGTCCTCCTCCTCTCCCACTTTTCCTTTGCTGTATTGTTAGTGTTATCAACAATTCCCATGCACTATACCACCACACAGGAAAATAATTCAGCACCTGGCACTGGACCTGTATCCTGTCTGCAGGGGCCGTGGGGTGAACAATTCGGTCTGCCTCTAATGTATGGAACCACACACGGCCGAGCAGGGAAGGAAACTTGGGACAAGTGCACAATTGGCGGGGAAGCATCAGCCACACTCGGAGGAATAGCTGGCCATTTATTAATGGATTTGCTGTTCCAACTCCGAGCTGAGGTTATGAGACACGTGCATTTGACGCCCTCTGCTGACTGTAAGATAAATACGAGCATGTCCTATTTCATTTAAAAGCTGAAATTCAAAGCCAGACTCGGTGTCACTACTTCTTAGCTCAGCCCTTAAATGATCACAAAAAAAGAAAAAAGATGGCCAGCACAGGCAGGGCTACCAACATCTACATTTAATACTAGACCAGGCTGCCCAGGGTCCCATCCCACCTGGCCTTGAACACCTCCAGGGATGGACGGGGCATCCACAGCCTCTCTGGGCAGCTGTTCCAGCACCTCACCACTCTCATAGCAAAGAGCTTTCCCCTGACATCCAACCCAAATCTTCCCTCCTTCAACTTAAAATAATTTCTCCTTGTTCTGCTATTATCGACCTTTTTGAAGAGTTGCAAGTAGAAGCCCTGAGGTCTCTGCTTCCATCAGCATGATGTCTTACAGGATTTGTGGAGCTTTAAAGAGTTTTTCCGAGCTTTGGCTACAAGGATCATTAGTTTTCCCATCCCTGGGCAGCACAACAAGGAATCAGAGCTGACCTCTTAGGACGAACCTTGTTTGTTCCAAAATTCTCAAAATCCAAACAAACCACTTCTTTCAAAGTTGCAGATCGGGTAATTTCTTCCTTCAAGAACTGCCACTTTTTGCTCTAAGGCATCAAGTATCTTTTCCCTCCCTCCACACAATGAACAGCATGAGAAGAAAACCAGCACCTTGTGCAGGTGCCACGTTTGGAAGCGACAGCTGGCTGCCATTAGAGGTTCAAAGTAGAAACCAGTCGTGGTCACTTGCATCTTTTCACCTCACCTGCATAGGGCTGGCATCCTCATGACACTGCCTGGTCACAGCAGAGGGGAAGATGCTCTTAAAAAGACGCACTGTGCTTAGTGGAAAGGCTTAGCATCACTGACTGTAACTCCAGTCACTCTACAGGTAAGCAGAGTGGGGTTTGTGGAGGCTGAAACACAGACGTGCTGACCACAAGGATTATGTATAAATACAGAAAGCACCTATATAATATTAGTATAGTATTATAAATATAATATTAGCACCGATATCCTGCAATATTGGGGGATCTTTAAGGAATTTATTGTCACTTGCTTTCTGTCTGTGCCATTATCCCCCAGCCCAGGCAGCAGTCTGATGTCATGTGCCTGTGAGAGGCATCCTCATGGGATCTCAGGGGAAGGCATACATCTTGTGGACCAAATTACAGGGACCCAAAGCTGTGCTCTGATCATTTTTGAAAATATGCTGACCCTGTTTCATCTTGCTCTTATGTGATGTCTGAAAAGAAACCCTTTGGGAATGTTCTCCCCTTGTCCAAAGTTTTGGTCAGCTCTCTATGAGTTATTTCACTCTCCCAGAAAAAGAACTTTGTTCCTGCTTCTGTCCATCAATGAAAGCAGACAGAAGGATGAGGGAAGACTCAGGTTCAGGCTCCTCATCCTAGGCATAATTCAAACCAAGTTATCTTAATTGCACTAAGGTACAGCATATCTCAGAGGCTGTGCTCACAGATGCTTTACTTCACACACAGTGTTTGCATGTCTTTTAGACCATCAGAGTGACTGCCACGTGTGTGGTATGCATGCAGGAGCTTCATTATTGCATTTTTCTAATGCACTAAATTCAGGACTCTGAACAGAGGCACTTAGAACCTCCTCTCACCCAAATTTCAACATTTGGTGCCCAAATTTACCCACTGCTACATGTCCCAACTTGCAAAGAGCATCCCTACCATTTGGTATTCAGGTAACTTATTTCACAGTGTAAACAGACCTTGGCTCCCCAGTGAAGAGAGGCAGCCACAGTTTTCTGATAGGAAATGGGAATTAGCCATCCGTTCTCAGGAGTGCCAGGGGGAAGCGGATGCTTAACTTCAGCTCACAAGGACGAAGGCACTTCAGAGCTGGGTTCTGCACTGCAATGAGAAACCAACGCCAGCACTGCTCTCTCCCACGTCCCACCTGCACCCAAATATGGCAGCTCTCCAGGCTCCCAAGTGCTGAAAAAAGAGTCGAGATTAAGTTTTAGCGTTGGGAAATATTTCATCTTGGCTAAACAACAGCCATATTTCCTGTATCTTTAGACAAAAGAAATAACAGGCAAATGTGTATCAAGTGCATTTGTCTATACAGGATTTTGCCTTACATGGAACAATAGAAACTCGAAGCCGTGCCGTCACCCAACCACAGCGGAGTGTTTAGATTATTATTTTTTCTTCTTGTTTTGGAAAATATTGTGCATGAGGGAGTTCCTTAACACAGCAAGACAGCAGGCAACTTCCTGTTATGAAAACAGTCAGCAACCTGACATTCAGCAATCTGACGTTCCCCGCACCCACCGTGATAAACAGGGCCGATAAAGATCTGCCACAATAGGTACAATAGCACCCTCCCCCCCTATAAAGGACATGGAAGGAGTCTCAATACACAAATATCCCTATCCATCTCTCCCTGTTGCTTTTATACTGCAGATAATCTCATCCTGCTTTCCAGATTTTCCCAACATTGATTCATTTCCCCTCTCCAGGGGTCAGAGCAGGAGCTGGGTGTTTGACACCACTTTCTTGGAGGTCTTTGTAGTTCAGAGGCAATGCTCAGCTGAGTCCTGAACACTGTTTACTGGGTTTCCCTTCCTCCTGCCATTTATGGTCCCTGCCTTTCAACGCCACAGCTGCTGAACTCATCTTGCTTGTCCCCAAATTCACCTCCTTGATCTGAATTCAATTCCAGAAGCAAAACAGAAAATAGTGGGAACCTTTTCCCCCTTCCTTGACCTTGGTCGTGGTCATTTTCCTCCACGATGACATACAGTACTCACCAGTTTGTTCTCTGAGCTCCTCAGGGGAGACAGCACAAGGAATGTCAGATAATATTAAAACCTCACTAAACAAGCAACTCACAAGAAAAGCAACTACAAATTAAAAGAGGGGAGTCTCCTTTACTGTTACGCAGCTCTTCTATTTCATAAGGACTTCAGCCATTTGCCAGCCCCTCCACAAACCCCAACAAGCTACACCTGGAGCTGCTCCACCATGTTGCAGTTCCCATAATCAAGTAGGGAAGACTCAGCTGTTGCATTCTAACAGCATTTTGGATAGCCACCCATCAGTGAAGATAGAAGGGATACAGCCTAATTCATTTCTTAGCTTTCAAAGTGATGATAAGCTCTCCCCTAAAAGGTTTAATTCTTTGTAGAGAGGAGAACGTGCTCTGTAGCATGGAAAGTTGTGAAGCACCACTTGGGGTTATAGCTCAGTCCCTTTATCTTCTGTCTCCACTGCTTGCTCACAAAGGCTCTTCCCTTGAAATTATTGTGCCCACCCCAGTAGAGCAGCTCAAACACTGCTCTGAGAGGAGATGTGAATGAGGATGGACATTGTCCCAAGAAAGCTGGGCAGAGGAGGTGGCCTCCAACATGCAATACCTGACCAGAGGTAGCACTAATAATCCGAGTTCTTTCTGCCATGCTTTGGCAAAGCAACATGTCTCAAGGTGCTCTTTGTACAGCCAGCAGCCTGGAGCAAGCCCATTGCCAACACTAAGGCATGAATTGGTCCTGTTGCCTGCAGACATGGTGGGGATGCACAGCCCACGATTCCCATGAGCTGCAGTTCCTGGGAGCCAGAACCATTGTTTTCTTTGAAAGCACAGCCAGAGGAGGCACACCCTGCCCTCCACACAATAGCTCCACATCCGGACGCTTGTCCTGGGGGTGACTTGTTTGCCATGAAGACACTGAAGCTCCTTTGGCACAGCACCACAGGGCCAGGCAGCATGAGGAGCTGGGCTCTGCTATCAGGGCTCTTTCCCTGATGCTCACATTCTGCTGATTTTCTTGGACAGACAACAAAACTCTATTACAGGAGGGCTTCTGGGCACGTGATCAGATGCAGGCACGTGAGTTTCAGTTTCCCTCTGGCAGAGAGGTGTACGAAGCTCTGTGTTTGTCAAGCCAGGTGTTCTGTTCGGATTTTCCTATTCTAGAAGTAATGCTATGCTAAACCTATCTAGTATAAAACAAAAATCTCCTGTCCTTTATTTTCCCTCCATGCAAACTCTGTCATTGACCAATAAGAGTTAAGAGTGGTCAGGAAAAAGAGGAGCCATTCAAGAAGGTTGCAAAGCAGCTCCATACAACCACATTTTCATCTCTTGTGAAGGTGGGCAGAGGGATGGAGGGAAATGGTATCTGTGGGGGGAAATTCAGCTCCATATTAGGGGACAAACTTAGTTACCTTAACACAGTTGGTTAGTGTCACTTGGTTGTACAGTGCTCTTCTGTGGGTACGTGCCTCCCCTCTGAGTCCTGTGCCTATCTTGTATATAGCCCTGGAATGTCTATGACAGCTCTTAGGGCCAGTTTTTAGGTAACTGAATTCGTGTCAATTCAGGTGTCTGCATGCAGATATCTACATGTGACTTCATCTTATAACCAGCGGAGATGAAAGGTGGTCTTTGGTTATCTACTCATAGGTGCTAAATGCCATATGAAATTATTTCCCAGTTCATTTCAGGGGAGTTGAATAGATAACTTTTAAAGATCCTTTCCAACTTAAGTGATTATATGATTCTATGACATACCCTATGGTGTCCTATCCCACCTCCATCTCCACAGGACTAGCAAGCATTCTATATGCCAGTAGGCACCTACATGGGGGGAACTAAACTGAATATGGGATAATCCTGCGATGAAGAGCTAAAGGAGTAAATCACAAGATGACTGATAAATATTTTCCTGTTCATAGAATCATAGAATCATAGAACGGTTGCGTTGGAAGGGACCTCAAGGATCATCAAGTTTCAACCCCCACCAACCTCCACATTTAATACCAGCCCAGGCTGCCCAGGGTCCCATCCAACCTGGCCTTGAACACCTCCAGGGATGGGGCATCCACAGCCTCTCTGGGCAGCTGTTCCAGCACCTCAACACTCTCATAGGAAAGAACTTCCCCCCGATATCCAGCCTAAATCTTCCCTCCCTCAATTTAAAACCATTCCCCCTCATCCTGCCATTATCCGCCCTTTCAAAGAGTTATCCTCTTCATCTTTATCCTGTTCATCCTTCTTCCTAACCAAGAGCTCAAAGCAGTTGCAGGAGGATAGGATTGAGTGTGTGAATGGGAGGAACCACGCTTTGCAAAGAATTTTTCTGACCAGGATATTTTGTAAGGAGACCAAAATTCCAGGCCTGACATTGGGAACTGTCTGCAAATGGAGATGCAATTACAAGGCAACAGGTCAGAACCAAGATTTGAAGCTATTCCTCAGCTTGGATTCACAAGATGCAAATTTGTCAGTGGCTTAAGCTCTTACATTTCATGTTACTTTCTAAAACAACATAGTTATCTTATGGTAGGAGCTCATCAATAAAGAAAATGAGCTCTATATTCAGCTGTGTTCAGTATTTATATTACAAGGTATTAAGTGATATCTGGAAGTGTTCTTGCCATCTAACAAGGCAAACAAGGACATTGAGAAAACCAAAAGGAAAAAGAAGAATCCTCCTATCTATGTAGAAGTGCTCTGCTACTGTCCTGTAGCGAGGGCTTTATGAGCTTCATATGCTGTACCATGCCTTGCCAGGAAGGGAGCCATGTTGTGCCTTAGCTCAGTGTGACCTGGTGTCTGACATCACTTGGAAATCACAAAGACCAGCAGCAGTATGGCGGGGAAAGTTCTTTCCTATGAGAGTGGTGAGGTGCTGGAGCAGCTGCCCAGAGAGGCTGTGGATGCCCTGTCCATCCCTGGAGCTGTTCAAGGCCAGGTTGGATGGGGCCCTGGGCAGCCTGGTCCAGTATTAAATGTGGAGGTTGGTGGCCCTGCCTGTGGTGAGAGGTTTGGAGCTTCATGAGTCTCTTTCAACTCAAGCCATTCTATGATTCTATGATTCTGTGGTTCTATGATTCTATGATCTTGGTTCAACATCTTCAGGCAAACTGTGAGTGAAGAAAGACTGCCCAGGCAGGTGATGCAGTCATGATCCCTGTAGGTATTCAAAACAAGGGAGACGTCACACTGAGTGATGTGGTCCAGAGCAGTACCAGGCATGGACTGATGGTTGGACTGGATGATCTTAGTGGTCTTTCCACCCCTAATGATTCCATGATTCTATGATTCTTTGAGATGTGGAGACCATCAAGTTCCCAGTCTGGGAACTGGTGCCTATTCTCCCCATAATGAACATACTCACTGACAGCAGCCTCATACTCATTAATAGTGGGCTGTATCTTCATTGAGCAGCACCAGACCTTGCTCCTTACCATCCAGGCAAGGGGACAACACAAAGTGCTCAGCCACTTGCTGGCCAGTGCTAACATCCAAACCTCTCCTGGGTCCAGCATATCTGCAGCCTGGGCCAGAACCATGTCAAGAAACACTCAAACAAACCAGTAGTGCGGATGAAGGAATTCCTGTCTGGGGTAATTTACTGCAATGATTCAGCCCTCAGGTCCTTGGTGACCTTGTCTGGTCACAGACTCTGATTTATACTGCCATTAATTGCTCTAATTTACTATTTCCACTGCAGAAGCAACAAGGAGCTGTGAAATGAGAAGAAATCCTTGTGCTGAGTAGAGCTCACAGGCAGGGCAGGTTTTCCCAAATGCAAATTGTGAGAAAGGACAAGGGGGAATGGTTTTAAACTAAGATAAGTGAGGTTTAGGTTAGATCTTAGGAGGAAGTTTTTCACCCAGAGGGTGGTGAGGCACTGGAACAGGTTGCCCAAGGAGGTTGTGGATGCCCCATCCCTGCAGGCATTCAAGGCTCTGGGCTCTGGGCAGCCTGGTCTGCTGGTTGGTGACCTGCACATAGCAGGGGGTTGGAACTGAATAAGCATTGTGGGCCTTTTCAACCCAGGCCAGTCTATGATTCTATGAGAACCAGCACCCAGAGGGGCAGCAGCAGCAGTGCCAAGATGTTCTCAGGGCACACCTGATGGCATGGAGGCAGGAGGTGGAACAGGGCATTTAAAACCAGTATAAGGAGAGATCAGAAAGAAAATGAGAAAAGGATTTGCAGGTGTGCAGGAAACTCCTTACACTCACAGAGGACAGTGTATTTTCTATGGAGTGGGCCCAGTGCTCTCCTCTGTGCTGCCTTTGCTGGTGCAAAGTCTTCCCAGGCTGCTCAGGGACTGGGTCACATCCATCTTGCACAGGTGCAAAATGACCCACTAAAGCAAACATTTTGGTGCACGAGTGGCTTATGTGTTACACTGGGTTTGTTTGCAAGCCCTTCAGCTTTATGTACTTTGTGCCTGGAAGATGTCAAGCTGAACAGCTGTGTTTGATAAGCAAACTCCTTGGTGCTTCCCAGGTACCTCAGCACGAGCTCCAGTGGTCTCAGAACCAAAACCAAAAGGAACTCTTTGCACCTCCTTCAGCAGCAATGAGAGTTTTCTCTCTCCTTCTGCTGTGCAGCTTTTTGCACATTTGAAATAGAAAATGTGCCACATACTGTGGCATAGGAGGCCTTCTATCACGTTGCTGGTTTTTGAGGGCTAACGCTAACATTTTCCATTTGTTCCTTGTAGCTGAACTCCAGAGAGAGCCCCACTTACCTCCTTTGCTCCTCATTCCTTGAGAGGCACCTTTTGTTAACACAGCACAAGCAGGATTTGTGCTTGTGCCCCATCCAAGAAAAAGAGAGAAAAATAACCCCAAACAATTGCAAAGCTTTCATTTGAGAAATTAATTCACAGGGGAGTAAGGTTAAAAATAAAGTTCTTTGGCCAGGGCCTTTATAATCTCCAGCTATATTCTCTGGAATATAATTCATAAGCACAATATGTTTTTTGTTGTGAATGAGTGTGAAGTACCAGAAAAGGAAAGAGGAAACCCCTAATGTAGTCCTGAATAGACCTGTGAAAAAGGATAATAAAACTTGTCCTGGATTTCCTTTAGCAGCAGGTGCTTCCTTTGGAGTTTCTATTCATTCAGACTTTGGACAGACCCAGCTTGCCAAATTTTGGGTTTTTAGTTTTTATTTTGTTTTGTTTTGTTTTGTTTTGTTTTTAATAAACTTGAAGTTCAGCTGATCTGAGTGAAGGTGAATTTGTTCCCTCAACCACTGTCAAGCTCATGGTGAGCCCACAGTGAACAGCAACCCTTCTGGTAGTGGTGGATCCCTTTCTAGATACAACAGGTAGAAAGGGGTGACCGCAACACTCAGGTCAAAAGGTTTCCCCAGACATCTGAGGCCTGGAAACCTTACATTTTCTTTGTGATCAGACCACTCATTCTTCCTGCTGAACTCCTGCTGAGACATCTGCTCTTATGCATCCACAGATGTCCAGCAAGACACTCCTGTACCGAGGGAATACAACCATTCAACCTCCCGAGGCTCATCTTCCTGATGACATTAAGCACCAATTCATAGAATCATAGAATGACAAAATGAGTTGGGTTGGAAGGGACCTCCAAACCCATCCAATTCTGATGCCCTTGCTGTGGGTGGGGTTGCCACCCACTAAATCAGGCACCATGTCAGGTTTCCCAGGACCCATCCAACATGGCTTGGAAAATCATTAGTCAGAGGATTAAATTACTACATGGCCCTTACACCTAACATGAAAAAGCCCATGCTGCCCAAAGAGTCACTGAGCTCTCAGCAGCTCTCCAGATAGGAGATAACACCAGGAGAAGCCAACTTCTCCATGTTAAATACAGTTGGCCTTGACTTTCAAGCCATTCCCCACCCAATGACAGCATTGGCAACCGTCCCCCTTCCTCCATCTTCTTCCACAGCACACCTCTAACATGTTACCTTCCCTCTGCCCAACCAACATACCACCTACACCGACTCCTGCATCCCTTCATTCTTCCATCCTTAGCCATATACTATCTGCATCTCCCACTCTTTTTGCTCAGGTTCGGCCTGTCTTAGAAGTATGGTCTGTCATCCATTTCTCAAATCCATATTTATCATCCTTGCCTTCAGAGCCCCACATGACTGCTCCTTTCCTGCTCATTCTTCCTTCTTCCTTCCTTACATACAAGCAGTAAATGCCCTCTCTGAGCACAGAACTGCTGACAACATCGTTTCTGAGGGAAAGAGGGGACAAGTCTAGGAAACAACTACCAGCCTCTGCAGGCCTCTCATGTACAATTTGGACCGTGGTGTTGGCTTGAGTTAGAGCTTAGTAAGAAATACGTTTATTTGTCCTATTGTTCACAGGAATTATTAAACGCACAGCATGGAACGAAGCGAATCCCTGGGCAAATACAGTCATGGACAGGTGTTCAGTGCCATTGTTACCAGTGCTGGTATAAATCTGTGCCAGATTTGTGGAGTTAAATATAGGCAATGGGATAAGCTGTTAATGTTTGCTTGAGTGGGACTGAGCAGGGTAGAAATCATAGAATCGTAGAATCACAGAATGGCCTGGGTTGAAAAGGACCTCAAAGATCACCTAGTTTCAACCCCCCTACCATGGGCAGAGTTGCCAACCATGACACCAGGCTGCGGGATGAAGAAACTACTGAAAAAATCAGGTATTTCTTAATTCCATCTAATAAACAGTAGTTTATGTGGGTTTTCCAGTCTTCCTTCCACCTGTTGAGATGGATGGAAGAGTTGGCAGGATATCTGATGCCCTCTTCAGGTATGTGCAGACCATTTCAGTAGTTTCATGCAAGGCACGTGGAGATGTTCATCTCCTTGGAGGAGATTGCCTTTTTACTGTCTGTGTTCGTTGTCCCTGACACAACAATCTTGATGGGGGTGACAGGGAAATTACAGTAGAAGTAAATAGCACAGAGCAAGATGAATCATGGCAAGTATGTCTAGAGTTAACCCCTGCTCAGCCCTATGTAAGACTTGTAGCCTGGATCCCAATTGAATTCATGGCGACATTTTCCTCATGCAACTGTGTAATGACCCAGCTCTTCACACCGTCGCACTGTTCACTGCCCCAAATTGCATTCTTCTACTGTGTACCATCCACCAGCCATCCCCAAGCCCATGTACTGTATTCACCTTCTCTTGTATCTCCTGTCCCCACGGCCCTACCACTGCCACCATCGTGCCAGGTCTCAACCCATGGCTCCACTAAGCCTCAGCCAACACCATGAGAATATCCCATATGCAACTTTAATCGCAATAACCATCCTTTGGACTGGTTCATACATCTCTAAATATCAGGAAACCCATTCCACAGCTGTCCTTGAGCACCTTGTGCAACACAGTTAGTGGCAGATGTTGTGGTACAATAACCCAGCCCTGCTCGATCCTCAAAACCAAGATCCTTCATTTAACTGGGCTGCTAAAGGCCATTCCTGCCTGAAAATAAAGGGGGAAAAAAGTCTTTTTAGGTCATTTAATCTATTCCTAATGTTCAGCAGATATTTGTTTCCTACAGCCCAACCTTCTTACAGATATGATTCACACAATGATATTTCAATCACTTCCTCTGGGATACTCTTTCCAACAATGTGAATTTCTTGGCTCAAGAAGAATTTCCAGAGACTGAGCTTAAATTTTCCTTCATCCTTGCAATGTATCCTTTCAAAAAGCTTCAGACTGGGAACTTCCCTCCCTTCAATGTGCCCCACTGAGGGACAAACACAGATGCTGAGCCTCTGGAAAATGTTGGACACAAATTTTGAAAAATCAGACCTGGAGTGACCTTACTGCAGTTAAAAGGATCCCAAAGGGGAAAATATAGATGTTTTGTCCTTTTTGCTATTTCCTAGCTCAAAACTGTGTTTTTTGTTTGTTTGTTTGTTTGTTTGTTTTCTATTGATACAGACAGACTGAATCCAGAAAAATCCCAGTGATGAATTGCATGGATGAATTCCATGCAGACAGGACCTTGTTCCACTGCCTGGTTATTCTGAGTATGCTCCTTTGCTAAGTCTATAGAGACTTCCACTTATCTATCTTGTGCCATCTGATGGGATGAAATTTTGCTGTGTTGAACGTCAAGAGAGTGATGCTGACTGAGTTCTACATGTTCTGTTGCATAGCATGAGCTTTGGGTTAGATATTAGGAATAAGATGTTAGGTGGTGAGACCCTGGCATAGGCTGCCCAGAGAAGCTGTGCATGGACCTGAAGGTGTTCAAGATGAGGTTGTGTGGGGCCCTGGGCATCCTGACCTGGATCAGGGCGACCAACCCATGGCAACCCATGGGGTTGGGCTTAATGATTACTCAGGTCCCTTCCAACCCAACCATTCTGTGATTCCATGACTTTATGACGTGTTTGAGGAGGGGATTGATCAGTGAGGACTGCAATGCACCTGCCAACATTTCAGCAGATGAAATGCATATTATTATTATGTCTGTGAGGATCTGTGTGGGAGAGAGAGGAAAATGCATTTTCCTTGCCTGAAAGTTGTTTTTATGTTGTGCTGCTGACAACTGAAGCAAAAGATTTAGTTGCCATTGGCTAGATTTTCCTGCAGTACATTTGCCCAGTGGTTTGTCTGAAAGTTTTCCTCACTCTCACAGCTCAGGTTCTCGAGGGCTGTATTTTGGATACCTCTCCCTCCCAGAAAATACAGGGAAAAAAATTGCATTCTTTGTTTTCTCCTGGCAAAAAATTGTGAAAGAATCCAGCAGACAGACAAAAAGTGCAAATTCAGCCAGTTTTGCAGTGTTGAGAACATTGAATTGAAAAACAAATAACAATAAAAAGCCTTTGTGTTAGAATTACTTGCTATAACCCACAGCTTGAGCATCTCTGAAAATAACCTCCCTCCCCAGAGAAAGAACAACTCATTCCTTTTCATTATTTCTATTATTATTGCAAAACTCAAGACACCACTGTGGAAGTGTCGTGATATTAGATATATTGCATAAGACGAGTTGTTTTCCATTGCATCAGATGATGCAGAAGCATCATGAGAGAACCTCTGACATTGTACATTTACACTTGAAAAGAGACGTTGAACATCAAGATAAAAGAACTCACAAAGACTCACGAAGACTGAACGTGCATTGCCCCAGTGTCTTTGAGAAGGAAACTCAAGATTGTCCCAAGGATCTGTGCTGTTCAAGATCACATACAGAATGTTTGTGGTCATCTCAAGAGAGCAAAAGCTGAGCCAGCTGGTGATTAAATCCAAAGCTGAGATATGGAAAGCAAAACTGAATGTGTTAGGAGAGTCACTGTTAATTTCTATCTGTCTTCACCATAGCATGAGCTTCAGTCCTGCAGGGGGCCACTCTGGTCTCCTTTCCTGACCCTACGATCACCTGAAAAGCTCAGGGAATGAAGGGTAAAAGGAGCGTCTGGGGAACATCTATCATGCAAGATAACCTCATATTAGGGCAGGAACACACAGGTAGGACCCATAAGTGACATCTCAGCTTGTTTAGGTAGCACGAGAGATACACAGTTTGGGCAGGCTGGGAAGAAACACATTCCTTGGTGTGTGGGTGGTTAACTCAGCACCCACTCAGTGCTTTGCAACAGTCATTTTTAGCAAGGCATAAGATGGAAAAGGTCACCGAGCTTCCCAAGCCTATCCTGTGGCACAAACCCGACCAGAAGTGACATCAGCCAGGAGAAAACATAGAATCATAGAATCGTGAAGGTTGGAAAAGATCTCTAAGATCAAGTCCAACCCATCACCACCATGCTCACTAACCACGTCCCCAAGCATTTAAGCTATCTGCCTTCAGAGGGCTATGACAGGCCCAGAGTCACTGCAAAGCCCCTTATCCTACACATACACCACCACCATCCCACCACCACACCACAACCCTCCCATAAACAACATAGGGCCATCAAATCCCACATCCAGCCCCCAGGAATGAATGCACTGCAAGACATCAAGAAGCACCCTATAGCCCTGTTGCTCATTATTTCACCCCTATTCCTCATCTCATGCTTAATCCCAACACATGGCTCTTTGCACACAGAGTCATAGAGTCATTAAGGGAAGACCACTAAGATCATCCAGTCTCACTGTCAACCCATGCCTGTGACCACTCTAGACCATATCCTCAGTGCCATATCCCCATGGTTCTTTGAACACCTCCAGATCAGTGACTCCACCACCTTTCTGGGCAGTCTGTGGGCAGCCACTCTTTCAGAGAAGGCATTTACACAACCCATGGCTTTCCCCACCTGCATGCACACACACACACACACACACACAGCTATTCCTCCAGCAGCCGCACAGATAGCAGCAAAGCCTGTGAAAATAGGAAGCTGATCACAAGCTTTTGGGACCTGCTCCCTGCGGACCAGGGAGGGGATGCAGATCCCTTTATTGTTGGGTTTATTTTTATTTATCTCCATATTTTTTCCTCTCCTTTTCTCTCTCTCTCCCTGCAGCAGCAACCCGCCATAGGGCAGCGTGTTGCCGGCATGAGAAAACGGGGCCGTGTGTGCAGATGTTGCCCAGGGAAGCTGAGGTTCCCACACCAAGTAGGAAGCGGGGCCTCACGGAGCCGGGATGGAGAGTGAGGAAGTGGCAGCAGGGCTGGACGCCCGCGGCCGCCGATCCGGGGTTGCTGGGGCAGGAGAGGTGGAGGAAGGGGGGAGCCCCGGCATAGGGGGTGTCTATTCTTAGAGAAAAAGGGGGGCCGTGGTGGGGATTTTATTGTGAGACCTTGTTTACACCCCGGGCCGAATGAATCAAATGACCTTGTTTATTGTCGGCCGCCTGAATGGACGGCAGAGGGAGAGGGAGGAGGGATGGGGGGGGGGGGGGGGGGCTTATATTATTGTTAATTCTGCCATTCACAACTTCTTCTTCTTCTTTTTTTTTTTTTTTTCTTTTTCCCACCGCGCATTGTTGTCAAGATAAAAGAATAAAAGGTGAAACTCGATTCCTTCCTTTCTCCATCTCCGCAGTATTCTCCAAATCCCCAGACAGGCTGTTGGGATGAAAATGCCAAGCCACAGAGATGTGCGTGAGATGCAGGGCTTGCTCACCACATAACTCACCAAGCTCACTTTCCGTGGGGGGCTGAAATCATTGAGACCCCACTGCGGGCCAACACAGCCCTTCGCAATGCCATAAACCAGCCTTTCAGCACCGCTGCCATTAATGGTGCCCCACTTTGCCCCCATATCAAGGATTGCATCACGTAGCAGAGCCACTGAAGTCACAAACAGGGTGGGTTTTTTTCTTGGAAAACAGCATCCAGGTGAAGATTGCTTAAGTGCCTGTAGTTTTTAGGAGTCCAGCTGAAGACCTCCTAGGAGAATCAGGCTTTTCAGCTAAGCACCTGTTCCTCGTGAAACCAGCTGCTTGGAGGTATCTCACTGCAAGTCCTAGATTATGGCTTGTTTTGTCTTTTAATGGCCCCTGGTGACCTTTATCACTGCTTGATAACTTGCCAGCCAAGAATCGAGCAGTTTTCAGAGTACTTTATGTTACAGAGCTATCAAGGACTCTGCTTGTGGTACCACTTGGTTGCCAAGACCATGAAAAGCTCCCTTTGGTTTGAACGTTACCAAGCTGTGATGCTCCTCAGAGATGAAGAGAGAAAATTACATCAGTTTTGCAGTAAAAACTTTCCCCCATCCCAATGTGCTACAGGATGGAGGAGATGAATGCAATGCTTTCCAGCTCTTCAACCCCTCCAGGTAGGTCCTTCCCTCAGTGTCCTCCTGGCTCCACGCAGAGCTCTTGCTCTGGGACTTGCTGCATTCACTGATGATGCCTTGAATTCTTTCCTTTGCATTCTTCTTTTCCTTTGGCTTCAGGATTATATTTCCATTTTTAATGGGTTTTGCATTCCATTGGCACATCAGAGACATACATGTGACCAGGTGTAACCTAATCTCATCCAGACACCTCTCTGCCATACAACTTGCATATCAGTGGAGTTTTCTTCACCCAGAGACATCTCTACAAGTTTTCACATCCTGCAGTCCAAGTAGCTGTGATTCCCCAGCCACCAGTGGATGTGATCTGGTTTTGCCCAATCCCTCCTTCCCACGGCAGAAATGATTGCAGGAGAAGTACCAATCCTGGATGACCGCCCTGCTGAACTGCAGGAGAAAGCACGCCTGGTGGCTATATCATCCATCACTCAAAACCTCCTTGCTCCATTGAATAGTTAAGTGAGAGGTGGAAAACATCAGCAGCATAGACTGAGTATTTTCCTGCTTGCTCCCCCTTTTGTGGCTCTGGTGTTTGTACACATTACAATGTGGAATTAAACCTGCATCTCCCATGCACGTGTCCTAGAAAGTCTGCTCAGTCAAACTGTTGGAGACTCACTATTGGAAACGTAATTCTCAGCTCAGATTTCTAGTTCTGAACATCTCGTTCCACGTGAGATGCCCGTGGTTGTGCAATCTAGCCTCCAGGTGGAGGCCCCAAAGGCAGAGATATCCCATGTCACACCTGCCAGGGGATGGAAATGTCTCAGATGCATCATGGATATTTGAGATGGACATCTCAAATGGCATTATTATGCATCTGCAAGTAAGCAGCTGAGTCAAGAACCTCCTATGGCACAGACATCTACATCCAAGGTGGGTGTTTAGCCTCCTGTTAACGTCAATAGAATCCCAGTCAGCACAGTCAACTAAGTGAGTCATTGGACCAAGTGTAGGTTTCTGATTTAGGGTGAGATGAATCACTAGCTAGGATCATTTACTAGGTCTTTACAGGCAATAGCAGGAGCCTGAAGACCTGGTGAGCCATTAAATCTGGCTCTAGCCTTTTCCAGTCTCCCCTGCTGAGCCAAGGCTATCTTTCTGGCAGCCCACAGCCATCCACCACACAACAGGTGCTGGGGCCATTGGAAGACATGGGAGACCAATGCATTCACAACCTGAGGGCCACTGGCTCCATAATGCCCCATGGTACCAACACAGCATCCATCTTGGAAAATGCCCCTTTTCCAGGCCAGGTCCCAGGGAGATCCTGATTCAGTGCCAGAACTGGGCTTACCCGTAATGAAGTTTCATCATCAGAAGTAGAGAGCTTTGCATGATTTTTGAGAGCCATGCCTACAGAGGAGCTTGGAGAATATGGTTATAATGGTCCTTCTGGTGAACTGAACAATGATTTTAGTATTATTATGAGGTTCAGGAGAAACAGATAGGTAAACCCAGCTCGTACTATGCTTGACTGCGAGCAGAGCATCCACTGGAGGGACTCATTACCTGAAGCAACTTGGCTATTCTTATTTTCTTGTGGTATATTCTCCTTTACAAGGTTTTGCCAGTGTTATGCATTCACCTGCCAAAGGATATGTTTTAGCCACTTCACACTTTAATGTAGACTGTTCAGTAATACCAAGGGTTATCCCATGTTCTTTGGTCATTGCTGGGCTACAGTCAAGGTTCTGATCCTTGGCTTCCTACATTTCTATACTCTGATTTCATATAATCCTTAGAGTTGGAAGAGACCTTTAGAGATGATGTAGTCCAACTCCCCTGCAGTGAACAAGGACACCACAGCTAGATCAGGTTGCCCAGGGCTGATCCAGCCTGGCCTTGAAAGTCTCCAGGAATGGGGCATCAACCACATCTCTGGGCAACCTGTGCCAGCGCCTCACTGTAGAAGACTTTTTCCTTATATCCAACCTAAATCTTCCCTCTTTGAGCTTGAAACTATTTCCCTGTGTTCTATCACAACAGACCCTGCTAAAGAGTCTGTCCCCTGCTTTCCTGTAGCTCCCTTTCAGATACTGACAGGCTGCTTTGAGGTCCTCTCACAACCTCTTCTCCATGTTGCACAGCCCCAGCTCTCTCAGCCTGTCCTTGCAGGAGAGCTGTTCCATCCCTGGGATCATTTTTGTGGCCCTCCTCTGGATGCCCTCCAACAGCTCCATGTCTCTCCTGTGCTGAGGACTCCACATCCGGATGCAGTGCTCCAGGTGAGGCCTCACAGCACAGAGCAGAGGGGCAGGATCACCTCCCTCGCCCTGCTGGCCACACTGCTTTTGATACAGCGCAGGGTACGGTTGGCTTTCTAGGCTACAAGGGCACAGTGCTGGCTCATGTCTAGTTTCCCATCCACCAGTACCCCCAGGTCTTTTTCAGCAGGGCTGCACTTGATCCTTTCATTCCCCATCTTGTATTGGTAGGGGGTGCTGCCTCAACTGCCTCACCCTTGGATTTGTTGAACCTCATGAGGTTCTTCTGGGCCCACTGCTCAGCCTGTCTTTGTCCCATCTGCATGGCCTTTCCTGGCAGGATGAAATTTTTTGCCTCATATCACACCCCATAAACCAGCCTTTTTCCTGATAAGTATACCAGATAGACTATGCAAATAATTTCGCAGTGTCCATATCACCTCTAACCTATAGGCATTTGGTTCATCCTGATTTCACACCAAGCTAGGCTAAATGACCACCAAAATGCATTCACTTGTCTGGTTAGGAGGAGAAATATTTATAGTATGGCATAAACTTTGCTGTATGCATAAGCGAACTCACTGTGGCTTAACAGATGGATGATCCCATACTATAGAAACATAGAATCATAGGATGGCCTGGGTTGAAAAGGACCACAATGCTCATCCAGTTCCAACCCCCTGCTATGTGCAGGGTCACCAACCAGCAGACCAGGCTGCCCAGAGCCACATCCAGCCTGGCCTTGAATGCCTGCAGGGATGGAGCATCCACAACCTCCTTGGGCAACTTGTTCCAATGCCTCACCATCCTCTGGCTGAAAAACTTCCTCCTCATATCCAACCTAAACCTCCCCTGTCTCAGTTTAATACCATTCCCTCTTGTCCTATCATTATCTCCAGGAAAGGATAAAGCTAAATATTTATAAACCTATCTATTGTACTAAACTCTCTCTTGCAATAAACATAAAGCTGATTCTGCAGCATCCTGCTCAGGGATTTAAAAAGCAATTTTAAAAAGCCAAAAGAAGGAGTTTCTGCCATCTAGGGGTCATTTTTTTCAATTACAACCAAGAATGAAAAAGGTAAACTGTAATCTGACCTTAATAATATATGCATATCAATATATATGTATATATTCATATATGCAGATACATTTTTTCAAAAACTAAGGTACATTGATGGCCAGATTATGAGGTAACAAGAGTTTCTTCTGGCCCTGAAATTTAGACCAAAACTCTTTTGAATCTGTCTTTTGAATCATAGAAATGTGGAATCATGGAATTGCTCAGGTTGGAAAAGACCTTAAATATCATTGAGTCCAACCACAGCCTAACTGTACTACCCTAACTAACAGCTCTCCACTAAATCACATCCCTGATCAATCTGCGGTTGAAATTCCTTGATATTTCAAAATCAAATTAAATTGAACTTTCATAATCAAATTCAGAATCCCTAAGATCACCGTTTTCTGGATAGCAGGTGGGTTCCCTATGAAACTCCATCCAGTGTTCATATTCGCAGTGTTCAGGAATGCAAAATGGGTTTTTGAATGGGGTATTACAGAGGGAAACTCAAGGAGTTCTGAGCATGATGCAGACACAGCTTCCCTGCTTCCGTCTCACACTGCTGAAAGTTTACCATCGTACCTGGCTGATAAAGGTCTAGCAACATGAAAAACGTCTTTTATTTTCCTTACATTTCATTTCTACATCTAAGTGGCCACTGTGAGACGAAGAACGTTGAGTGGATCTGTTCAGCCCATGTTTATAACCCCAAAAGTGGTAAATGAGAGATGCTTGGCACAGTTATAAGAGAATGAGAAGAGGAAAACACCCTCCTTTTACTGGTAACTGAACTGAGGTCAAGCCTCACTTTGTGCAGTCTTCAGATTTAGCATTGTAGGACACCACACTATCCAACAGACTGCACAGGAGATAAGTTGAACATCTAAAGAGCTTGGGTGTGTTACCAAGGTTGGTGCTCCTTTCTGCAGGCCCCTAGCACATATCACTGCAAAGCCACTGAGCCTATATCAGCCTGTCCCTTTCCTTCTTGAAAGGGACTCTTTAACACTTTATTTGTTGAAATTTTGAGACTCTCCAGTGGTGAGAGTTGTGTCCACTGGGAAATTGTTCCCCATGTAAAAGTTGAGCTCATTTGGAAGTTTTTTCTTTCCCAAATCTGCTTCTCAAATGAGTATTTTCTTATGGGATGAGGGAACTCTTAAAAAATTAATAGCAATTTCTAGTTATTCCATCCAAGTATTCTACTGGTCTGAAAGTATAAAAGCTTTAGCACCATATTTTTCAAGTGCTCCATGCCCATAATAGCTGCATAAAAACTCAGTTGCTTCAAGAGCAGGTAGCAAATTACAAGGGCTGTCATGACATTCCTGTTTAGCCATGGCTGTCCTCTGGAACAAAGAAAAGTCCATGTGCCAGAACGTGTATGTTAATAAAGATTGTACAGTATACCTTTGGGTTTAAAATGCCCGAGAGAATTCAGTCTCTGACTACCTGAGAGACTGTGACAAGGTTGCTGTGTGATTCCCTGGACAGTCCTAGAGGAGGCAAATGCATTCCAAACCAGTTAGGAGTAGTCCAGTTGGGATCCAACTTACTGTCATCCCTTCTCCCATCCCTTTTCTCCTGGAAAAGGGAATAGCCATTGCTGTCCTCTAGAAAGAGGGAAGATTAAGCCCTCTATGACTCCCCACATGCTCTCTGAGCCCCAGGAAACCATCAGACTTTATGTTCATAAACCCAAATACAAGAAGATGCTTGGCACACATTTTATAGATAATGAAAATGGCAGGAGAGGGCCAACAGGGTCTTGTGGTAAGAAATACCAGCCAGATATTGACTATGGGCCAGTGTGTGTTGGGAGTGCTACATGGCCTGTCTGTTTTGCTAGATTTAGACAACATGTATTTTCCCAAAATTGCCAGAGCCAGGAGAAGAAAACAGCTTTCAACTACAGTTGTGAAGGTCAGGCAAAATGGAGAACTTCTGGATTCAACATTTTAAACCTTCAGATATGCATCCTCACATCCTCATGATGTATGACTTAGCAGTCCTTTCAGTTTCACACTGGTGTTATGTGATGCACCATAACCAGTGTTGGCAGAGCCATTCTGCATTCAGCCCAGTGTACGTGAGGAAGGTTGAGATGTCCAACAAGGTTTCATATTTATTATAATCCAAGTCTCCCTCCACACCCAGGCCCAATATAGATCTTCTTGCTCATGGAATCCCAAAGCAGCAAAGAGGCTGCAGTGCAAATCTGTGGTTCTTGCAACCACATCTTGTTTGTTTTTTTTTTATTTTATTTTGTTTTCAGGCTGAATAAGCCTTTGCTCCTCCTTCACTTCTGCAGCTATGTGGGGAATTTCCAAATTTCTTTCAAAATTAGAAATGTGTCAATCTCTTCCCCCCTTAGCCTCAGGAATAGTTATTTATATGAGACAGAGCAGCTCCCACAGAGACTCCCACCACCGAACAGCTCATGCACTGATGCTCTTTATCATTGCTGGAGTGGATTATTTCCAAGCAGGGAGACTCCACAAGCTCTTCTGGTGAGAAGTTCTTCCCACCAGGCTATAGGTCAAAACAGATGGAGGAAGGCTTGAATGTTGTTCTGCAGCTTTGTGCTTGGCTAGCCCAAGGTGCTTTTTTCTATGTAAAACCTTACTTTAAGCACAAAACACAACAGGAAAAAATTCTCAGGCTTTCTGACACGCTCCCAAGGTGGGACATCCCTTTTCCATCCATTTCTAATTGGGATTTCTCCCGTCGAAATCATCAGAGGTTGATTATGCAGCAAAGCAGAAAACAATTTGCCTTTATTAAAGAACAGTTCAGTGGTTCTCTGCAAGATCACAGTGGGATGGTACCGTTCCCTTTCCTCATTGTATACTTAGCCTATAATCGTGCTCTGAAATCCTGGCAGCTGAGTGGGAGCGTAGGTAGCATTGAGAAGTTTTGTGGTGCAACCCCTTGCTGTAACTGCAGGCAGCAGTTCAGTCAGAACCCTTTTCAGCAGTGACTCAGTGTGCCTCTAAACACAGTGGGAGAAACGGAACACCAAACGGTATTTTTTGAGCCCATTTGAGGGTTTGAATAACGGTTTTATGTCTGGGGTGAAACTGCCAGGCTGGTAGGAGGATGCTGGAGATGGGCAGTGAGCAGAAGTTATTGCATGAGCACTAGAAATGAAGCTGGATTTGGAGGAGGGAACGATGCACAACCTATAGCTCTGTGCTGGTAAATCAGCATTGAGTGTGTACAGGCACACAGCTCACTGCCAGCTCTGGTCCTGCTTTAGAACAAACTAAAAAACATCAACTGTTGCCAGGAGGCAGCTTGGATCAGCTCAGAGGCTTGATATGTGGATTCAGTGAGCTGGATGCCACAATGTTTGTGTGCTCGATGCAGGGGAGATAACAATAAGGGTGGTGAGGTGCTGGTGCAGGTTGTCCAGAGAGGTGATGTGTGCTCCATCCCTGGAGATATTTAACATCAGGCTGGATGGGGCTCTGAGCACTGATGGAGCTGTAGGAGTCCCTGTTCATTGAAGAGCCATTGGACCAGATGGCCTTCCAAGGTCCCTTCCAACTCAAATGATTCTATGAGACTATGAGATGCAATGAAGTTTCCTGAAGCCTATGTAAGAGCCTGCAAGAGCGGATTTAAATGCTTCATTAATGGTCCATGAGGTTTGGATGCCTTAACAAACGTTAGTGAAAGACCTGGTGTAATGTCAAATTTGGTGGCCATTTACAAGGCACCAGTACCTTGGCAGTGTGCTGGGGGCTAACCCAGGTAGGCAGCCCCAGGCTGGATGGGGGAAATAACCAGAAAGGAAAAAGGAAGACCCATAGGTTGAGACAAAGACAGTTGAACAAGTGAAGCAAAGTGGTGCACGTGAGCAAAGCAAAGAATTCATTCACCACTTCTCATCAGCAGGAGCACGTTCAATCATTTTCAGGAAAGCAGGGTTCCATCATGTGTAATAGTTATGAAGACAAATGCCATAATCTTGGATGTGGCCCTTTTCTCTTTCTTCTGCTGCCTTTTAATGCTGGTACAACATCATATGGTATGAAATATCTCTTTGGTCTGTTGGGGTCTGCTGTCCTGGCTGCATCCCCTCCCAGCTCTTTGTGCACCCCATGCCTGCTCACTGAGAAGCATGAGAAGCAGAGGAAGACATGATGCTGTGCAGGCAGAGTTTAGCAACAGTTAAAACATCAGTGTGTTATTAAAACAGTTTTGACCACAAATCTAAGACACCATACAAGCTGCTATGAAGAAAACTAGCTCCATCCCATAGCAGACCCAGTATGAAGGTCCCTGTGGCACTTAGAAGAACAACCAACAAAGGACACTGAGAGATCATACATCTGTATGCAGGGGGATTCTGGAGTGAATTATGTTCCCTTCTGTCAGGTTCCTCAGGGAAGCAGGTTCAAACGTCGGGCATTGGAAGTGGGTGAATTTGCAAGTGGCAGCACACCCTGAACCCACACCCCAGGCACCTGGGATGTGATAACATGCATTTGCTGGGAGGCTCCATTCTGCACGAATAGTTTCATTCTGCCATTACCAGTCGTGCAAACAGAGCAACAGATGCTTGCTCATCCGCAAAATAACTCTCTTGTTGCAACTGTGCCCGCCTCGAATAAACACTTAGTGATTCTTCATGCTCCCCTACACAACCACCTTCAGCTTCACACTCCACCTCCTTGGAGCTTGCTGTGAGCATATCTGGGGCAGTGACACTCCAATGGCTGGGGATTTCTCACCACCTTCCCAGTGCCCTCAAGTTGCTGCATCCCTCTAGGGGTCCCCTCCTGTCCTAACAGAGACCTCTGCTCTGCACAGTATCACTTTTAGATTGAGACTCTGGCCAGGAAGTTGTAAACCAAGGCAAATTATTAGGGTGCCTTGAAATAACGGAATGTGCAGACCACCAGCCCATCATGCTGCTTCAGGGGCTGTTTGTAAACTCATGCTCATAGTCAACAGTTCAGCTCTTATTTTCCCCTTGGACCTTTTGATGATTCTATTCAGAACAAGGCTGCTCCCCAAATTTTTGCTTTAGGCGACCCTTTTCAGTGAAAGCTCTGTTTCCTTTTTCCTAAATGAATAAGAAACTTGGGTTGAATCAACGTTTTTCACAACGGTGGTTAGAAAATGCATCCCCATCTATAGGCGAATGCACTCAAAGCACAAGTCCAAATTCTCTTCTATCATGACACCAAAGCTCTCTTTTCCAAATGACAGTTCTTCAAAGGAATTTCAGATGGCTCACAATGGATTATCTCAGGTTTCAAGACTTTGACCTCTTCACATGCAACCCTCTGGATATCCTCTAGGATCTCACAGGGTTGCTGCAGAGATTAATTCATACCCACGTGCCTGCATTCAGTGCATAACCCATCACACCATCCTTTCTTCCTCATTCCCTAATTTGGAGGCAGGCGAGTTAGGCCTGGAGTTGGTTACTTCATGACTAATGTCTTCAGATTCAGTGTTAATACATATCATGAATTTATAAGCCTTGAGGAAGAGGAGCTTTTACTTTCCCGTGGTGCCTTGAAGCTCACCTTTCCTGGCAGAAGAGTCAAAAGCAGAGCTCTCCACTGCAGTCACACACTAAATCATTTAGTGGTCTGGGCTGCGGGAACGAAGTGTATTGCATATTAAAAAGCCCTTGAAGCAATGAGTCATGATGAGACACTCAGAAAGCAACTGGTTGTGAATATAAAAAGCGTTAGCACACGCAAAACACCTCTCAGAGAAGAACATGGAAGGCAGATGCTTTCAACACAGATAGTAGGAAACACTCAGAGGTTTTTCCATGATAGTACAGAACGCAGTGAATCCACCTGCTGGCTGGTTCATTTTGTAAGGCATGGGTTGATGATCTTAGATGGTCTTTCCATTGTTGGTTCTGTGATTCCGTGATAAACATGAGGAGTTGTGCACACCAATGGCAGAACAAGCAAAGGAGTGTGAACTCCCCAGATTTGGCCAAGGTGGTGCTTTTTGAGGTGCATGGGCAGCTCAAACATGGCATAGCCAAGCCACCAATGGTCAGCAGTGTGACTGCACTGTCACGGGAAGCAAAAACCAATGGGATTTACCTGGCAATGAATTGCTCAAAGAGTTAAAATGGCAACTTAGCAAAACCTTCCAGGCAGGCAGAAGACATGTTTCATTAAGGTGAGCAAGCACAGCCATCATGCAAGGGATGGACATAGGTCCATCATGCTTGAACATTCACACATGGCAGGGAAAGGCAAGGTTATATTTTTGGGGTGTATTTAGGGATGTCAGTGGCTTAATTAAGTAAGTCAAGGGTTGTCAGCTTCCATCCGTATTCATCCTAAAGCCAAGCTGTCCTCCAGACCTCAATACACATATTTAAAGTAAGTTTGTAGTCTAACACCATTTTTTTTCTTCTGCAGTTGTTGAACATATCAAGCAGTTCATATCTGCTCACTGGTATTTTCTGTCCCATATCTTCAGTTTAGTTAATAAAAGAGATTAATGAATATCACAAATGGTGCATTTCAAGAGGCTTTTTAAATTATTCCCATGTTTACAGACAGGTAAACTGAGCCTTTGGTTTGAAAAAAGCCTTGTCCAGAGGCTACTTAGCAAGTTATGGTCAATGTGTGAACTGATGCTGGTCCTCTGTGTCCTGAAGCCTGCAGCTCTACTATCCTGTATTATCAGTAGAAGTCACAAATGGAAGAGCTGACCAATGAGTTTTGCCATATCCACGGATGCTTTTTCACTCAACACCCCCTAACACACATGTATATAGAGAGGCCTTCAATCCTACAGAACTAAGCCAAAACTTTTTTTTGTTATATTGGCTTTTAAATTGCTTCCATTGATGTTTGTGGGAGGTGCCTTTGCTCTTATCTCCTCCACAGAAAGGAGGACTCTCTTCACAAGGTACATTTCTTTTGCTCTGCCTGTAGATCTGTGTTCTCCATTAGCCCATCTAGATGTGAGGAAGAGGGTAATAAGAAACAAGCTGCAAATTAAGATAAGAAATGAACATCCCAACCGATAGCCTGAAATGTAAAAGCTGCGATAGTTGTGTTTAGAAAGTTTTCCACTGAGATTGTCTAAACCCATAATGGCAGAATTCTATAGTATATGAAACAGCACAGAAGTATTACGAGGCTTAAAAACGATTGGGTCACACTACAGTGTTAATGACAAAGACAAACTGCATTCTGATTTTGTGTGACTTTACCACACTCCCATCAAAACCGTGATGAAAGCGGTGTGATCTCTCAAAACGCAAACATCTTGCACAAAAATAGGCATTTCTACAAGTTTTTATCAGACCTACTAATGGCACAGAAATATTAGTCAAACATTTTGTTGCTCGCCCTAATTATCGAGCTGCGTGTGTAGGGGCCGAGATTAATTTAGTTGAATGAATTCTCTGATGATTTAAATAGGGAGGAAAAGCTTCTGCTGTTTGTGACTTTGCAGCTCTGTAGCTGGTCTTTGCTCATAGAATGTGCTTTTCTGAAGTGAAGCCAAGTGAATCGATGCCATTAATTCACAGACAGGGAAACTGAGGCACATGCCATATACTGACTTTCCCTAAGGCCACCCAGTAAGTGAGCAGCTGTAATCACCCAGGAGCCTTGCCCTCATTTACACAGACCGCTATCACTTTGCAAATGCTGCCGGGGGAAAAGACTGACTGAGTCTTTCTGCAGATCCCTGGAAGAGAAGGCTTTCCTCATGCCTTGTGCTGCAGACAAGGGTGCTTCATACAACTCCTACATTAACACAATTCAAGCAGTAGGACATCTCTCGTTTCCTTTGGGGGAAACAGTTCTGTAGTTGAATAGATTAGAGCATTAGAAAACGTTTCCTGATGTCCAGCCTCTGCCATAGCTTCTAGAATCTGCTGATATATTATTAATAGAAAGGAAAATAAATATAGGTATTAATGCCAGCAGACAGCGTCTACTACTAATAGCTGCTACAGTAATATATTCTCCTTGTTTTTAGCTTTTATTAGTCTTTTTGCAAAGGGTTACAAGACCCTTATGCATCCATTAGCCAGTCAGCCATGTGAAATTAATGTGCAACAATTTTCATAAGCATTACTCAGAACTAATAATAATTAAGCATTATTTTCTGCTCAGATAACACAGAAAATGAAGTCTGACTTTTATGCCAAGATGGGTTTGCATTAGCTTAAGGTAGATGAATAAATTCTCATTTACAAGCCTTCTCCATCAGCTAGCCAGAAAATATCAAGGTAATTAAAACCAATTTGTGAGGTTCTGTCCCATTGCACAGTCACTGAGTTTTATCACTGCTTCAAATTACAGGTGCTTTTATGCTGTTGCAAAGGTGGGACATGAAGGAGACCTTGCTGCTTGCCTTCTTCCCCATCGCTTTTAAGAAGAGCAATCTCCTTGTGAAAAGCAGGAAGCGTTTTACAACACACTTGGTTCCTGAAGAGTGTAAGACAGCATTCCACGAAGGACCAGCTCAGTCCCAGTTCAAACTGGGAAGCAGACATCTCAGAAATGCATGTAACAGGTCTTTAGCAGAGAAAAAAAGAAGGTAATTTCCTTTTGATTGAATGTTGTTTTTTTTTGTTTGTTTGTTTGTTTTTTGTGAGGGATGCATTTTGGCTTATTACTAAAACAAGGGACTTCTGAAGACAGCATTTTTTGGATATTCTGGAGCAGTTCCTTCCAGCCAGCCAGATTCTTTCCCCAGTGTCTTTAGAAACACGAAGGTACTGCTTGCAACCCAGATCAATAGGACCAACCAGTTGGATGAAGCTACAGCTTCCAACACTGCCCAATGGCTTTCTTGTCCTTTTTCTAGTTTAAGGAGACATAGGTGAGTTTGACATGTAGTCACTTTCCAGCAGCTCAACACACCACCCTGATCTGGAAATCTTAGTTTGGTCCAACCTGAAGACAGAAGACATATTAGCCCTCTCAGCCATATGGTTTGATTTTTGGGTGGTGCTGGGTGGTGCCAGGAGTTAGACTCAATGGGCTTTATGGGTCCCTTCCAACTCAAGATATTCTATGATTCTATGAACTGATAGTTAGCTGTAGGATATATTAACCCAGAGTTATCTCATAGCTAAACTACTTTGCAACTGAGT
This sequence comes from Phasianus colchicus, assembly GCF_987193195.1. Classification (NCBI taxonomy): domain Eukaryota; kingdom Metazoa; phylum Chordata; class Aves; order Galliformes; family Phasianidae; genus Phasianus; species Phasianus colchicus. Next base: position 106,700,688 of record NC_143437.1, on the reverse strand, counting down.
GAGCTAAGATCTTTCTTAAGGTTTCAGCTTTCCTTGAGGTGCTGCATCTTGACATTTCTTCTGAGTTAGCAAACGATTGAGCCAGATATAAACCTCTTGGCCTGGAAAATCTGGTCCTGGCTCTCTCCTTTCAAGTCTCCAGCCCTATATCACCCTCTACTATGAATGCAGCATCTCTCTTGGGTGTCTGTATCCACCTCAGTGAGATGGAGCGTGCTGACCTTTATGGTTCTGAAGCAAAAGCAGAAGACGGTCATTCTGACTTTTATTATGTTTTGAAAAAATTGCTCTAGAGTAATCCAATTGCCACTAGAGAAGCAAATAAAAGGACAGCAGACTCAGGAAACACCAGCTGAGCCTTGGCCTCAGAATGAACCTCTGTGGTACTCACAACGTGTTTAGCCACGCCTTCGATTAAGAAAGGTTTCCCCATCGTGGCTGTCTCAGTCTTGATCCACTCATAGTAGTTGTAGACAGAAGTGTAGAACTGATAATATGGCTTTGCTGCACAATTGTCTCCCCAGCTGATGACGCCAACCTGAAACCACTTCATGGTGTTCCAGTAGCTGCAAACCAAGGGTCCCCCACTGTCCACCTGCAGCATAAGAAAGGCATTAGAGCAGAAGCAAACCTCAGGTCTCTCATAACATCTGCATCTCAGGCGCTGATTGGGAAAATCAAACCCCATTCCAAACTCATGAGGACTTGGGGAAACAGGGACTCAAAATATCACAGCTTAGATCTGAGATTCCTTGTAGCATTTACAAGATCTCAAATGCCCTCTGCAGCCACCCTATGAAGAGGAATGTCCTTGCTTGAAAGCCAAGAGGACATTCTGTTGCCTATATGGCCTCTGAATACAACCTAATAGGGAAGAGAAACCAGCACAAAATGTACCCAGCAACATACAACACTCCTCTTGACAATTATGTACTGTGCAGCCCATGCTCTACATAAGGTAGTTTCATTCTACAGTGGATTCAAATATTTTTTCTATCCTGTCTCCAGTACTTTGTGTGGCCAATAAGAAATTCAATGCAAACATGTTTCCCAAGACAGCCAACTTTCCTTTCAAATTTGTTCCCTAGTTTGAGAATTATCTCTAACAGCCATGTATGGACTCCCTTGCCACAGCAGCTACAGTAAGCTAATCTTTATCAATTAATAGAGAATTGGCTGTATTGCCCAGTGCAATAGGGCAATATTGGGTTGGATATTAGGAAAAAATTATTCTCAGAAAGAGTGAGATCAAGTATTGGCACAATCTGCCGAGGGAGGTGGTGGAGTCACTGTCCCTGGATGTGTCCAAGAACCATGGAGATCAGAATCACAGAACAGTGGGAGTTGGAAGGGACCTCAAGAGATCAAGTCCAACCCCCTGCTAAAGCAGGTTCCCTACAGCAGGTGTGGCACTGAGGGACATGGTTAGTGGGCATCATGGTGATGGGTTGATGATAGGTGACCCTAGAAGCCTTTTCCAGCCTTCTTGATTCTACGACTCCATGACTCTATGCAACTCATCAGCACTATCTAAAGTTTGTGGCAGAATTTCTGCTCATTTTATCAAATGGATGATCAAGCTCACCATGCATTTATCTTCCTTTTTTTTTTTTTTTTTTTTTTTTTGATTCAACATGTAAACAGGAGAGGAAAAAAAAAGCGAAGATAAAGGCAGAGCACATGTTTCTTCAGCATCCAACACTGTTTGCTTTGAAGTGCTGTTCTTACAGCTATGTGTCTGTACCTCAAACAGTGGTGTTAGGCCCTTTGCAAAGTCGGGATCTAAAGGTGTTTCTCAACTCTGTTTTGGCCAAGAGCTGGTGTGATTCACAGTGACCCTACAGTGACCTTGGACCCAAGCATTATCAGTGCTCTGGGTGACGCCATCCTGTTTGAATGAGTGAGCATCTTCTAAGCTGTGTGAGCAATTAAATTACTGGGAATGTTACTGCTAATTCCCTCAGGGTAGGAGCAGGCCAAGCTTATTATCCTGGTAGCAAAAGGAAGGTACTTTGAGCCTCCAACATGAAGATAAATGAAGACGGAAGAGTGAGAGTGACACAGTCGTGGCTGGAGAGCTCTCATCAGTGACACGTTGGGGTGCACCATGTTGGTATCTCTCAGTATGGGAGACATGAGCACTGGCAGAACCCCTGCACACAGAATCCCAGCATTGCAGAATCACCAAATGGTTGGGGCTGGATGCACCTCTGGGTCCCTCTGATCCCTCCCTGCCCCAACTGGGCCACCCAGATCAGGGTGCCCAGCACCACAACCAGGGGTTTTGGAAGATCCTCAAGGAGGAGACCCCACAGCTCTCTGCTCTCTGTGCCAGAGCTCTGTCATCTGCACAGCAGTGCTTCCACCATCTGCAGAATGGATCTATCTCACACTGCCAGTTTTGGAGGCTATCCACACTTGCGATGGATCTTTCTCCCAGGGCACTTACACAGTTTGACACCAGTTAATTCCTGATACCTTGCGACTATCTCTGGGGGAAAAGTCTTATCACACTTTGTAGAGGCAGAGAAGGGATGGGATTTGCACAAGGCAATGGCAGAGCCAGGAGCGAGAGCCAGGAATCCCTATTCAAAGCTATTGATCATGCAGTTTTCCTTTCAAATGAGATGATTTCCCATTTTCCTCCTTAGCTGTGTTTGCTTTGTTCTCCGCCCAGTTGGTGAGGAAAGGGAGAGCTGTCAGCTGTGAAGAGTGATTTAAAAGCTTCCCAGAGAGAGAGTTAGGCAATGCAAATCCATTTCTCTAATCCACAAAACCTGGGACCCAAATCCTAATTCAGATACCTTTCCATGTGGACTGAGATGGTCTGTGCCATGAGTGCAAGAGGAGGTGCCACTTCTCTCAACTTCAGCTATTTAACTTCCATGTCCATCAAAAAGAGGGATAAATCATCTATTCTGTTTAATTACAGCAGTACCTCATTTGAATCAAGAGCCTGATTTTTACAGGGCTAAAGACAGAGAAAATAAGTGCCCAGCTCTTGGGCACTTATGAATAGCCCTCTATCCACCTTAAGCTCTCAACAAATTTTGGCCTGGCATTTTCTATCCATGTGTAGGAGATAATGGCACAAAGGAATGTTGAGTGCTGGTACAATTATCTCACCTCCTTGATGTCTCCAGTAGCACTAATTTAATGAATGTTCATGTTAATTGCCCTGAAGACTGAAGAAGGTATTGAATCCTGGTGGTGAAATGCTTCTGGTCAGCAGCACACCAGATAGCTACTCCTGCTCTTCAGCCCTACAGGCAGGTTTCTGGACAGCAAAAGAACTGTAAATAGGATCTTCACTTATGTTGCATGTTTCTTATCAACTGGTGAACGAGTGAAAGGCAACACTGTCAAATCAGATGCTGCTGAACACATGCCTTCCACAGCAATGTGTTAATCCTCCCATTAGGAGAGGTGAGAGCAAAGATATAGCAGCTGGTAAATAATTCTGGGTTGTGTAGCAATTGTCACAGACTAACAAGGCACTTTGTTCACTGAGGCTGATAAAAAGTTTTATCCTTTCAACCACAGCCAAAGTCTTCTTGTGAACATCAAGAGCCTTTCTGCTGACTTTAGTGGGCTTCGGAGCAAGAGCGTAATCTTCCCTTCGTATTTGTATTTGTGTCTGCAACATGGTAATTGATCAGAACAAACATATTCAGCCACATAAATTGCCTGAGCTGGGAGAAGCTCTGGGGGAGGGAGATCAACCCATCTGATACTCATTAGATGGATGCGCAACCCTTGCAAGTCATTGCTGGTTTCATTTTCATACGGTAAGCTCTGCGTAAATTGGAGAGAATCAGCATGTGAATAAGAAGATTTGCCATTAGAGCTGCCCTGGCTGCAGGAAGTAAAGGCTTTAGCAAAGAGAGAATTTCTTCAGCTGTTTCACAGTGAACAGACTATCTTTAAGGGAATGTAGAAGAAAGGATGCTATGGCCATTTTTTATCACGCAGGTGTCAAAGATAAATCAGGTAACACAGGGCACCTGGACTTCTCTCATGGGATCCCTTTGAGATGAGAGCCTTTGAGATGAGAGCCTCCACCTGCTCTGTCCCTCCATTGCCTCATTGGAAAATGGGGGCAAAAGAAGGCCTTGCTCTCCACAGGGATGTCCATTAGAAGCCATGGTGGCAGTGAGTAATGGTGGCCATAATGCATCTGACCAAAGACCCATGGGACTCAGACTCCTGTCTCTGACTGATGTCTGTAGCAAGTGCTTGGGAAGGAGAATGAGAAGCAGGGCAAGTGCTTACAGAGTTGTATTTACATCACAGTGGTTAATAGCCTTTAGAGAGATCTTTGTCCAGGAAGTTATCTAATTGCTTTTTGAATTCATTTATCCCTTAGGATAAATACCCACAACATCCTGGTCAGTGAGCTCCATAGTTTAATTATCTGCTGGATGAAAAAGCACTTCCCTCTCCTTGCTTTGAGTCTGCCGCCTGACGCAGTCATTGGATTCTCCATCCTTCACGTTTTGAACGACAGTGACAAGAGAACAGCCCATGCTGTTCATGACTTTAGAAATCTATGTCATACTCTCATCTGACATCTGACAAGCCTCCGAGTCATGCTCTGCTATCTCCCTTCCTGCAAGAAGTCGTTCCGTGTCCCTGCTCTTCCCACTCCACTCTCCTTTCTAACACTACCTTCCTTCTCAGATGAAGTGGATGGGAACTGCAATCAGCACATGATGTAGGCCTCCAAGATTACTGCCCTGGTATAATACGTGTTGTTTCACTACCTGTTCCTTTCCTAATAACTCATTATGCTCTTGTTGCCTCTTTGACCTCCATAGAACCTCGTGCTGATGCTTTTGAAGGACTACCCAGAGTCACTTTGAGATCTTCCTACATGGTAATAGCTAATTTAGAGCCCATTATTGTATGTGTACAGCTGGAGTTGCTTTTCCCTGTATTCATTACTTTGCCCTTATCAACAGTGAACTGCATCTGCTGTTTTAACCTCCAGACACTAAGAATAATGAGCTCCTCCTGCACCTCTGCACAATCCATTTTAATCTTGACCACTTTGAATAGTGTTGTGGCATCACCCAGCTTTGTCTCCTCAGCATCAGTCCTCCCTGAGCAGCACAATTCCTTGCACGGATCCCAGTGGAACTCCCCTTCAGAGCCCTTTCTCCCAACAAACCTTTCCTCCATGCTGCTTCCCTTTCAAACCAAAGCCCTTCCACTTAGTGACAGCTCACTTTCTGCATGAGCCACGGGTGAGAAATCTCGTTAAAAGAATTTTGGGTATCTCGGTTCGTTATATCAGCTAGATCACCCTCTGCCACATGCTTGTCAACTCCTTCAAAGAATTGGAATCTGTCTGTGAGTCATGACTTCCCCTCAAAGCTGCTTGACTCACATTGTATAATTGAATGAGAAGAGGCTGCTCTGAGTCATTGCACCTGTCACCCCACTCTAAGGACAAGTGCTCACTGGGTTTTCTGTTCAGTTGGATCCAGAGATGTTCTGCTCCACCCTCCCTCCCCCCCCCAGCTCTCCATCCAAATAATGCTGGATCCCATTTATGCAAACCAAGCAGCTTCAGTGTGAGGGACAAAAGACCAAAACTCTACTAGAGGTGTGGGGCACCACGAGCATCTCTTGCCATAGGAAGGAACAGCTTTCACACATGAAAGAAATAAGCCACTACAGCTTGCATGTGTTCACTTGCCTGCCCATATGATAAAATGATCAATTGATGAAAGCTCCACCAAGCCATGGGACGCAAGAAAACATTCTAATTCTTATAAGCTGCACATCAAAGCACCCTTTAGAAGCAAATGTAACAGATTGTAAAAGCGAAAGTGTCTTTCAACTGCTTTGTTCTGTTTTTTTTTTTTTTTTTTTTTTCATAACACCATCCTATTTAAACTCACCAGTCTCTGTGGAAAAAAGAAAAAACTACTCTACACCTTGACATGATAGCAATTGTCCTGTGGCGGAGAACCTATCATGAGACATGCAAGTGGGTAACTCTCTTCAATATTAAGGTGCCACAGTAAAGCAATATTGTCTTGTTAGTAACAACTTAGAGTTGAAATATGGCTAGATTCCAGTGCGGGTCCCCAGGAGACCTTCTATTGATAGACAAAAGAGGCTATGACCTCAGACCTCACACAGATACTCTCCACATCTACAGACCACAGTCGCACCATCATCCATCCACCTCCGTGTGTATATTTTTAACAACTGCAGGAATTGAGCAGGTTTTCTGGGTTTGTGGCCTTCGCCTCGTTTCTGTGACCGCTTACCTGCATGAAGCCAAGTTTCATTTGCAGACCTTTTCTTTAAAAAAATCCTGTTTCACAAGTTTTCCTTCACAGTTCTTGAGCCTCGTTAGCACAAGTAAAAGGATGGAAGAGCTTGTAAAATGATGCAAGAGTTCTGGTCACTACTACACGAGTTTAGCTCTCACTCTTTAGGCATAGTGGGAGGGCAGCTCCAGACAAATATCACAACTCCAAGGGGATTCCAGAGCAAATGTCAAGCTCCCCACCCAATCATGTTTTCACCTCTGGAGTATGATTCAAAATGGGGACAGCTGGATGCCGTGAGGACATCACAGAATCACAGAATGAATCATACAATGACTTGGTTTGAAAGGGATCTCAAAGATCATCACGTTCCAACCCAGCTGCTTTGGGCAGGGTTGCCAACCACTAAATCAGGCAGCAGGTCAGGCTGCCCATGGCCCCATCCAAACTGGCCTTGAGCACCTCCAGGGTCTGGGTAACAACTTGGGGCAGCCTGTGCCAGGGTTTTACTGTCCTCTCTGTGAAAAACTTCCCCATGGATCCTGGAATATCTAAGACCATGCTGGAGACTTCCTTGTAGGGAACTGTCCTGCCTTGGAGCCGTCAGTCTGCCTGTGAGCTTGAGTGATCAGTGCTCCTACAGGGATTTACCTCATTTTAAAACAGATGTTTGAAACCATTCAAATGAATCACACATTCAAAATCTTTTATCCCCATTAAGAGAAATATGACTGGCTAGTTGCAAATGGCTCTAGAAGAGACATTTCATGTTATCAGATAAATCTCACCAAAGAACTACTGCTACAGCTATAACTACACGGTGTGGGAGGCCTGAGCATCCCAAAAGCTAGAGAGCCATTCAGAGAATCCCAGAATGGTTGGGATCAGGGGCACCCCTGCATCCCTCTGCTCCCCACTGCTTCAGCAGGACCACCCAGAGCAGGGTGCCCAGCACCACAGCCAGCTGTTTTGGGAGATCCCCAAGGAGGAGACCCCACAGCTCTCTACTCCTTATTCCAAAGCTCCGGCCCAAACAGCATGGGAGAAGGGAACAGTGAAAATGAATTGGAATAATCCTACAGACTGTATCTGGCCCCACAGTGGTTCACTCTCCTGCAAGTCTGTCCTGGGTCTGAAATGTGCATTAAATGTGACATCCAGCAAGACAAGTGCCATCCTAATCACCACATCTCTGAGCTACCTCCACAGAACCTCCCTTGCAGGAGCTCTCTGAAACATAATTGGATCATTTAATGAATTTTGTCTGGGTAGGCAAGACATTGAAGAGGCATTTGCTTTGCAAGTCCCTTAAACTCTAATTATCGTACAAGTTACTATTGCATCAGGGCCTAACAAAAGGTTCTTGAGAAAGCAAGGAATTAGACATCAATTAAGGTTCATCAGGTCACGGAAGAAACATAGCACACAAAAAAATAACACATGGGCCACTTCTAGTGTCTGTTCTTTAGCACTTGTACTCCATGAGCATCCGTTAATGCTAATGTTTATGACTAAACAGAACTATAAGTCAATTATAGATCCTGTTAGTGTTAATTCATGGTCAATCTATATATTTGTCTGAGAACAGCTTGGAAATAAGTATACAATAGATTTTTCTTTTTAAGTGAATAGATTTTTTTAAAGTACAAATACTCAGGAGCTCTTCTATTTTATCTCCTTGGATTACTATCGGAATACAGTCAGTGATCCACAAATTAGTTATGCTCTAGTAATACAATGATGGCAGCTAGTGAAACAGTCTGAGCCTTTTGATTCATGACCTGTGCCACAGATCAGGGAGCATACCAAGTTTTATCAGTAGAATAAAACTTTTACATGACACTTTGGTGAAGATATCTGTGTGGCTCTGGTTGCTCATACAAAACCAGCTTGCTGCAATGGGGAAAATCCATCATGCAAGTGGTACGCAGAGTAAAGGTGAAGCATGGTAATCCTTTGGATCCAGATCAGGTCATGTGGACTTACAGCCTGTGGTCTAGATGCAACTTTCCCACCTTAGCCTAACTCTGGGCGTGAGCAAAGGCACTCTTCTCCCTTCTATGTCTTTTTCCAGGTTCATGGACAGGACCTACACTTAGAAGCATGGACAGGAGACTAAAATGTAAAAAGAGTTCTTCTTCTATCAACCCATCATCCAGAGTTTATCCAATCCCATCCAACAAACTCAAACCCCAAATCACAAGCAATGCTACTAATCCCTTCTGGGCCCCCCAGAATACAGATGTATGTTGGTGTGATAAAGTAAGGCTTCCCACAGAGCTGTCCAGAGAAGTCCCTCTCACTTTGTAGAGGACTTAGGCATTTTGAGATTTGGACTCTTTCATTTAACAAAACCCTGTCTATGGAAATGAATAGGTCGATAAATTGGACTTGGTGCAGTATGACTTCCTGCAGAGCCAATATCATGCTGGGACCTACTCTACCACTTCCTTATCTGACAGTCTACTATGAGCAAAACAACTAGACTTCTGTACCAGCCTAGCAAGGTGAAAATCACAGAATCATAGAGTCACAGAACCATAAAATCATAGAGTCATAGAATTATAGCATAGTTTGGGTTGGAATTATCATTTTGTTCCAACTCCTCTGCCATCTGGTTCCAACCTTCCCCACCCAAGCCCTATCAATGCAAACCATCCACCAGCAAAATACTTCCCCTCCAGAAAATTAGAAAACCCTGACGAGAAGTCATGTCACTGTTTCACCCCTGAACAGCCCTACTTCTAGCTTAGCATATATTCTAGTCTTGTTTTCATTATTTCAGGTTGCAAGTCATTTCTATCTGGCCAAACTTCTGCTAAAGTGGGCACTTGCTGGGTTATGAGCGTTATTATACATCCAATCACTCTGTTCTTTGACTGCTTGGAAAGCTCACATTTCTAGTTCATTTCTCAGATGACTCTAACATTATTGTAGATCAAAATAGTACCCTTGTCAGTTTTCTGAATGCAGCAGATTAGTTTTGCTGGGTACAAGTACTCTTGCAGTTTCGCCAGCATAATTCAAATGCAGAACTTAAGGCTGGGCTGGGAACTGCATTCTTTAATCATGTTAATGTTATCCTGTGGCAGTTTTCTTCTTACATTTTTGATTGAATTTAATGGAGGTGAAAGTCACTAGATGAATGGCTTCACAGGCAGACACTCTCTGGCTAATCAACAAAAATTATTTTCCAAAGTGGGAAAAAAAAAAAAATAATATCAAAGCACAAATACAGATTTTGCAAAGCAAAGCTTCCCCTTCTCTACCCAGCTATGAGCAATCCACACCCCTGTCCCTGCTGCCTGTACCTTCAAGTCAAGGGTCTCTTTGAGTCCTGGGTGTTATTTCCCTCAATGAAGGATTCCTACAGGACAAAGCTGTACAAGTTCAAGTGTCTGACTGTCTGCCCCTTTCCAAACACAGGCACATTTCTAAGAAAACCTGTGCTCAGTAGAGGAGAAAGGTCTTAGCCCTGTTCCTATCATGGTAGAGGCTACAGGGAGAGCACTCAGAGAAAGGGCTGGAGGTCAGACAGTATGAAAGCAAGGGGGTTTTTTTTGGCTCTCAGATTTTGATATCATTACAGCCATTCTGTGTGTGGAGCATGTTCTGAGGGCACATATTCTGTGTGAGGTTTCCCCATTTCTAGACATTCCACAGAATCACAGAAAGGATGAGGTTGAAAGGGAGGTCATCTGATCCAACCAATGTTTGTTTCAGCTCTCTTCCCTTAGTAGTCCTTTATATCAAATACTACTTGAGCTCCATAATTTAGCTTCAAAACTCCATCATCCCATATCACTAACCCACTGTAAAATGTAAACTAGTTAGTTTTGGAATGCACAGACAAACCTGCCATGCTATCTAAGGACATTTCTGTCAGCACAAAGACCAGTCTTTGAAAGATTTCTAACATTCATAGCATCATAGAATCATTAAGGTTGGAAAAACCAACAAGATCACCTAATCCAGCCATCAACCCATACCTTGACCACTCTAGAACATGTGTCTCAGTGTGACATCCACACTTGAACACTTCCAGGGATGTTGACTCCACCACCTCGCTGGGCAGCCTGTGCCAATACCTCACAAGAGAAAAACTAAACACTCCTGGACTCATTTTCTCACCCACTCTTTTTGCTTTGGCCCTCCTGGATAGACCTGCCTGTCTTCTTTCTGTATTGAACCTGGTAACAGAACAGTGCTGCCTGTACCAAGGCTGAGGAGAAAGCAGACCACACTTTGCTGAGTTCCCACCTCCATACAACCACCACTGACCTCCAGGAGCACCACAGTGTTTGGGTCTATGTGCACTTGCTGTACACCAGATAGGCAGGTCCTTAGCCTTTGAGCTTCTTGCCCTGGCCTAATGCAAAGAAACCTATGAAACCATGGGAAGCGTGGATGTCCCTGTGCCCTCACTGGCAGTGTGCCCACCCTGGGGGATGGTTTACCTGGCAGGATCCTTGCTCCAGCTCAATGCATAACATATCCTTTGGTAGCTTTGGTATCTGGTCCAAGCACTCCTCCCGGCTGATGAGCTTCATCTTCGCTTTCTGCAGCAGATGGGATGCTGACACTGCAGATGTTAAGCAAGTGAGAAGAGAAGGCTCATCAAACTTTACAGAACCTTAAGGAAGATGGGACTCAAAGATAATTTCTTAAAAGACAGAAATTTTTCATGCTACTTTTCCAGCTAACATGGAACCCCTTCATAGAAGCAGCCACAAATTAAAATGATTTAATACGGGAATCTCCAGGGAGGTGGCTATATGTCTAGCTGAGGTCTAATTGACAGCAATCAAAAGGGAGTCAGTCTGGTGACACTCAAGGTGACATTTCAGTGATGTCTACCTACAAAAGTCAAGAAAACAACCATGCTTCCATCCATGCTAGAACAACAGTTAATATATTTTGTATGACCCATGCCACACCAATGCACATCCCACTCGTTGAACTCAGCTTCTCCAGTTTTTCCTCTGAAACGTCTCCCAGGCAGAAGGGCTGGGTGCCAGGGCTGGGTGCACTAACTTCCCACAAGGTGCAGTTTGGATGGCAGAGGCAAACTCAGCCTGACCACATAGCAAAATGAGTCACACCATGCACTTGGCAAAGAGACTTCACTGCAGGTGGAATCCTGCCAGAATAATTTCGAAGAATTGCCCCTGCTTTTCTGTTTCTTAAGAGCATGTTACCTTGGTGAAATTGAAGACCCTCATAATTATAACACAGCTTTGGGTTCTGATCTACAGTTATATGAAGTGAATGAAGCATAAGAAAGAAAATGCAGAGGTTCAGAGAGGAGACAGTAACCCTACAGAGCAGAATAGCAAGGATGAAATGGGACATGAGCTCCCCGCATCAGGGAAGTCCTGTTAAAGCCCCAAGGCACCACTCTACCCACTCTGTCCTGATTACTTCTTTCCAATAATGAAATAGCTCATTAGCTATTTGGTGGTATTTGCTCAGCATAAGCATTTTGGGTCACAATCATTGCTGGAGCTACTTTCATTAGGGCTTGAATGGAACAATTAGTAATGGTGATCTACTTTTCCAAATATAGTATACAAAAAGGGGTAGTCAGAGCCACTGAATCAACGTGTTTAATTAAGGCATCTTGCCAAAGGCAACCTTGAATCTTCATTTCTCTTATTCAACACCACTTTAGACCCAACATAAATTTCCCAGCGTGGTTGGAAATTGCCTTACTTTTTCTTACTTATTTATAAATTTGCTCAGAAAGTCAAGGAAGAAGGTTGAGTTCTTGCAAAGCAAAGTTGGGTTCTAAGATTTCAGCTGGAGCATACATGCTCACTGTGGGTAACCCATCCCAGAGGGAGAACATCTGCTTTAAGTGGATGAAAACCTCCATTAGCAAATACATCTCCCTGCAACATCTCACCTGAACCTGTCATTCCCCATCCAGCAACCCAGCAGTGTTGCCATGAACTGATGTCATCCATGTAGGGAAAGCAGATGGGGATTTTCTCATTGCTGAATTCAATGGGATAGTTGAGCATGATCAGAGCAATATCATGCTTCAAGGTTATTCTGTCAAAGTCTTCATGGAGGATCAACTTGCTTGGCTCACGTACTTCCAGTGGGAGGTCAAGGTCAATTGCTCCCATTACAATCTTAATATCTGGTGGCCTTGTGAACAGACAAAAAAAAAAATATATATATGCATGAGCATAAAAATATGCATAAAAATAGTATATGCATGAGCAAATGGAAAGGCGTTGTGTTATAAAGGTTGGTGCCTCCTTTCCCTGAGCAGGGTAGGGTGGTTCTCTGCAAATAGCAGGGATGGGTTAGCTACAAATATCACAGAAATCAGCCCTCACTTCCAGGCAAAGCTAATTTTCAGGTGAAGCGGAAGAAGAGGTAGAAAGTGAATGCAAGCAAGTTCTAAATAGCCCAGCTAATGAACAGATGGGGAGAGCTGGGTGTTCAGGATAGCTGTGCCCAGGGCTGGCTGTTCCATGACCACACTGTTCCTTGTCAGTTGTTCCAAATTGTGGTGCCACAGGTCATTTGTCACTGAACAGTCCTGGCTCTTGGACCTGCCTTATTTTGGAGGGCTGGATTCTGCTTCATTGGGCATTGCATGGGTTGATTTGTCCAGAAACTGATGGATTAATGTCAGACTACCCATAAGATAAAGGTGTATGCTATATGATACCAGTAATTTGGGGCTTAGGATAAATTGGAGTGGAATATATCTCTTTTTACAAGGTACCCCAATATGTGCTGATGTACAGATTGGGGGGGAGGGGCAGCAGAATAACATAATGACCATTTACAGAAGGCTGCTCACACCATCCTTCAATATACCCGCCTTCTAGATCTTCTGGTTATGAAGATTTTTGCAAATTCCTGTTGCATTGCCACCTGTGATCAATAACTGGTCTTTTTTTCTTTCTCCAAAGAAAGCAAAACTCTCCGAGTTCTTTTCCTGGCTCCATCACATATATTTTGCACTTGATCCCAAGGACATACATCCTGAAGAGCAGTGTTAGCGTTCCATCATGCCTGGGCAGTTCTTTTTGACCCCAAGTAGAGCAGAGAGAACAGAATAGAGTAGAAAGAATAGGATAGGATAGGATGGGATACAATAGGACAGGACAGGACAGGATAGGATAGGATAGGATAGGATAGGATAGGATAAGATAGAGCAATACAATGCAGTGCAATATAATATTTGAGTTGGAATTGACCTACAATCATCTAGTTCAACTTTCTGATTTCTTCAGGACTAACAAAACAAACACATTATGGACCAGCATCTCCCTCCCCAAATCCCCTCCTCAGGAAGTTGAAGAGATCAGCAAGGTCTCCTCGCAGCCTCCTCTACTCCAAACCAGACATCTATATGTCCTAATCCTCTCCCCTAAGCCTCTCCCCTCCAGCCCTTTTGCTAACCTTGCAGACCTCTTCTGGGCAAAGAAATACTCACACTTCATCTGCAAAGCAATGGGCCGCAGTCAGGATCCACAACGCACTGATTATGCTGCCTCCACAGATATGTTTCCCATTGCTCTGGATGCTCACTTGCCATGGGAACTCTCCAGCTTTGGCATATCTCCCACCTGTGATCCTCTTGCCAGTCCACAGAAAGGACTCAAAAGATGGTCGGAGGCCACACTCTGGGTACAAAATAAGACGTACTGCTCACGTATGCCTGCAGCACTGCCTATGCTACTAAACTAGAAGGGAAAGATGTAGGTGAAAGCACTGATCCTTGATCATCCTTACTACTTGTTCAAGGAATGAGACAGGAGAACTGCATTTACCGTTGTGTGAGTATGCAGACTGGATCCCAGCCATTTTGACTGGCTGGTGACTTCTGAAGAACACATAAGCTCTGGAAAGACTATCTGCATGGATGCTGCTGATTAGAGAAGTTAACACCCAGAAAGTAAAGAGAAGCATTTTCATCCCACTCTTGGACCAATGCTCTTCACAATATTCAGGACAGTGATGCTTCCACAGCCACATCCCTCTGCCAGGGGCAACCAGGCTGTGATATCACACTATTCATTTGTCCCACTGACATCACAGTTGGATGCTACACTTCTGTGACATAGAATCATAGAATCACAAGGTTGAAAAGGATCTACAAGATCTAGTCCAACTGTCAATTGAGGGAAAGTTCACACATGTGCTTTAGTTATGATAGAGATTGGTCAGTACTCCATCCTGGACTGAATTTCATGGAGTATCACAACAGTGGACTTCTTGGGCTGGGTGCTGTAGCCCTTCATTCTCAAAACATCTTTTTTCTCTCCAAAGACTTTATTTGTTGGTCCTGCATCGGTTTTCATCTTTGAGAAGTGCTGGAGCCTATCAAAATTTGAATGAATTTTCCCCTCTTTATGTTCAGACCACCTCTACATTATCAGAAGTCAGCAGCAGCTCCGTGGTAGGGCCAGGTTCAAGCAGTGTGAATTCATAGAATCATAGAATCATAGAATGGCCTGGGTTGAAAAGGATCACAATGATCATCGAGTTTAGACTCCCCTGCTATGTGCAGGGTCTCCAACCACCAGACCAGGCTGCCCAGAGCCACATCCAGCCTGACCTTGAATGCCTCCAGGGAATTACAGAGCCAAAGATGCTGAGGCAGCCACTCCCATTCTTCCAGAGAACTGTGTACAAGGGTGGCTTACAAAACCAAACCCAGCTTAGAAAACCAATCCATGAATTTGAATCATTTCTCCTATACTGATTTTATCCTCCATACTGTTTGTACCTCCAACAGCAACTGGAAGAGTTCAGGGCCAAAATTCCACTCCATTATTACAGTATCTCCATTAAATGAAGGGAGAGGACTCAAAAGAAGTCAGACAAGTTCAGACCTGAGCTCAGTATTAAGGACAGAATGGTGTTTTCTCCAAACACTTTAATGATGCAATAACTGCAGCAGAGAGTAGGGGATAAGGAAGGGAAAAGGACAGAGGAAACCAGGTAACATTTTATGAGCATCAGAATGATTCAAAATATGAAATATTTTGCCCTGTACATTGGAACAAACCAAGAGTTATCCTGCTCAAGTCTGAAATGCACCAAGGTTAAAAATGCATAGGAAGAAAGTCAGAATTTATTTTCCTATCTTTTCTTTTGCTTTTATGTCACCCCATGCCTAGGAAATTGGATGAAAGTGCTGGTTTCCTTGACAGTGAGCAACAGAACGATTCAGAGGTAACAACTAACAACAAATAGATGACCAGTTCCTATGGCAACTGGAAATTCCAAGTGTGATGCGGACACAATTTGGGGTGTCTCCACAAGGAGCCTAACATGGCAATCTTGCCAGTAGTAGCTCCTTGCAAGTTTACCCCAGGCATATGCCTCTTAAAAAGAACAGTTATCATTGAGCTATCCAATGAAATGGTGGCTCTGCATCCTCGCTGTCTGGCCCTCAGAACAATCTTTACGTGTTCCTCTGCCCAGAATTGCCACATCAAAACGAGCTCCTGCCAATTTTCCCCAGAGAAAAGCAAAGTTGATCCATTACACATCTCTGAGGATACACCAAAGACACATGCCCTTCGAAAGTAGTGATTTGGGCACCTTCCAAAATAGGAAACGAGAGGCTGAAGGCCACATCTCTCACCAGTCTGAGAAATATCATAAGCAACAAGCTGTGTACGTGGAATTAACACATCCTCATCTTCCTCACTGAAGTTGTTTAACCTAAGAGCACATCCCATAGCATGTATAAATGTCTCAAAAGATCCTGTATATAGGATATCCCCTGCACCGCCTACATCTTTCAGCTGCAGCTTTTGGTCTTTTGAGATCCCCCAAAATGAAAGGCTTTGTCTCTTTCTGGCTGCTCTGTGTGTTATACATGCACTGGGGCAGACGCAGTCCCACATCTTACGTTTGCACAGCACCTACCATAATGAGCTCTGATCCTAGAATCATAGAATCACCGAGGTTGGAAAAGACCTCTTAGATCATCCAGCCCAACTGTCCACCTACGAATATTTCCCCACAAAATCTTGTCCCTTAGTACAACATCTAAATGTTTCTCGAACACCTCCAGGGACAGTGACTCAACCACCTCCCAGGGCAGCCCATTCTACACCTGACCACTATTTTGGATAAAATTTTTTTTGTAACATCCAACCTGAATCTCCCCTGATGCAAGGAGGTCATTCCCTCTTGTCCTATCACTAGTTACATGGGAGAAGAGGCCAAACCCTACCTCACCCACAGCTTCCTTTCAGGTAGTTGTGCAGAGCTATAAGGTCTCTCCTGAGCCTCCTCTTCCACAGAATCCTCAGCCATTTCCTGTAATGCCTGTGCTCCAGACCCCTCACAGCTTTGTTGCCCTTCTTTGGACACATCCCAGGACCTCAATGCCTTTCTTGTAGTGTGGGGTGCTGCTGAGTACAGAGGGATGATCACTTCCCTGCTCCTATTGGCAGCACTATTTCTGATACAAGCCAGGATACCAATGGCCTTCTTGGCCACCTGGGCACACTGCTGGCTCATGTTCAGCCAAGCACTGACAAACCCCACCAGGTCCTTTTCCTCCACACAGTCTTCCAGCCAGCTACTCTGCCCCAAGCCTGTAGCGTTGCCTGGGGTTGTGGCCATAGTGCCAGACCCAACACTTGGTCTTGTTGAACTTCATCCCATTGGCTTCTGCCCAACTATCCAGCCTGTTCAGATCCCTCTGTAGGCCCTTCCTAACATCCAGGCAGATCAATACTTCCTCACAAGTTGGTGTCATCTGCAAACTTACTGAGGATGCGCTCAATGCCCTCATCCAAATCATCAGTAAAGATATTAAACAGGACAGGCCCAAATACCAATCCCTGGGTAACACCACTTGGACCAGCCACCAGCTGGATTTGACTCCACTCTTTGGGCCTGGCCCTCCAGCCATCTCCTTACCCAGAAAAGAGAGTACCTGTCCAATCCATGAGTCTCCAGGAGAATCTGTATGAAGAAGCTCCAGGAGAACTGTGAGAGACAGTGTCAAAGGCTTTGCTGAAGTCTAGGTAGATCTTTCCCTCATCCACCAGACAGCCACTCCATCATAGAAGGAGATCAAGTTGGCCAGGCAGGACCTGTCTTTCACAAATCCATTCTGGCTGGGCCTGATCACCCAGCTGTCCCGCACACGCCACGTGATCTCACTCAAAATTATCTTCTCCATAATTTTTCCTGGCACCGAGTTCAGGCTGAGTGGCCTGCAGCTCCCCAGATCCCCCTTAGGAACCTTCTTGTAGACGGGAGTCACAGTGGCAACTCTCCAACCCTTTGGGACCTCTCCAGTTGACCAGAAAATCTTGGCGGTGACACCACAAGCTATTGAAGTACAAATAGCTAATCATGGGAATAATTATGTTACAGTACACCTAGCATACTCTGTAGTGTCATGCATAATGATACTGATTTTAAAAAGCCCTGGTGTTTAATTAGGAAGCTGCAGACTTTTTCTAATATTTGATACCTTTTCCAGATCTACCCAGACATATATTTAGAGCCATGGAACACACTGGAGATAGCATTTTTCTTTCCTGTCTTTGTAATTTATTGTAGTGCAGGAAACCAAATTGATTTCTTTTTGTGTTTGTACATTTTTTGGAACTGTCAAAAGGAAGTATCACATTACAATTTTTACTTTTTCTTACTAAAATTGCTTCAGAAAATAGGCACTATAGGTGGTATTACATGTTGCAGTGGAAGTGGAATTGTGAGAGAATTACTGATCTTCTAAATTCATCATTCTCAAAGACATCAAATTACAGGGTTGTGATAGCTAAGATGAGCTCAGCCATGTCTCCAGAAGTCAAAGCTAAAGCATGAACAAATTCATTAGTCCAAGAAAATAAGTATGCCTATAGATATTAGCTATGCAAAGTGCTTAATGGGTACAGCCACACCATAATTCATCCCTTTAACAGCATTTCAAGCCAAATTTTAAGAAGTTTCTTTCCTCTCTAGATTTCAAGCTTACAAAGAAACCAGGGAACTGCACAGAGCAAGAAGCTGCATTGGCCAGCAAGCAAAATTTCCAAATCTCCTTGGCTTTTAATGTCAACAAATGGGAAGCTGCTCAGATTACAGCAAGCCATCCCATTGGGCATCCCAAATCTTGATGTGCTGATGCTGTGGGTACCGGAACACCTCTCATTGTTGTCAGCCTTTTCAGAACAACCCGCTGGAACAAAGCATTGGTGCCATGAGCACAAGCTATTTCCCGATCCCGATTGGGCAGGAAATCCCCGTTCCCCCGAGGCCACAGTATCCATTGGGGTTCTTGCTGAGGTACTGCTGATGGTAATCTTCAGCGTAATAAAACTCTGGAGCCTCCCGGATTTCTGTTGTGATGGCACCAAAACCGTTTTCTGTCAATACCTGTCAAGAGACAACACGGAGATCCATTAGTGGTTCGTTGGCTTCCCTGCTGATAAATGACATATGGTTTCCTCTCCGAAGGAACCACAGGCATCTCTCAGTGCCTGGACCACACTTTGAGTACATCCCTGAGAGCCCTTTATCCTTGTAATTTCTCTAGGAGAGGTTGTGGGCACCAAAATATGTGTCGGTGAGAAGGGCCAGTGCACCCTTCATTTTTAATGGCGCATTTGTTTAATTTGCTATCGCCACACATTTGTTCTCTTTATCAGCCACACCAGGCAGGGATGTGGTGCCATCAATAAAAGTGGAAAAGAGAGGTTGGTAGCCTTGCAGGTGTCCAAGGACTTCACTTGGCCAATGTCTCAGTTCTGAAATATGCTGTTCAGCCAATTGTGCCAAGAAGAATTTTGGGATCAAATTTGAGCCCCACTGACAATATAAGAACATTCAGGCTCTTTTCACTGTCTCTGCAAACACCTTCTTCAAAATGGATGATTCCATCATGAACAGAAAAGTATTTTTTAGGCAAATTGTGTCTCACTTCTGAAAGAAGATCTGCCAGTGAGTGGACCAGTAGCAGTAATCACTTTGCAGGGACAGGAGAAGGAACGTGGGTGGGAATTTCAAATTAGACTTAAACTTCTTTCTGATATCCCTAGCTGAATTTGAAACTTCTGGAGGCTTTCTGATAGAGGAAACTTCTTTTTCATATGAATTGCCATGCCATTTTACCTACTGAATTTCTCATTTCTAAGGAAATTGCTAAGCACCAACCTTTTGGAGACAGTTCTCATCTCATCTCAATGGGAACTGCTCATTGCAGTCCATGATAATCGTATAAGTACTTTAATTGGTGTCAGACAAGTGTTTATTGTTGTAAAGTATATTTCTAAAGCCCTGGACATTGGTAGATCTGTGTTGCTGTCAGCCAGAAATGACAGCAAGATGGGTTTTAAGAAGAAAGCATTAGCAGATAAGCTGATTACCTGGTAAATGTGTGCCATCTCATCATACTGACAATAAAACCAACAAAAGGAAGCCACCACACAATGTCATAAAACCAGACCTGGAAGGGCCTGTAGGAAGTCATCCAATCCAACTTCCTTCATCACAATACAGCTCAGAACAGCCAGCAGACATTTGTCTAACTACTTCTCAGAGATCTTCAGGGATGGACATCCTTTGGGTTCCTCAGCATTCCAGTATTTTCCATCCTGGTCTAGCCAGGATTAAGCCCACAGCTTTCATTTAAACCCACTATTTTGGTCATACTCATCATGAACATGGAAAGGAAATCATTCCCTTTCTCTTTCCAGTGGTCTCCTACATCCCTGGTCACTGCCCAGAGAGAAGGATGGCAAGTCAAGAAAGTATGTAAATAAAGCATTAGCAAGTATTTAAACATTAAGAGGTGATTACTTGGGGCCAAAGAGCCTTAAAACACCCTACAATAGGGTTTCTTAGCTCCTGCCTCAGTAGAGCAGAGTACTGATACCATTCAGGAGTTAGCTGCCAGACAAGGCTGACACCAGTCCAATGCATTCTGGTAATTTCACTTCCAGGAGACACATTTGGCTGCATTCAGCTTTCTGCCAGGGGTTAAGTAATAAGATTACAAAATCCACGATGGACTTGTCTGGGGAGCCCTTTGATTCAAAACCTGACATCTAAATTCTCAGTGCAGATAAGGAAGTTGTGGACTAGCTAAGCAATGTTGTGATCCCACATTTGAGCACAGAGATAAACAAGCCCTATTTCACAGGACTCCAATCTTGTTTTCCCACGTAAAATCACTGAACAATATTTTTCATCTTTGGGACGGGTTTTGTCCCAAGGGAACCAGGCTATTTACGTGCCAGATGTATTAGCAAAGAAGAGAAAAACATGAAGTCCTGTATCACAACAGGTTGGCAACAACTAACACAAAGAGATGTCAACACAACTGCTTTAAGAAAGCAATGTTTCACTGGCTTCCTAACATTTCTAGCAAAGAAAAGCACTTTTGACATTATCTTCACTGCAGAAAGATGGCACAGGCTCTGTCATCATGGGCATTAGTCATTTACTTGCTGCTGAAAATGCTGCAAAATTGGCTTCCCCCTTGTCTGAGTCATGAGGACGCTGCTGGAGGGATGGATATTTTTCTACTGTGCAAAACAGTATTTGTTACAGATTTTTACCTGGGACTTTTCCATCATTGGCCTCATTTATTTTATTTTTTTTTTTTCAGTTAGAAAATCCATTCTGTTCAGTAACATACCACGAGGGGGCATAAACATCATTTATCCCTTTCAGAATTACTAACAGCCTATTAAAACGCTGCACGCTGAATAGAGCAGAAGCCCAAGACAACTCATTATATTGCTCTTTGGTCATTAGCAAAAGATACCAGCACTGTTGTCAAAATCAGCGGGAACCCCAGGCTCCGGTGCTTTGCCAAACACTACCTTGAATGTTTTGATTTTAAATGGGAAAATATTTTCCTCTCACTGACTGTGTCAGTGCAAAGATAAAAACATCACTGGGAAAGATGATGAAGTTCATGATGTGTTGGCTCTGGCAGGTGTAAATCAGCACACTCTTGATTGATTTCCTGCCGCCAAGGCAGATGTAATTTGACAATAATCCTGTTCTAGCAGACTTTTTGGTCCTCGCTTTTTAGTCCACACAATTCCCAAGCTATTCAGTGTGAGCTCCCAGCATCATGTGGCAGCCAAAAGGGCTGCTGCAGCTTTTGCATGCAAAAATGGGAAGAATCGAGTGAAAGAGAATGTAATTCTCTTATAGCATCTCCAGGGAGCTCATAGAAGCCCCCTCCTTGGAAGCATTTAAGGCCAGGCTGGATGGGGCTGTGAGCAACCTGGTCTGGTGGGAGGTGTCCCTGCCTATAGCATGGGGTTGGAAATAGATGACCTTAAAGGTCCCTTCCAACGCAAACCATTTTATGATTCCATGATAAGATTCTATAATCCACCACTGGGACCTTTCACAGAGTGCAGGAAATTTTTGAAGTACTCTTGGATCGTTTTTCCCCCAGATATCCCACAGTTAAAATAGAACTAATTCATTAATATATCCAAGGGACTTCTGTGGCTTTCACAACTCAAGAGATCACAGTAGAAGAGCACAACCATCCCCTATCTGATTACAAGCCAGTCCCAAAAAACCTTGCAGGTTTTAGAACAGAAGCCAAATCAAACTAGAACCCAAGTCCTGCCCAACCAAAATGGATGAAGAGAACACACTCAATTTGATGTTTGAGGTCAGTCGTGGAAGACAAAAGCCTTGGAGCCTGCATTGGGAACCTCAGCACTACCACTTCTTTAAACAACTTGTACTTCTGGAATGTGAAAGGTTTTGTTTGATGAGTTTTCTAATTTATTATAGCCTGCACAAGTGTTTTTTTTTCCTGTTGTTTGCTTAAAACTTGTTGCCTGGCCATGTCATTACACAGAACAGCCTCTGCCACCAAAAATAATTCTTACTTGCTCTTTGCATAGTGACCTTGATTCTCTGCCTTCATCCTGTTCATTCATCTCTTCTGCAGGCTGAGGCTGTTTAGACTCCCCACTCATAACTCGGGTCAGCCTTCTTGCCCTCTTCTGCATCCTCTCTGCTTCTATTTTACCGCCTCATTGAGACGGGGCGACTGGAATTGCACTCTATTCAAAATCATCACGGATTTACTCAGTGCTGTACTTACATTTTCTCTTTCATTCCCCATCTCCTTCCCAGAAATTCTTTGCATTCCGCTTGCCTTTCTGACCTCTGCTCAGCACTGAGCAGACGTTTTCAAAGAACCATCTGCAATGGCACCGGGACTTATTTCGCGGGTTAATTTAAACCCTATCATTGTGTCTGCACTTGACTTTTATCAACATGGAATTTCAGCAGCTATTTTATTGCACAGGCATTTGATATCGTCAGATTCTTCTGCGGCTTTTTGTCGCAATGTCTACTTTTGCTTACTTGGAATAACTCTATGCCATCAGCAGATTTCAGTCCATCACTGATGACCGTCTCCTTTTTTCAGTTCTTTTACGAGGATATTGAACTGCACCAGTTCCCAGGACAGATACCTGGTAATCTCCTTTCATTGTGAAAACTGCCCTGTTATTTGTATCTTTTATTTCCTATCTATAACCAGTTATTCAAAAGAAAAACTTTCCTCTTAATCCTCAGCAGCTCTCTGCCTTTTTCTCAGCTCATCTCTTCAAAAAAGCGTATCTGCAAGACACAAGTTGCCTCTTCTAAAGTCACGTGGACTCTTCTCTGAAATGCCGCATTCTGTGCATGTCCATCAACTTCTGATACCCAGCCTGCAGTGCAAAATGTCTTTAATTCTGCTGGATCATCTCAGAGATGCCCACCTTTCAGCCCTTTGGTAGCAGGTCTAATCTAGATCACTGTTTACCTACAACGCTGGTGTAGAAACCCTTTCTGATTTATGTTCTTTTCCTACCTGTAGCCAACCACCATCTATGTGCACTGATGAGCAGCTCTACCATGAATCTCTTTCGTAGCTTGAACTTGAGACAGTTTCTCCAAATTGTAATCATGACACAATGTGGGAAACCCCACATTCCTCAGTTGTGAATATGGACGTGAGTAATTTTGCAGCTTTCTTCTACGGTGTTATCTGTGTCATGTCTTCTATAGGCAGCTCAAGCATCCACAACCATCAGTCAGTCTCCAGGACTGATATATAAAATACTCAACTTTCATAAGGAAAACACATGAGTGAACTAGGAGTGGTTTTGGACGCATAGGCTCAAAACCACAATGGACTGCAGCAATCAAACCCTACTGTTTTCCCATTTGCGCTATGCCAGTTGGTTCTCCAACCATCTGTTACCCAATCCAGTACTCACAGTCCCATCTCAGCTGCAGTGTGAGGTGCCCACGATGTGCAAACACAGTTAGACAGATTTTAAGGGACCTCCTACTCTTTGGCATAGAAAGTGTCATCTTCCACACGTTCTTACTGCCTCACTCAAGGCCTAGCACTGGTCACTGGGATGCACTGCAGACTGAAATCAGATTGTTTCCCAGGCAGCACTTCTGCTCAGTTATGCCTCGTGATGGGAAACACTGTCCTTCAGCCAGGGAGATTGTATGGTAGATGGCTAAGGAATAAACCAAACCAGTGCAACCAGAGGGTTGTTCTTCACTTATTCCCAAGCAACAGTATTTAGCACATGATGCTTCTCCACTTGGATTTGCTGCTCCAAATCGACGTTAATCGCTGCTTCATCTTTTGGTAGTAGCCAGCTGACTACAGTGAGCCAAAGTATGTCAAAATATTTAATCATTTGATGTAACAGCATGGCAACAACACATCCAAGGTGTGCGGCTCCTTGTTTATATTCAGATGGGAGCAGCTAATACTTACGGAGTGCTGTAAGAATTTGGGCTGAACTGTGCCATAAAGGCCAGATACTCTTGCACCTCCAAATACTTGAAGGAATAGACTGACGTCACTGATGCTTTGGTGTGTTGTGCTGAAACTGCATGGCTCATGGAAGTTTAGAGGATGGGTTGAACCCACTTGTAATTTTGACAGAAAAAGCTTTAAAATTGGTCTTGTTAAGTGAAACCATTTAATTTTCTGAGCAGAAGCATTAGTGAAGCAGTGGAGCATATTAATTGGTTTCTAGCATTCTGTGGCTTTTAATAAAAATAGCATCATCCTGTGTGTGATTCACTCTGCTCTTTAGAAGCAAGGCGTACAGCCTGCACTCAGCTTCAACACGCAGGTTGTCTGCTGTCTCAACAAGTTACAAGACGCCTCTGTATTTCCAATGGACCCTCTAAAATCTCTGGGCTGGGGCTGAGGGTTGGTGATGTCAGAGGTCTTCTCCAACCTTCACGATTCCGTCATCCTGTGAATATTGAAATTCACTTCTCCTGCAAGGCAGACTTGCAGTGAGGATCAGCTTGAGGAATTAGCACAACGAGTAGCGCAAAGCTTCAGCACTGTGCAATTGAAAGAGGATGTTTCATCTTTTCCTTCATTTGCTGAGTATCATGTAGCCATAGCTCTCATCTTCTCTGAGACAGCCTCTCTGCAGAGATATATCTGATATATCATTTTAAATTGTTTCCTTTGTGCTGCCTTCATTTGGCTGGAGCACCGCACCGGTAAACATTCGCCTGCTATTCTAGCTAACGTTATAATTCATTTTGTTGTGCCTGGCCCAGTCTTCTCTATGTCACTTATGGAGGTTGGTTTTTCCAATCTAATCAATGTCAATGACCTCTGCAGAGCCCTGCAATTGGCTGAAATCATGCCTAGCTGGTAAAATCTGCATTTCCATCTGTGGAGGTGACCTCTTTTTGAAAATCAAGTTTTTACCCACAGCAAGCCAGCTGGGCAGAACAGTGCTGCCAAGGATCCCTTTCCTCTGGTTCCATTTACCTCTCTATACAGGGTACTGAAGGGCACTGATGCATCTGATAGGTGCTGCAAGAATTGATTCGCTCGTGTTTTGCACAGGGCTTTGGAGTGCTGCACAATTAGCTAATGCTTGCACAGGGCTTCAGAGTGCTACGTAATTTCTAAGTATTATTAATACTTGCAGGGAAGCTGCCTACCCTCAGAACTTACTTTGCAATTGCAAATTGGGCAAGATTGAGGCTGGGAAAGATTTACCTGGGCACAAATTCTGCATCCTTCGTAGTGTGGGCATATGGATCGAAGAGCAGAAATGGTGAAATTCACTGGCTTCACATCTTTGGGTTTTGCTGTGAGAGAAAACTGGCTGCTATGTGACTACGGGATAAATCTGGTGGCATAATCATCCTATAGGGACCACACATAACCTGGTCAAAGAGGAAAAACGCTGTTACATGGCTCTGTTGGAACTGTTTATATGACTGTATTCTAGGGCAGCACAGGGAAAATCCAGATAAGAAAGAAATACAACAGATACTTAAAAAGATGATGGTGCAAAGTGCTAAGCTGTAGAATCTTGATTCTAATCTATAAAACTGCAAAATCGACTCTGTAGGAACTGTAAGCCTATTGGAAAAAAAAAAAACAAAACAAACAACAAACACACACAACAGAGCACATCTGAACCTAGATGGAGACACAGCCTCACAAGCCTTAGGGGAAAGCAGTATGTATATATATATGTGTGTGTGTGTGTGTGTAGTCTGTGTAGTTGAAGATCTGCTCTCTCTGATAAATACTTAGCTTGAAGGAGGCTGTTGGTCAGTCATCCCTGCCAGAGGGGGAGGAATTGCTGGGCCTGGATATATGTCAGACCTGCCAAGGTAAATCACTGCTGGCCGATAGCCTGGATATTAACACAGCTCAGGTGCCAAGTGGATATGCTCTGAAGGTGCAGGAAGGATCAGAGGTGCAGTTACTCTGATATTTCCTCCTCTTTTACATTTGAATGTGCTTCCTCATTGCCCACAAGAATCAGCTACGCCAGCTGAAATGGCACATTTGTACAGGCAGACCTCTTTGCATCTTCTAGCACTGAAAAAAGACAAATGGCGAAATTGTCCTACATCGTATGAAATGAAGCTGACAGGGACATAAAATCTGCAGTTCTATTATTTTCCTTTTGGAAATGAAAAGGAAGTTGTATCCTGCTTCCTATCATATCAGTCTGATTCTGAAGTAAAAGTTTTTTCTCCTGATACTGACTGGTATGACAGGATCAGCTTGACCTGCAGTCTTTACAAGCTTGACCTGCAGCACAGAGCTTCCTGAACACCCACCTTGCCTTCTCCTGAGGGATGAAAAATGAAAGTGAACAATGGCAGCAGAGGGCATTTAGGAAGCATAGGAAGACAACATCAGCAAAGATAAAAGACATCTTGCTCAACTAGCGTCTGGGAACTAATTAGGTGTTGAAGGAGACATTGAGAGAGTTGGAAGTTCTGTTTGTCTAGACAATTTTTAACGTAGCCAAACAGCCTTTTACTGCACATCCCACATGGATAATTGATGATGGCTAAGAAAAGATATGCCCTGCTCTGACTTGCAGGGATCTAAAGGTAAAATCTATTCCATGGTTTGAGATAGCAGACTGCTCTTCACTGAGCACTCACCCATTACCTCATATTCCTGAAGTGAAAAATGGCCAGGTCAAAACTGAGATGTGGACACTGGTAAAAACTCACATATGGAGCAGTGAAACTCAGTGCAGAATCTTCTAACCCAGTGCAAACATGAGATGGTATCTCCATGTAGAGCAATCCTGAATGATGTTGAGAAGCTAACTTGGTTCCAACAGCAGCATAAAGCTAAGAAGAGGCAAATCCATGTGCTCCACGAGCAAAGGGAAACCCTCCACATAAATATGCTCTGTTGACAAGACTTTATTACCTCCATTAGGTCAATCTGGATCGTGCTACACTGCAAAGTGCAGACCTATCTGCATGACACATATATTCTTTGCAATAAATGGAAGTCACTGCAATTATTTTTCATTCCAGGGAGTTGCAGTGTGGAAGTAAAAATGTTCATTAGAGACATGGCTTAGTGAAAACTATTGGTGACTGGTGGACAGTTGGACTGGATGATCTTGTAGATTGTTTCCAACCTTGGTGATTCTATGATTCCATGACTCGATGACTCAATATACTTAAGGCTGAGGGCTCAATTTAGCTCTACTCTTACATTGCAATCATTCTATTTTTCTAACAGGAGTCAACACTGGATTTATATCAAGTTTTTCTTCCACAGTGCATCGGCATGACAGCTTCTCAGGAAAGATAAATTTTTAAGATGAATAAACCATTTATCTCTTCCTAAACTTATACTGAGAGATAGAGAGAAAACTTCTGCTGTAACTGTGGGGGAAAACCTTCAGACATCAAGCACAAAAACTGACTTCTGAAATCATAAAAATTGGTACATCAGAGTATCTGAAAGATACTTACAGTGGAAATTGATGCAACCTGCATCTCTACCACTTATTGTGCCTCTAGTAACAAGCTCTGTTTTTCTATTCAGCCTCTCATGGCCATTAGCATGTAATGCCAAGCCATATAATCCTTGGAAAGCTGGGAGATTATTTGGGTGGTATTGTTCACCCTCTGTAGAAGTTAAAGTTGTTTGTGGTGGAAGCCCAGAGCCTGCTTTCTAGAGCAGCAGAACTATTACCCACCTCACCTCTGACCATCTCTGGTCAAGGGTTTCAACCAAAACCATCTTCTGTCCCAAACAAACACATCTAAATTGACTTTCTGATTCAACCTGCCTAAACTGTTCTGGGCTGTATGTTAAATATTCTACTTAAATGAGCTCATCAGAAATCTCTTCTATGCTCAAATGCATTGTAAGGGATTGGGATGATGAGAGAGTATCATTTGGAAAAGAAGAAGTCAGCATGGCTCTACTCCAGTTTTCTTGAAATTATTTCATCTATACTACATGTATAGGTCAGGACTGTATGCAGCAAAGCATGGGAGTGTGTACAAGGACCCAGATAATCTGTCCTGATTTTTCCAATGCATGTAGCATGGAATGGGAGGAGAAGCAGGCTGCCTATCCCCAGGCAGCAGCAATCAGAGAGGAGATGGATCCAGCACAAGATACGTGCAGCACAATTCAGAGCCTGGCCCACTGCATATCCAGTGTGACATAAAACTGAGGTCCTACCCCATGGTAAAAAAATGTCCAGGTCTGGGGCCACCAACACAGGAAAGATGTGGAGCTGTTGGAGAGAGTCCAAAGGAGAGCCATGAAGATGATCAGAGGGCTGGAGCACCTCTCCTATGAAGACAGGCTGAGGGAGCTGGGCTTGTTCAGCCTGGAGAAAAGAAGGCTGTGGGATGACCTCATTGCAGCCTTCCAGTATTTAAAAGTGGATTATAAACAGTGGGGGATGCAACTTTATGATTCCTGGGGTCTCTTCCAACCCAAGCCATTCTATGATTCTGAAGGCTGGGGAGAATTCTCGGTGGTGGAGGTGCGATGCTCCCGTGCTGCTTCATTTCTGTGAAATTTCCAGCTGAATCCTGGTTCAAAATGGAAACCATCCTATCCTATTCTGTGTGCTGCCACATTTCTGGCTCAGGTCAGTCACCTTTTCTGACTGACCAGCTGAGTTCAGAGGGTCTTTATACAGATTTTCATCTCTATACCAGATCACAGACAGGTTGACCACTCTAAAGCAATCTGAATCCTTCACAATGACAAATTGCTTCAGTTAGTGACTATGTGCATAATTGCTACTAAAATTATATTCAAAGTAGTTACAAGGAATACAATTTTAATCCATAGCAAGGACTGAAAAGTCAAGAGAAAGATTTTAAGGAGAAAATAAGCAGTTTTCCAGCTACTATAAATAGGAAAGGATAGAAGAACGCATCCAACAAGCAGAAGAAAGTGTGAGGAGGGTAAAATTGCACAGTGTTTTGGCTTTGGACTCCGCAAGGTAGTGAGTATGAGATAGTGTGAAATACAAAGAAGCCTTTGTTGTTTACATCTGAAGTTTAAAAGTGGCACAGTGTGAATAAACAAAGGATGTTCCATGAAACACTGCAGCAGTGACGTGCGCACTCCGTCTGAGTTCCAGAAACGGCATGTAAGCAGAGGCATCGCCTTCTCCTTTCAGAAAAGAAGGAGGTAAACTTTAAAGCTTGCCTTCCAGAAAATCTCATTTTCCCAGATCTTTAGGCTTTTGATAGACTTTTAAGTGGCAGGAAACACACAGGCTTAATAAGACTAAGATCTGGATGGTTTAGCGTTTGCTTTCAGGTTGGTTAAGCTGCTTACTAACGATAATTGCAAACGCACTTTTGGAAACCTGAATTAGCTTTTTGTCTCACAAGTAATTGAATTATATCAAACCGACTATTTTTTGTTTGTCCTGACATAAATATGCCCTACTGCCACAATAGCTCTGCAGCTTAACTGATTATTATACAGGAAGACATGTTTCGAAGGCACAATGATATGATAAGGACGACATCTAAGGCTATATATGATATAGATTCACAATGATACTTCACTTTGAGCACTTACATAGCATCAAGATGCAATTCAAGCTTGGTACCAGCATCTACACATGCCTCCCAATGCAGAGATCTCCCCAGTTTGACAAATCGTTGATCGAATTTGATTTAAATTTAAAATATCCTAATCTATTACTACAGCACGGATAGAGGGGCACTTTTGATAACGTTACAAAAGTTGTTACGGGTTGCATTTACTCTTTACGAGATCTAAATGGAGCCAGCAGATGAAATCACCATTCACTCAGCATGTTCAATCCCGAATTTCCATACAGATCAGTTTTGCTGTTGTGGCACCGAAATCAACTGATCTTGGAGCAGAAGGCAGAATAATGCTGTTATGTATACACCTCGTTTTTCCTGCAGTGAGCTCTGTGTGCCACAACCATGCTCAGGAGGTTGGCAGAAATGATGAGAAATGATGATGACCTCCTAAATATGGTGCTACTCACTGCATCACCTTGCTAGGGCCACATCCAAACATACCTTCCTCTGAAACCAGTTCCATATAAGGTAGCTAGGAAGATAAAACTGCTGGTGAGTTGCAGTTGACAGCTGACAAAATAAGACAAATTGATTTTCTCTAATCTTTCCTCAGCTATGGACTCTCTGGTGAAGATTTTGGCGTGGGCTGTGGGAATTAGACTTAGTTTCTATAGCAAGTTGGTCCACCCAAGACATCCTAAAAGATCTGAGTCACTGTTCAAGTATTAATATCCACTTCTTGTGAGTACCCTCAAAAGCAGATGGCTTCTGCTTTAAGCCCACAGACCGAAAGCACAGTGCTCCTGGAGCCTGCAAAATATGAGGCAAAGAAATTCAACTTCAGAGGCTAACTGAAAAAGTAGAAATAAAACCTGCACCCTTTGCAAAGCAAATTCATCCCAACGGCCCAAGCTTTGCTTGGGAATATTTATCTAATACAATTACTTCCCTTCTTCAGTTTTGCAAAGTGGTTACTGTGCCTGCAGCAGAAGTAATTTACCAGAAGACGGGGAGAAACACACTTGGCCACAATACCAGCTGCAAAAACTGGGGCAGTTATTTCTTTCACACCCTCTGGCAGCTGCCAAGAAGTGCTGAGAGTACAGCAGCACACAGGGATGGGTGAAAATGAGAACTCTACATAAGGAAGCAGGCTAAATCATGCAGCTCAGCTCCTTCACACATCATCCCAGAATGAGCTTCCCCTGAGTCGCTGGGATCAAACTGTTTCTGAGAGCAATAAAAAGCAATGTATTATGGGGAGCCCTGCAAGCTCTCTTCCAATTCCATGCACCTTTGATTAGTGACAGACTTCTTTCACATGCCACAACAATTTTTTTCATGAGCCATAGTGATTTCTTACTAAAGAGACATAGAATCATTTGATTCTCCGTGCACTATAATGAGGGTGGAAAGGATCACTAAGATCCCTAAGTCATAGAATCATAGAATCATAAAATCCTCAGAGTTGAAAAGGATCCTTAAAGGCCATCCAATCCACCTCTCCTGCAATGAACAGACACATTCAAGAGGGACTTTTTATAAGGGCAGGTAGTAGGGGAAATGGCTTTAAACTGGAAAAAGGCAGATTTAGACTAGATAAGGAAGAAATTCTTTACAGTGAGGGTGGTGAGACACTGAACAGGTTGCCCAGAGAGGCTGTGGATGTTCCCACCCTTGGAGCATTCCAGGCCAGGCTGGATGGGGCTGTGAGCAACCTGGGCTAGAGGGAGGTGTCCCTGCCTATAGCAGGGGGATGGAACTAAGAGATCTTAAAGGTCCCTTCCAACCCAAACCATTCTGCAATTCTATGACTCTATGATTCAAAGCTAGATCAGGTTGCACAGGGCCTGATCCAGCCCATCATACCCATGGTCCCTCAGTGTCACATCTCCATGGCTCTTGAACACCTCTGGGGACACTGAGTCCATCACCTCCCTGGGCAGCCTGTGCTAGTGAACGGCTGCCTGTTTGGAGAATAATTTTTCCTAACATAAAGAGATGCAGCTTAGAGAAAAAGAGTAGTGAAAGAGACCTCCAGAGCTACTCCAGCTTATCCACCTGCCTGAGGAGTTTAGATAGAAGCTGCTCTCCTATCTGCCCAAATGTACCCTACAGGAAAAGATTGGATGCTTGAAAGAAGGCAGCTGAGATTTTAAGTCAACAAGTTAATTTGTCAGCAAGCTACAGAAATGTGAGAGCATCTCCGACTTCAGGGTCAAATTCCACTTGTTGTATAAGCCCTCTAGCATTGATGAAGTGGATTTATGCCCCTGGAAAGGAGATTTGGATTTGGCCATTAGTAAAACAAAATATCGAACCGTTTGTGGCTGGAGAGGAAGCAAAGAAAATGCAGGGAATGCACTTTGTGTTTCAGCGAGAAGCTGGCATTTGCAGCACAGCATCTCCCTGCCAGCTACAGAACAGCAGTGACTTGGCAGAGGTTTGATAGCCAGATGTCACCCTCATCTGGTTGCCTTGGCTCGGGCTGTCTGTTTGAAATGAGCAGCAAAACAGAGCGAGCATGGGGTCTTCCTGGTGCTGCTTACATGGGCTTGGAAAGAGCTTTGGACCGACACCGCAGCCCTCCGAATCTGGCACTGCTCTGCACCATTTTGTTGAGCTTACAGCCCTCACCAGGCAGAATCAGAGCTATCGGGTCGAGGAGGAGCTGGGATGTGAGGATCTGTCTGACAGCTGTCTCTCTTCGGGTGAGGAACGTGGAACAAATGCTCTCCCCCTGCACTTCCCCGAGGCAGCGTGGAGCACACTGAGCACTTCAAGTCCCGGTGCGTCTCCTGGAGATAAGACACTGCTGTTGTGTTTCTTTGTTAGAGCTCACTGCTGCATCTCCACTGTCAGTTTTCAGTCGGTTGCTTTATTTAAGGAGAGAGAGAATTCGCTTTCTGTATTTCTGCTATGTTACCCTTAACAATGGCACAGAGAAAACTATCAGGGCTGTCTCTATCTCGAACCTGCTGGCTTTCTAGCTACTAAAGACTGATAAATACAGAGGTATGTAGTCAAACACTGCATGTCCCTCCCACCACATGGTCTTTCAGATACAGCAGAAGACTCGATCGAATGGGCAAATTTTTGCCAGGTTGTGCTGTGGCAGCTCAGCCACAAATGCCTTCAGATCCATGCAGCAAAAGCCAAGAGCACGCGCCGTCCCTTCTAAGCCCCCACGTGACTGCCCTTAAATCAGAAGGAGAATTACTTTTTAACTGAAAGCCTGATAGTGCGTGTGTATGTTTGTATACACATCAATATGTGCGATAAGAAGGCTGCTTTGTGGTGAAACCTGCCAACAAACCCATTTTTCTGTCGCCATCTGCTAGGAAGAGAGCGAGCACCTGTTAGGAGCAGCTGCTTGAATGCAGAATGTAGGTAAGAGAAAAATCAGTTTCATTTTGGAGTTGGCTTGCTGCAGGTAGCACTTGGCTCTCGCCCACAGGGATGTCAAGTGGTCCTTTATGAGCTTGCCCTCATCAGGAAGTGGCTAGTGATGTAAAATCCCCAACCTCGCTGTCACCAAGGCTAAAGGCAGATGCCACCCAGGCTGCCATTTCCCCAGGGGGAGCCATGGGGATCCCCCATCTGGGCAGCTCCAAGTGGACAGGGGAGACACCAGGAAGGATTTCCCATGCTCTTCCAAGTGATACATCCAGGACCACAGGTCAGCATGGCCTCTCCCATCACTCCTGACACCACAGATGGTCTCAAAGATGAATGCCCATCGTCTTTGCTTGTGCTAACTGTGCTTCTGCTGAAGGAATAAGATCTTTGAATCATAGAATCATAAAATCGTGAGGTTGGAAAGGACCTACAAGATCATCCAGTCCAACCATCCACCCATCACCACTGCTACCACAAGCACTAAACCATATCTCGTAGCACATCATCCAGATGCCTCTTGAACACTGCCAGGGATGGCGACTCCACCACCACCTCCCTGGGCAGCCATTCCAGTGCCTGACCACTCTCTGAGAGAAAGATCCCCTTTACCACACAGACCTACAGGTAATAACTGGGAGAGATACAATGGCACTATAAGGAGTTGCTGTCCACATCTACGGAATGGGAGCAGCAGGAGGTCAATGGATGAGTTTTCTTTGCACAAGGAAAACTTGCAATAAACACTGATACTTAGGGGTTCCCCCAGGTCAAAATGTCTTCCTTGTCCCTTTTTTCCTCTTTGCCCTGTTTCTTTACTTTCTCCTCTACCTCCTTTTTCTCTTCCCAAGACTTCTTTCCTTGTTTCAGACCTCCTGATTTACCCCACGTCACCATTCTGTGCTATAAGAGTAACAAGTATTTGGCTCACATAACACTTTTATAAATAGTGTGCCTAGGCTGAAAAGGACCACAATGCTCATCCAGTTCCAACCCCCTGCTATGTGCAGGTCACCAACCAGCAGCTCAGGCTGCCCAGAGCCACATCCAGCCTGGCCTTGAATGCCTGCAGGGATGGGGCATCCACAGCCTCCTTGGGCAACCTGTTCCAGTGCCTCACCACCCTCTGGGTGAAAAACTTCCATCCCAATGGACCCCAAAGTCCATCCCATCTAACCTAAACCTCCCCCGTCTCAGTTTAAAACCATTCCCCCTTCTCCTATCACAGGAAAACAAGAGATATTCCCAAAGTGTTTTTGAAGCCTCAGCCTTAATTGCCCATTACCTCTGCAGTCCGCATTACAGTTCAGCTGCATCAAATGCTGATTAAAAAACCCTGATTCCTGGGTAGGTAACCAACGTGGCTCAGGGAAAGCAGAGCAAGTGCGTGAGGCTGACAGAGGAATAACATTTCCTGTGCTTGTAAAGGAGCAAATTTGATCCCGACGCAGTGAAACAAACATAAAATCACATGCAGCCATCCCACAGAGTCACTCGGTGGTATAAATCTGCACTCTAAATTGTGTTTTACAACAAATACCTTCGGTCAAGCAGGTTTTGTTCTTCTCTTAATGCAGACTTAAATCTGTAAGCACATCTGTAAGCATATAGATTCGTGCCTCCTGGGATATGCCTAATGGGCTCTGAATTCACTCTGGCTCATTTCTTTGTAAAGCACTGGCTGTACGGTGGGAAAACTGAATAGGGGCTTTCACTGATGGATGATTTTTCATTCTGAATTTAAATGTACAAACCGAGATCGCGGGTTATTATTGCCACGAGAAAGAACAACAGAAAAGGCAAGAGTCATAGATGAGGGAGTCAGTGACACAGAAACAGTCAAGGACAGGATGAGCTAATTAATGTTACCCTCTGCCCTCTAAATTACCCATATATTTACTTAAGTGCTTCTGCTCAGCATCAGCTGAAGGGAGCTTGGAGGCAGTCTGCCAGCCAGGTACCCCTCCTCCTGCTTCATATGATGTGCTGTACCGTGAAGATGACAGAGAGAAAGCATCAGAAAGAAGGGTGCTGAGCTCAGCAACAGGACTGACGGGAGCAGACATCAAAGGTGTCAATGACCTATGTTGAGAGCACCCCACTAGGAAATCTTTCCCATTTTTTCCTTTAAATACACCCTTGAGAGCAGCCTGGAAATACACGGAGTTCCACCACAGCGTGAACTCTCTTGGGACACTCTTAAATATTAAAACATTCACGTGTTCCACATTTTTGCCACTGATACACACCCTCAGACGAAGAAGGAATTGCTCCATCTTTGAAACAAGACAGCAGAAAGTCCTAACTGCATTGGAATAAAATACCATCCAGTGGGAAAATAAATATTAAAATAATAATAATAAAAAGAAAAAAAAAAAAAAGCTTTGTTCATGCTGTTACAGTTTAGGAACTGCTGGCATCCCTGCCTCCAAAAGGAAGGGAGCAGAGAGCGGAGTGCTGAGCAGCTGAGGACGTGTGTTCTGGAAGCAGCACGCCGGAGCAGATGGTGAAATGATTACTGCCAGTAAATGTTAGAGTCCTCCTTTTTTTTTTTTTTTTTTAAACTTGAATTCTGAACAACAGGAGAAAAATAATTACGAGGACTACATGAAAGCAGCTTGATTTCCTTTCTTTTTCTGCTCGGAAAGCATGCGTGTCTTCTTCCTTTCCAATACCTAACGCTGAGAATGTGGATGCTTGCTGGGTTTGCTGGATTCCAGTCCAGCAACAAGCACTTTGCAGTGCTGAGCTTAACATGGTTCATGTGGGAAATTAGGAGGTGCAGGACCCCATTAGATCTCTCCAAGTAAAAGGGCCTCCTCCATCCCATTTCCCCTCCTTGGAGTTTACAGCCCTCTCTATGGATGCAGTCATTACTGCCAGGTTTATGGGGGCTGGAGGGCAAAGGGTCTGAGGAGTGGCCGAGGCCCCTGGGTCTGGACAGGGCAAGGGGAAATGGTTTATAAGCTAAAATAGGGGAGATTTAAACTGGATATAAGGATACCCTTTTACTATAAGGGTGGTGAGGCACTGGCACAGGTTGCACAGAGATGAGGTGGGTGCCCCATCCCTGCAGACAGCCAAGGTCAGGCTGGATGGGCTGTGAGCACTGATGGAGCTGTGGGTGTCCCTGTTCAGTGCAGGGAATGGGACAGATGGCCTTCAAGGGCCCCTTTCAATTCAATTCTATGATCTCTGTTGATGAGGGGTGGAAAGGTTCTTGTAAACATTTGTAGATTAAGAAAGGCAAGGGAAATTTCCACAGGGAGATCAAAAAGGAGAACATGCACAGAAGACATCTTCTCACTGAGTTTCTGATCCCTGATCTGCTGCAGGGAGATACCAGAGCTGCTTGCAGATAGGTCAGGAGAAATATTTCAGTGCTGAAAACAACATTTTTTTTTTCTCCAGCTTCCTTCTCTGAGCAATTTTGGCTGGATCTTTAAAAATATCACTTTGAGGAGGCAGAAAAGTGGCATAAAATAATTCACCCATCCCCTCTCCCCCACCCCCCCACAGAATTGATGCCTGCTGAAATATCAACCAGGAGAGGAAAAGACTTCTGAGAGGAACTGTCAGACATCCCGAAAATGGGGAACATCTAGCTTCACCTGCAAGGCTGAGGTTGGAAGGAATTTCTCTTTCACCCATTCCCTAGTTTAGCAGTCAAGTTCTGCTTACGTGAAGATATTTTTTTTATGCCTATCTGAGCTGTCAGAACAGGGTGACTGGTGGGGGACGGCTCCATGTAAAATCAGCAGCTCCATGATGAGAAACTCCCACAGAACTGGAATTTACCAGCATGGCTCCTCTCCAGTTCAAATCAAGAGAAATTCATCCCAAGAAAGGAGCTTGGTACAATGGATACCCCATCCCTGGAGGTATTCCAGGCCATGTTGGATGGGGTTCTGGGCAGTCTGGTCTAGTCTTAGATGTGGAGGTTGGTGGCCCTGCCTGCAGCAGAGAGGTTGGAGCTTCATGATCCTTGAGGTCCCTTCCAACCCAACCATTCTATGATTCTATGATTCCTAACACTTGCCTGGCAATCCAGAAGTGCCTGTACTTCTCCAATGACTGTAGAAGAACCCACTATTCCCACGCTCTTGCATCGGTACCAAAATTTCTGACAGTGATTACAGGCCAAAGCACATGAAATCTACAGCCAAAAGACTCAGAATTCCCTTTTTTTTTTCCTTCTGTGGCTGTATAGGAAAATGAATGGTCCAAGTCTTGCATATAAGGAAAAAGTCTTTTACAGTGAGGGTGGTGAGGCACTGGCACAGGCTGCCCAGAGAGCTGGTGGTGCCCCATCCCTGGAGACATTCAAGACTGGGCTGGATGGGGCTCAGAGCACTGATGGAGCTGTGGATGTCCCTGTACATTGCAGGGGAGTTGGACTGGATGACTTTTAAAAGGTCTCTTCCAACTCTAAGGACTGTATAATTCTGCCAAAATTTTCAAAGATTATTCATAGCCACTGCCACATCATTCTTTGGAAGTCAGGTATGAATTTTCAAGGTGAAGCCCAGTGGTAGTAAAATAATATGATTTTAATTTCAATTGTAATCGTTCTGAGGCTTTGGAGTGATATTTTCAATTACAATCACAGCTCTTATCCCTTGACAATACCTAAGAAAGAAAAGAGATGAGTAATTGAAATGTTGCATCTTCATTCAAAGACTCCACCACTTACCAAACAAAACTGGAATGAACGGTGCCAAGAAAGTCAGCAGAGGATGACTGCATGAATGCTCCTTGAGATCCAGCACTTGTATCAAGGACGTGCACCATCAATAATGACAATAGCAGCATTTGTCTTTGCAATTTAACTGCATTCAGAGCCTGCTACTTAAATGCTTACTTAAATAGTAATAACATAAATAGAGCTGCACAGACACTGGTCCTTGTAGTTAGGTAATACTAGCTTTGGAGTTCAAAGGCTGCATGATAGTGGATAGTATTACCAAGTATTGTGTTGAAAAGCAAATACTCCTATACATGAAAACACGCTGTTCCCACAAAGCATGAACCTGTCTTTCTATTTCTTATGTACTATATCATTGTGATATGAAGAAAAACACTTGTAGGATAGCACTTCACACTAAGTTACTAGGGAACAGGACAGGTTTGGGTTGGTTTGGTATTCATTTCTTTTTTTCAGGTAACCGAAAATGTTTAGATTTAAGACTGGCAGCACAAAACCAGATGACGTGGGAATACCTGAAGTATCCAAGCATTTCTTGGCAGATCAATAACATTAAAATCAATAGAGGGATTGCGCAGGGAATTTCATTCCGTTTGAGAACAACATAATTTAAAGGTGATTTCCACATTCACCAAGAATGGCATAGAACTTGCCAGGCCCAGCAACAGCTCTGAACATCCATTTTGTTCTCCTATATCAAAGGACCTTTACTGAAACCCACTTCTGCCTGCCCACTGGAAGTATTTACCTCCAGCTACTAAAGCTTTCTTATTATCTTCTCTGATCTGAAAAGCAAACTCCTCTCAGTTCCTTCTTTATAGAGTTTATAGGGCACTAACACGTTCATCAAGAACAAAGCCACACTGTACTCCAAGATCTATGCACAGCCCCAGTGGTGCCACAGCATTGCCTGACCTACTGAGGAGTCTCAGGAGATGAAAGTGAGAAGACCACACACCTTTTGGCTTGAAAAAGTGGCATTTCTCATCACAGCCTCTTCTTCCCTCTAGGTAGAATCCATCCCATCCCTCATCGTGACGGGAAACCCAGAAAGGCTGAAGCTGAGTTAGCTGAACACTACGTAGGAGATAATCCTGTTACCTCTGCAGCGAGGTCTCCAAAGCAGCAGCTCCTGGGAACTTACAGAGACATTTCAACTTTCATCACGGCTTTGCTCTTCACTTTGATCTAGTTTAGTGCTTCTAAAGTGCTTCGAGAACCCGGGGCAAAAAATACAATACGAGGCTTAGACTAATTCCACGTTGGCCTATTGTGTCTGGCCTCTTAACGAGCGTAATTGATAGAATTCCGCTACCATAAATGCATCCCGACCACCTCTGCCCCCCAAAAAGGAATCAATTGAGGGAAAATGGTCCATGACAGGAAAGAACAAGAGATCGATTAAATATTTAAAGTGTTACTGTAAATGAACAAGGCTCACAAGCCAGGCCAGTAATGAGCTTCCCTCTAAGCCGCTGGGAACCTACATTAATGCTGCACTTGACTCCTTCAGGTCTCTCCCAAGTGCCAGCAATACTCTCACAAGTTGCCAAGCAGACACATAGTGTAAAGTGGTGGTTGCTGTTGTGCACGTGTGTGCGTGTGCAAGATGGGAAGGAAGAGATTTAACCACTTCTGAACTCCCAGTGCAGTGAAATAGGAAAGGATGTGAAACAGAAAGAAGCTTCCTTTAGATTCTGGACTGAGTTCTAGCAACAAGATAATCAAGTTCCCATAGGAGATTCCAATTCTGTTAAAGAAATTTCACAAAGTATAGGATGAATGGATTACATAGGTCTGCCTCCTTAGCACACACAAATCACAGAATTACAGAATGGCCAGGGTTGGAAGGGACCTCAAGGATCATGAATCTCCAACCCCCCTGCCACACGCAGGGCCACCAACCATCCCACCTAATGCTAGACCAGGCTGCCCAGGGCCCCATCCAATCTGGCCTTGAACACCTCCAGGAATGGGGCATCCACAGCCTCTCTGGGCAGCTGTTCCAGTACCTCACCACTCTCTCTGTAAAGAATTTCCCCCTGACATCCAACCTAAATCTCCCTTCCCTCACCTTAAAACCATTTCTTCTTGTCCTGCTGTCACTCACCCTTTCAAAGAGTTGATTCCCCTCCTGCTTGTAGGCTCAAAGAAGAATGTTGGAATGAACATTCTCCTTGATCTTTTTTTTCCAAAGAAATTTTGCATGTTGCATGTGTTAGCTATGTCCTGCATTCATTATAGCCCATCTACAGAGGAAAAGCCACAGCAAATACACAATCCCTACTATATTACAAGTGACTAACATAACTGCCATGGCTACTGTAACATTTAATTCAATTCAATTTGCACTAACAAACATAGGTGTTGAGCCCCTGTGTGTTCAGCACACATAACAGAAGCAGACATAACACCTACGTCTGACAGACTGGCACAAAACACCACTTTAAGCAACATTACCACCCATGGGAGTTTCCCTAGAAGGGACAGAACCTTCTCAATTTTCTGGAAAACCTAAACTGAACATCTGTGATGACTTTTAATACTAAAAATACATATGTGTTTGATTTTGTGTGAGATGGGAAAATATTAATGATGAAAGTGAAGATGCTAATTAGCACAAGCACTATGGCTAAAAGGAAAGATGGCAGAAAACCATCCTAAATCAAGGTGAAATTGTAGAGGCGAGGATTAGAACTCGAGTTCCTCAAGGAACATCCTTAGGACTAACCCTATGTCATATTCTCACTCTTTACTTTGACGCAGAACAGTAGAAATGAGTTGATAAAACACATTCATGTCAACAAAGATGAGAGCTACCATGGTATCAAATTGTTTGCATGGGCTTTTCAGGTCATCCTACTGTCCCATAACAGCAACAGACACGTATCCACTTTTTCTGATGCACATTTGACCAATCTCTTCCAGCCTCTGATCATCCTTATTGCTCTCCCCCACACCACATACCAGCTCATCTATGTTTTTGTTGATGGGCATCACCCAGAACCACGTATGGCAAACCAGCTATGGCTTTGTGAGAGCTGAATAAAGCAGTATCATGGAACACAGCCTGCAGGCTAATCTCATAAATATACATCCCAGGATGTATTTGCACAGTTTTCTCCACAAAGGGCATTGGTGGGTCCCATTTATCATACTTATTCTAAATCTGTTCCTACAAAATATCATGTTGGCCTTCTGTTTTCTACTCCAGATTCGCATAGCTAACTATGGTTGCCTAAACCAGCACTCTGTATAATTCCATTCAATTCAATTTCTACTTTGACATGGAATAAATGTCAAAACTATTGTTCTCTGACGACAGCTTTCAAGCAAATTTCATACAGATTTTATAGTCATTTCATAGAGATCTTGTTGCCTTGACTTGCTTACAAGAATGTCAAAAGCTTTCTTGCACAAAGGCATATGACACTGACTGCTCCTCTTCTGTCCACAAGGCTTTTTGTTCTCTCACAGAAGGAAATCAGATCAGTATGATGTCATTTGTTCTTGACAACTCCATGTTCACTGTTACTCAGCTCCTTGTTATCACTGGCATTCTTGTAAAGGCTCTGATGATTTGATCCAGTGTATTTCTAGGAACTAACCTGGACTGTTTGATCTGTGTTTTATCTATGATAAAATGTCATTCCACTTTATCCACAAAGCTAATAAAGCATAACGCGGCCACAGCCATTCTAGTAAAGTAAACTATGCCAAGGCATGGGCAGAGGAGCTCAATCATGAGAACCACTGAGCCCATATGACCATGGCATGCTTCTAGCCCATGCCAACTAACACACTTGCCCTTGCTTTCTAAACACAGTTTGAGAGCCTGGGCCAGGGACCATTCCCAAAAGACAAGTGACTACCTTGCTTCAGAAAGACTAATAATATGGATGGGGTCACACTCTGCTATTCCAGATTTGCACCTCTGACACAATGCAACCATTAATGTCAAACACAACTCAGGGATGCAACCATTCAGTATAGCTCTAGGAGAGACTGATGTAGGTTAATCACTGCCCTCCATGACAAGGTATACCATAACAGCCTGCTTGCCTGCCTGCCTGCCTAGAGTATTTCCTATGTGTTTTATTCACATTACAGAGCTTTCATACAGTGTTTACAAAGACTATTTTTGAACATCTCTTATGTGGTTCCACATTACCAGCATTTTGTTTTGCTTTGTTGTTTTTTTCCCACTTGCACGTTACCAAGTGGCCTAAACCATTACTCCACTAACTTATATGTGCTGATGACATGAGCTTGAGTAAGCAATCCTAAGTCATTTTTCATTTCGATGACACTTTGGTACTTACATCCACTGTCTTCCACTAAACGATATTA
The DNA here is from genome assembly GCF_987193195.1 of Phasianus colchicus. Lineage (NCBI taxonomy): Eukaryota > Metazoa > Chordata > Aves > Galliformes > Phasianidae > Phasianus > Phasianus colchicus. The sequence goes on along the minus strand of NC_143437.1, from coordinate 106,658,604 downwards.
GAAGCTAAAGCCTTCAGAATTCTATTTTCTACCTCCATGATATTTTTCTGCTTCCCTATGTCTTAAGAGCTGGTCTTCCGTGTTAATGTGTGCTAAGAAACCACAAAACTCATCAGACCTCCTCAAAGCCCAGATTAACACTGGCCATCAAAGGTAGCCTTGTTGGCAAGCCAGCTGGACGTTGCTAAGCACCTTGCATTCACTGTCTTCCTACATATACCCTCTTTATCTCTGCTCTTTTAGAGAAGCTCTACTTCACTCTAGGTCTATTTGTCCCATCTTCTCAGAAAGAGTGGTTAGGCATTGGAACAGGCTGCCCAGGGAAGTAGTGGATTCCTCATCCCTGTAGGTATTCAAGGAAAAGGCAGATGTAGTACTGAGGGACATGGGTTAGTGGGCAATACTGTTGGTAGATGGATGGTTGGACCAGATGATCTTAGAGGTATTTTCCAACCTTTATGATTCTATGATTCCATGATTCCTTTCTATGAGGGCACGTTAGTCAAAGCATCAACACAGATGAGAAGCTCACTCACGCTCCCAGTGTAACGACATCGCTAACCCTCCTCCATTTCAATCTCCCAAATCTTCTACAGTCATCTTAGTTGTGCCATGACTTTGCAGCAGTTGGCATAAATTCCAAGAAGCAGAGACTGACAGCTTTTTTTTTGAAAAAATAAAAATAAAAATGCACTATCTAACAACAAAGAATTGCCCATCCCATGTTATCCTTGCCCTCTAAAGCACTTTTGTGTACTGTCTGAGGCCATCGAGAAACCAGCAGATGTGGACAGAGTTTGTGAGAGAATCTGAATCACAGATGTGGCTAAACTTGCCATGAAAACACAAAGGATGTAGGTATAGGAATATATAAATTCTTTAACCCTCGGATAAATGAGGAAACAGCCTCCCAGTGGGACCAGCAGAGAGAAAAAATCTCACAGTGTTAAATGGGACCTGATTCATTTACGCATTTCATCCGTACAAATGAAATGGATGTCCAGAATAGCAAAGGATAGGATTAGATGACCTAGGGAACACTTCCCAGATTCAGATTTCTGTTCTTTTTTAAACCATGCGCTCATTTCTGAAAGTAAAACGAGTTTTTCTGTAGCTTTGACATGCATACAGGACTCCTTTTTTTACCCATCCGCAGCAGTACAGAGAGCTATTTAATGCGTTAATGCTGCTAAACTATGTCACCTATGGCATTTTTCTGCTTCTGTTCGAAAAGAAATCTGCAATATGTGCTGCATGAAATACCAGCTGGGGGTGGAAGAAGAGAACACGGTGATGGCAGGTACCTGATTTAGCTCTGCATCAATAAAACATCCAGATTTATAAGAGCGAATGTGATGGAAAACGTCTTAATGGAAGTACATTTCTAAGAGTGCGTTGGTCCATTCACCTGTAATTACTTCAGGGTTGCTTTGCTGTATTCCTTGCAATACCAGCCAGTTTTATGTGGCAGTCTCAGACTTTCTCATTTAGCTACTAGTGAAAGGGACAGCAAGCTCATATGCATACAGGACATACACCAGCTCTTCAACACACCAACGATTTCTTGAAGATGGACCTTCCAAAGCATCACAGTCTCAATGCATGAGCTCTGTGAATGCAGATGTTTCTGAGTTTTCACCTTAAAAAAAAAAAAAAAGGTATTTTTCATTTACAAGGAAGGACTGATGTTTATAGTGCTGGATAGGATATATTCTTACAAACAAAGAATTAAGGGCCAAGTCTTGAATTCGGACTTAGATCTCAGCCATTCAAAGCTGTCACTGAAGTCAGTGTGCCAAATAATGAATTTAATGGCTTTTAGGCAAACTTCCATTGGCTTCAATTCAGAGATTCTGGATAAGACTCATGTTTGGCACAGAGAAACCGTTTTACACAGCAAAAGCCTGTCAAGATCTAAGTAAGGACTCTGGTATCTGGCCCTATTAACTGGGTCGATTTTTCAAAATCTACTCATGCTTCTGGTTTCATCTCATTCATGCTCTTGTACTGAAGTTAATGTGATTGCTTCTTTCCAGACTCAAAGCACAGATAGAAGTGGGACACATTCAGCTGGTTTTTGATTATTTGCTTGTGTGGTTTTAATCAACAGCAAATATCATTGGGTCATTTGAGCAGACTTAGTGTACCCTATCAGTAATGTGGATCAAATGACGTAACAAATTCTTCCCTTTTGATAAACTATTCCTTTGCGTGTACACAAAGAAAGATTGTTTCTGTTCACTACGGTATCTCAGCAAAGAAAAGTACTACTTACAGAAACTCAAGATCCATGAAAAATAGCGAAGCATCAATTGAAACAAAATTGCTCAAAAAAAAAAAAAACAAACCAAGCTGTGGTGCTTAGCATCAGCTAAGCATCAGCTGAACAAATGAGGAGATGCTGCTGCAATGGACAATCTATCATTCCTGGCCATGCACTCCTGCCCTTTTCCTTAGGCTGATGCTTCTGCTTCTCTCACCTCGCAGTCAATATGACAGGGGAATTCCATCGGGGGAAAACTAACCCACAACACAGTACAACGTTTTCTGCCAATTTAGGTCTTTCAAGTTTTCTCAACACAAACTCACATGAGTGCTGGTGAAATAGAAGGGGAGGAAATGCACCACAGAAGGGGGCAGAAGTCAGGATCGCCCTCCTATAGCAGGCGGCTCTGTGATTTACTGCAACGTGCAACTGCACCTGAATCACAGAATCACACAATCAGCAAGGTTGGAAAAGACCTACGAGATCATCCAGTCCAACCATCCACCTATCACAACAGTTCTCACTAAACCATGTCCCTCGACACAACGCTTCTGTTCCTCCTCCTCCTCCTTTCTGCACTGCAACGCAGACGTAAAGACTTTGATGTCAGCTGAGTTATTTTGGTGCAAACGAGGCATGAAGGGAAAACAAGCCGTGGTGTCCTACATAGCAGTCTGCTGGCAGAGTTAGAGATAGTACTGATGAGTCCTGACTCAGAGCCTTGACGTCTCACATTCACAGAAAATTCTTCTCCAAAGTTTACATCACACGACAGCTTTCTGGCCTTATGATTTTGATACCTGGCAATCAGAATCCACAGCTGCTGCAGCTCCTGTCTTTATCAGGAGTATAAATACAGCAGAAGACAATATCCAAGATACTACCTATGCCCAGAAATTAACTATTGCTTTATTAGATAAATTATTAGTTTGTTCTTATTGTACTTTAATGGAAGGAAGTTGCTAACAGTGGGGTATTTTATCTGTACTCACTGCAAGGTATTTTAAGTTGATAATAGGCTAGACTCTCAACCGACCATTAAACGTTTGTGGTAGCAAAGTAGACCTAAAGCCTGCCTTTTTCTGGCCCCAGCCACATCACAGCAGGATTCGGGGCAAATATTCCTTCCCCAGCCTGCCCAAGTTTCCATATGGCACCTGAACCCTTCCCCATCCCAAGCCACAGCCACAGGGAGGCCTCAGAAACTCTGCTGAGGTGGGACATTGGGCTCTGGGTCCTCAGATCATGGAGGTTCCCAACCTTCACTAGAAGCCCTGAAGCCCAGATGTCCCAGAACAGGCAGAAAGATAACAAGCCAAATTTCTCAGTGGCTGGGATTTGCTGGCGGAACCTTGAGCACAGGGTTTCTAGGAACCTGGTCTGAGTGAGAGTTCTCCAACATGTCCTGGTCAACCAAGTGGGTCCTCAGAGCCTGTCCCAGTGTGTCTGAGAAGTGCTGGGGTCAATGACTTCACCACTCCTTCTTGATTCTGTTCCAAATCTCAAACAGACTAAATTATCTCCTGGAAAGCAGGCATCACATTTCCCAAGGCTGCTTTTCCTTTCTAAGGTGTGCCAGGAGCACAGTTTGTGACTCACCTCCTGAAGGAATGGGATATGTGATTCACTGAAGGAAGAACAAAGATAATCCAAACAGCACAACCTTGCAGAACCTACAGCTCATCCCTTGCCTCCTAACACCTATGGGAAAGGAAGGATTGGCAGCTGGGGCATCCTATCTCCCTTCCTAATAGGAAGATCTCATCTGCTCCAGTCACCTTGTCACCTTATCCCTGGAAATGTTTAAGGAAAAGGTAGATGAAGTACTTGTGGATGTGGCTTAGTGGACAATATTGGTGGTGGGTGAACAGTTGGACTAGATGATCTTAGAGGTCTTTTCCAACTTGAATGACTCTACGATTCTCTTATCTCCACGCCTGTCTATTGCCTGGCTCTCTCTGACCACAGCAAAAGATCTGATTTTGATCTGATTCCTTCTTGGTTTCGATCTCCACCTATAAAGAGCCTTATCTCAGACATAGGTGTGAAAAGCCTGGGACCAAGAAAATGTATTAAATATCTAGTAAAACCCATCTGTGATCATTCTCCACACCTACCCAGACATTTCATCGATCTGATCAGAAAACTTATTACATGGAACAGTCTTGGGAGAAAGATGTAGATATATTTTTTCTGGGCGTGTGATTTTGTGCAAATTCCAATGCAAAATAATGCAGTAGCCTTACTTCTGGTAAAGGTCCCCAGAAATCATCTCTCAAACATATTTTGCCACGAGAAAAGTTGCTTCAATCTCTTGGTCAGCACTGTTTGGTAATAAAGCCTCAGTACACGGATTGCTTCTTCATATGTACTTGGTATACAAAGGCCATGGGGCAAGGAAAATAACCTGGTTCTCTCGTGGTAAGCATGAAGATGTGAACATGTTTTCCCTATTCAAAAAGGAAAAGAGCTCCCACCATTGTCCATGGTCTCCACCAGCCCTCCCAAGTGAGGCAGAGAGGTGCCCGTACAGCACTGAGATGGCTCACACCCCCAAACACAGCCTTACAACACAGGGTAAGGGACACTGAGAGAGGCACTTGTGTCGTTATTTGCAGCAACACCTCGGTGCTCCACCTGAGCCAAGTGCCATGCATTGATTTGGGGCTGTATTATTCAACGTGGCTCTCCCATCTGCTCAGCTGTGCAGACTTGTGACTTTTACACTGGAGGTGCCGGAGCTGGGAGCCAGCAGCACAGCCAGCACAGAAGGTGAAAGAGCAAATGGGTGACACTCCACCTAGGATGCTTGCTGTGAATTCACTCCTTTTTTTTTTTTTTTTCTTTTTTTTTTTTCTTTTTCAGGAGTTCAGGAACATTTGCAGTGCACCTCAGTGACATTTCTGGCAATGATCCCCACTGAGTTCTGTCCCCACCACTGCTCAGAAAGTCACTACCTTGCCTCGTGTTTGGAAATCTGTGGCTAAGCAGCTTTACTTCACATAAGACTTGCATTAACTGAGCTCCAACATCCCCAGAAGCAAATTTATTAATACATTCTAGGTCGCTTCCCCAGACCATGTTTTCCTCCCCAGCCTTAACTAGTTGTTCTATGTAACAACATGTTGCAGAGCAGCAAAACAGCCTTGGCCTCTTTTTGTTTCCAATCAGAACGACTCTCTCAATTTCCTACTTAGCTCATGTCTGCCAAAAATGCAGCATGTACTCCAATGCTGGATAGAATAATACATGACCCAATTTACTAATACGATAGTACAAATTAGAATTATAAATGTGGATCATAGCTGATGTCACTTCAATTCATGTTGTTCAGATATCATCAAAACAATGCATCTTCCGTGAAATAATTCAATATCCTCAAGTAGCATGAAAGGGACTATTTGCTTACAGCGTGCACCTCTCCTTTATTTTAATATGACATTAAATATGCACAGTTAAGCACTCAAAAGTCAGGAAATGAGAAATGCAAGGCTCATAAAGCTTTAACTCTGCCTCCTCGAGGATATTAATTATGTTGTCATCTTTTATCAGATCATTGCATACTGTTTCTTAAATATTGTTTTTCTGCAACCTTTTGTATGTTTATGCATTCCAGAACAGCCCGAGATCGCGCTGTGAAAGACCACAGCAATTTAGAATGATAAGAGGACAGGCTGAGGGATTCGTGTTTAAATTCTGCTTTTGACTTCCTTGGCTTCCCAGAGTTAAAACGTACAACTCAAAATGCTAAAACACTTCATTTCGCTGTTGTTCATCTTGAGGTAGAAGCAGCATGCCCCATGCATGCAATCTGTCACTGCCTGATCTAAAAAAATTCAGGTGCTGCTAGAGCTGAAGGAGCATTTGGACGGTGCTCTCAGACATAGGGTTTGGGTTGCCATGTGTGGGACTGGGGCTGGACTCCATCCTTGTGGGCTCCTTCCAACTCGGAACAGTCTATGACTCTATGAAGAGTCATTTCCAGGTTTCTCTCAGAACAGAATTCAGGAGGATGGTCGGACTTGATGATCTTGTAAGGTCCTTTGCAACCTTGTGATTCTATGATTCTATGACCCTTGGAAACATCTACAAGACAACATACTCCAACCACGCAAACTAAGACAATTTTGTTTTCCTTTAAGAATGGAGAAGCAACTTCCTCACTTTTTACTCTGGGGACAAGGGGTCTCAGACATAAAAGCATTCATCAGAGAATTCGCCTGAACCAAACTGTTGTCTGGAGCCCACCTGAAGAATCATCGAATCATAGAATGGTTGGGTTGGAAGGGACCTCAAGGATCATGAAGCTCCAACCCCCTGCCACATGCAGGGCCACCAACCTCCATGTTTAATACCAGCCCAGGCTGCCCAGGGCCTCATCCAACCTGGCCTTGAGCACCTCCAGGGATGGACGGGGCATCCACAGCCTCTCTGGGCAGCTGTTCCAGCACCTCACCACTCTCATAGGAAAGAACTTCCCCCTGATATCCAACCTAAATCTTCCCTCCTTCAACTTCAAACCATTTCTACTTGTCCTGCAGTTATCTACCCTTGCAAAGAGTTGAGGCTGAAGCATCCAGGCTATCCTAGAATAGAAAATTGGGCTGGTTAATGAATGTCACTTCTGGCTGCTTGTGAATGAGACCACAGATTAAGGATCTGGTAGTCTGCACAGTGTGGACACTTGTAACTTTGAAAGCTACCTCCAGAAAAGATGAAAGTGCACAGTCTTCATTTGGCCTTTGCTTGTAGCTGCCAGGACTCTGATCTGGGGGGCTGACTTATTAGCTAAGAGACCACCAACCCACCCAGTTAGATTCATCACCTAACAACAAGAGGTCCATTCCAGGCTGGATTGGGCGTCTCCCCCTGATAGAGATACTCTCTGATAAACAGACTGTCCCACGAACTACTATCTTGATCTTTGCCATCTTCTCCCCTGCTCTGTGGAGGCATTATAAAACTAAACATGCAAACCCACTGAAAGAGCCTTCCCATTCCCTAATTATTACTAGCGGAACTTTCCATCAGAAGAGGGGTGGCCAGCAGGGACAGGGAGGTGATTGTCCCCCTCTACTCTGCTCTTGTGGGGCCCCATCTGCAGTACTGTGTCCAGGTCTGGAGCCCCCAGTACAAGAAAGACAGGGAGCTGCTGGAGAGGGTCCAGAGGAGGGCCACAAAGATGATCAGGGGACTGGAGCACCTCCACTATGAAGACAGGCTGAGGGAGCTGGGCTTGTTCAGCCTGGAGAAAAGAAGGCTGCGGGGTGACCTCATTGCAGCCTTTCAGTACCTAAAGGGAGCCTACAAACAGGAGGGAAATCAACTCTTTGAAAGGGGAGATAACTGCAGGACAAGGGGAAATGGTTTGAAGTTGAGGGAGGGAAGATTTAGGTTGGATATCAGGGGGAAGTTCTTTCCTATGAGAGTGGTGAGGTGCTGGAACAGCTGCCCAGAGAGGCTGTGGATGCCCCGTCCATCCCTGGAGGTGTTCAAGGCCAGGTTGGATGGGGCCCTGGGCAGCCTGGGCTGGTATTGAATGTGGAGGTTGGTGGCCCTGCCTGTGGCAGGGGGATTGGAGCTTCATGATTCTTGAGGTCCCTTCCAACCCAACCATTCTGTGATTCTGTGATTCTAAAATAGATCAATCTGAATAACAAATCCATTGGAGACCACCCTACTTGTCATCCTAAAAATGACATTCTACAAGTGACACCCAAATACAATGTTATTGGTGACAATGTGCCCAGCAGAATCACTTGCAGCAATAAAAGTAGCCAAGGCGTTGCATCTCAGCAAGATAACAGTGTTATTTTCTCCTATGGCAAGGCTGCCTGTTTTTGACCTTATTTGAGGTTCCTGCTGCTTTTATTTTATTTTATTTTATTTTTTTTGCTTTCTCACTCCTTGCATCCAACTTGGCAAAGCATGCCAAGGCAGTAAGACCAGAGTGCACACGGAGGAATCCCAGCAGATGACCCTACTTCTCTAGGAAAACACCTGGGTTTCAGGGTCGTGTTTAGTACAGAAACATATGGAAACAGGGTCAGAAGGGCCTGCTGAGTTCCCCTGGATGAGCTTGTGGCAACAGGTCAGACACTGCATGAGTACTTTTTCATGCTTGTGTACATGTCTGTTGGATGGGCCGGGCAGAGGATCCAGCCTTTGCTCTTTGCTGTGAAAGCAGAGGTGCCTCTGGCTAACACCATCCCATAGGTAGTTCCTAGGAGTTCTTGAAAAAAGCAGCAGAGATCTTCCCTTAAAGCCACCACTGACCGCTGCTCAGGCTAACAAGGACCAGCCCTATTAGTAAGAACAGATTTTCACTTTCTAGAACAAAGATGATGATGAATCTGAATCCACAGACAAGGCAACCTTTAGAGAACAGCAATTACAAGTAAGCACTTTCCTGTTTCCTAAGAGCACATACTCATAATGAACCTCCCTCTATGAGATTAATAAGCCAGAGGCATGTGTCTGTCAGACTCAATACTAAGTAACAGCAAAAGCACTTAGCTCGTCAAGAAATAAAGGTACTGCATGAAAGCTTTTCAGTTTAGAAATATTGTGTGTATATATAGTAACAAGCGTTAGCAAGCAACAAGCATAGCACAAAGGAGAGGAAGACGAGGGGAGAAGAAGACATGCTGGTGAACAAAAAATAAGGAATGTAAAGCACAATCAAAAGAATGGAGAAGGAATAGAGTAGAACAGATCCGAGTCCTTATATCACACTTTCCCCATAGCTAATCCCTCAAGAGCAAAAGGAGCTGGGTACGTCAGGAGTAAACTCTCTTTCAAATTAGAAAAAAAAAAAAGGAAGAGAAGTGAACAAGAAGTTCTCATTCGGATGTTTTTTCATTCATTTAATCCCTTCCATGTCCTCAGAAGAAAAGCAGAGCTTGCCAGCCCGGAGCTCAGCACTGTGTCCCTATGGTGGCCAACAGCTGAACCTCTGACACACACACAAAAAACAATAGGATCCATCACGTGTACGCCCACTTGAGCAACCCTGGATACCTTTTGTTCTCCTTCCCAAACCGCGGGTGTCACTGTCACAGTTACAAGGCTATTTGTGAATCTAAGGATTCCCTTCCACAAATTGGCCTGATGCTGCATGCCTCGCTTTTTTGTTTTTTTGTCTTTTGTTTTCTTTCCTTCTCTTCTCTCTCTTTTTTTTTTTTTTTTGGAGGAAGATGATTAAGAGAAAGCACTGCTAACTCTCTTGTGTTATTAAAAGAGGGATAAAATCTGCTCCTTTCATTCCTCATGCTTCAGGTCACCAGAGAAAGAAGCTAAGCCCCATCTGACGTGGGCACTACACCATGCCCAGCCATAAGACTGGAACCGTAACACCAGAAGGAGCCATAAACAAAAATCACCCACAGATACACAGCTTTCAATGTACTGTGTGCCACCCATCGAAATGGATCCTTCTCATTGCCAAAACAGAACAAGATAAATCATGAAATGTTTCATCACGACGTGTTTGGTGGTAAGGAGCACTGGCTGCAGGTGAAAGCAACCACTGGTAGATCAGCACAGCAAGAAAAGCTCATTTCACACCAAGAAAAGGTACGAGATGGATGGAGTGCTTCTCAGTTTTTAGCCAGGAGATGGAAGGGTGATCCACCTTCAGGCTGGGTGAGAGAAGAGCAATATGGGCTCAGCAGCCCCATGGGAAGGCGGTTAATAGGAGGGCCAGAGCATTATAGGTGATCGTTCACAGTGCTGCTAACTGCCTCCAAACATGAGCACAGTACAGCTTCCATCTGAAGCAAGTGCTCCAGATTAACTATTATTCACTATCACCCAATTACCATTTGAGAAGCTAATTGGTGCCGCACGCATGGTTTAAATGAAATGACTGAGACAGAGATCCCTCCATTAACAGAGCAGTAAAACAAACCAGATGAAGAATTGTAAGCCTGACTTCTTCGCAGTGTTTGGGGAGTTTGGCATGCATTAGATGCAATGGCTGCATAAAAAGGATGAGACTACAGTACAGGATGCTCTTAGGATGAAGTCATAATTTCATTCTGTGATGGTACAAGACTTCACTGTGCAGTAGTGGGAACATCTCATCTTTATCCTCAGAGTGAGTAACTTACAGTCTTTGAAAAATAAATATTAATACTTAACTTCTATCTCTGTTTTCTTCTCTAGTGACTACTCAAGCCACGAGCCCATTCCCACTGACATCCATGGGAGCTGAGCTGCTCCCTATAGAGCACCTCTACGGGGTTGGCAAAATTAATCCATTTTTTCCCCTTCCTTTGGCTTTCTCCTCATTGAATATTTAAGGAATATACCACAGCAGCAGCTCCTCACCCTCGTGCTGAACTTTGAGGTGCCATTAAGAATGATGCCCAAACGCCTCTGCAGCGTGAGCCCTGAACCCCGACAAAGAGCTGAGACTTATGGGTGGTAAATCATAAATGAGGGAAACTGCTTGCACGGATGTAGGAATGGCTGTGGGCATCTGGCAGCCAGGTGAAGTCACAAGCAGTCAGATGCTCCAAATATGACTCCCCTACAAGGCAGCTGCGTGGCTGATGCAAATGTTTGGCTCCTGAAGGGGGTGGGCTGGGTGCCATCGCACATAAGGTGACCTGTCCTATGGTTGACTTTAAGTAAGCGTAGATATGTGCATAAGATTAACTGCATTACAGCAAGCTTTCAGGGAGTTTAACATCACCATGACAACCCTGTTTTTATATGCAAGATGATGATATATATAGCAGCAAGGGTACGCGCGGCTCTCGTCAGGATAATGAGGAGTGATGGGTCTCTGCCCCGAGGAGCTTACAAACAGAACTGGGCACAACAGGGCAGATCGTGAGCACTAAGGGCAGCTACGAGGGCACGCACAAGGGTGCAAAACAGACCACAAGCATTTTCTGCAACCATCTGAAAACTCAACCAGACTAAACTGCAGTACGCAGATGTGATTTCTTATCTCTCACCAGGCCAAAAAAAAAAAGCAGCAGAAAAAATCCCCTCTCTCTTCCTCCAAATAATGCTGATCGATGACATTCGTCTCCCCCAGGCCCTATGCAAGCAGCTGAGTCTTGCAGCACATCCTGAAGCCTTCCCATTCCCAACAGCAAGGTCTGGATGGAGGTTCTTTTAGCAAAGGGACTGCGTTGCTTGCAGCTCTCTTCTAAGGGATGCACAGACATGGAGCTGCCCTCTGCTCAGTTACACAGCACAGTTCCAGGAGGTTATCTCCCAGGCAGGGAAAACCCTGGGCTATTCCAGTAATTTATATCCGAGCTCAGCTGAACGAAGTGGATCCGAAATTGTCACCGTCTGTTGAACAAACTGTGTTGAACTGTTGAACAAAGGGATATTTTCGCATCTGGCAACACACAACAGAGGCCCCATACGAGCATCTGTGCAAAGCTGGGATTTGTAATTGGGTTTCATAGCAAGCATTTCTCCTGCTATTTCACGGCTCCAAGTACATCTATTACCCAGTCGAACTTCAGCCAAAACACTGCACTTGCTAATACTACATGGAAAGGTAATTTAATATTATATATCTTTCCTTTTGGCTGCAAAGGATTGTTACAAGAAACCCCCTTCTGTGGGGAAATCACACTCTTTGCGCTCACTCCTTCCTACATTTCACAAAATGCACCTGAGAGCACTCCGTGGCTCAGAGGACAGATGATATGACACAGCTCGCATCCATCCTATTAACCTCTCTGAGGCCCTAATGACAGTTTTCCACGTATGCATTACATGCTGGGAATGGTTCTCGGCCCGGGGGTTGGCTTGTACAGCCAACAAATGCCCAGCATGGACAAAGGAGCTCCTGTGCCCACAAGCAGTACATGTGAGAAGAGATCCTGGCTGTATTTATGCACTAATTTACACTGGGCTTATTTCACACTCCTCACACACCAACAGTTTCTGGATACTGGAAATAATACTAATCTTAACTCCTCCAGATGATGTCTTTTCTGGTGTTATTTATTCCACTTGTGTTAAAGCATTGAACTATTACCCCACTGTGGGGGGAAAAATGGGAGCAAAGCTATGTGAAAATGCAGCTGTTGCTTTCACCTGTACTCAAGGATGTGTTCTGCTTTCCATTTCCACGTACATACCTCTGTATCCAGGCAGCTTTCCTCCCCATCTGCCGTCAGGAGCTGTGCTTCAGAGAATGACTGCAGTTTAAGATGGCTGCACTCAGTGAAAGGAAAACACACGCTGTGTCCTAACCTTCTCATCGGACTTTGTGTCCTTTTTCTCTCATCTGAAAGCAAAGTCTTTCGTTCTCAAAGGATGCAGTTGCCATGGACTTGTGAGTAGACACGGAGCTATGAAAGGAGTGTGCTCCAGCTCCACCAGAACTCCTTTTTTTTTTGGATGGAGAAACTACAAAGGGAACTCTGAGCCCTGTTACTTACAGAGCTCATCTCGGGGATGTTTGTGTCCCTGTTTACTTTCTGTAAGAAAAGGAGAAAACTTTTATTCCCCTCTGAGCTTCCCGACAACAAGCGCAGAGACATCTGCCAAACCTCCCACCTCTCTACTCATGGCTGCTGTAAAACCTTGGGCTGCATAGAGCTCTCTAAGGTTCACAGCCAGGTCTGCCCAGCCCTTCAACCCCATCATACGCACCGCACTGAACTTAACGTGTTTTACTGCACTGCAGGTGCAGGTTGAAGAGGCAGCGATTCAAAACGCACATCTGACTCTGCAACATGAAAACAGCTCCTGAGAGAGGGAGAAAGTCTTCAGAACGGCGTCTTGATTCATTAGGAACAACACCAAGGTTGACACAACCCCCACATTTCATCCCACCCGCAGATTCATTACCAGCAGAAAAGAGATGTGGGCTCTGAGGAGCTGGATTCCTGCCCCCCCCCACCTCCCTTCCTTCCCCACAAAGCCTCTTGTTGGATTGTATCTGTATCTTCAGCAACAGCTTGAATTACCGTGTGACTTGACAAGGTGATTTATCATTGCTTGTTGCATTTCTTCTCTGAACATCCCGAGTAGATGATATTATGATAAAAAGGGGAAAGAATAAGATGCAGTCGTCGTACATGACAAAAGCTCATTACTGGGGCATTGCAAAAAAAGGAAAAGATGATTCGGGGCAGATAATGACATCCAGTGCTAAAGATGGAAAGAAAAAAAAAAAAAGAAAGAAAGAAAGAAGGAAAAGGAGAAATCCAGGCAACTGGATAAACAGCATCCTTATTATACAAATAAGCCTGGGAAGGACCTCTAAGCCATCCTTCCATCCATGGGCAGGCTCAGCTTTACCTATGTCAGTTCCAACAGATGTTTGTAAATGATGGTTCGCAGTAACAACAGCGCACCGCGCTAAGGAACCGTTTGCAGAAACATCCCCAGAATTATGAAAAGCCACACACTGTGCCCTAACTGCTGATTAAACTAAATTTAAGGAGGAAGGAACAGCTTGCCATATTGCAAAGGAATAAAAACCCCTTGGTGAAAAAGAAAGAGCTGACTACATGCATTCGGGGGCTTGGGAAGGGGGACGAGGAGAGAACGTATTCGCTTTCTCTCCAGAAGTGCTTCTGCATTGGAATGTTATCCTCCTCTGAGCTTGCTTTGAGACAGCATATGCTCATTACATCAGCTTGCAGCAGTACTTAAGAGATAATAATACTGAATGAGCCCAATATACAATATTAAAATATTTCCTCTCTTATACATCCCTTTAGAAGAACTTCAAAATACCAGGTATAAATACAGGAATTCTGGAAATGTATTTCGTTAGAATCATAGGAGTTGGAAGGAAAGGTGGACTTGATCTTAGATCCCCATGGTTTGACTTATTTATAGAATCATAGAATCCTTAGAGTTGGAAGAGATCTTTAAAGGCCATCTAGTCCAACTCCCCTGCAATGAACAGGGGCAGCACAGCTAGATCAGGTTGCCCAGGGCCTGATCCAGCCTCACCTTGAAAGACTCCAGGGATGGGGCATCAATCACATCTCTGGGCAACCTGTGCCAGTGCCTCATCACCCTCACTGTAAAAGACTTCTTCCTTATATCTTCTATAAACGAAAAAATACACACACACACAAACACACACACATATTATACCTATCTATCTATCTATCTATCTATCTATCTATCTATCTATCTATCTAACTAACAAACATATTTATTTTAGACATCAGTGTGAAAGCAAGTTCCATCTTTATCCATTAGATTGGACACAAACACAATGGCCTTCCTGTTATGACCCTGACAGACAACTTGTGTCTACCTATTATGAAAGGCTGGGAGATTATAGAGTTCCATGTGAAGAAGCTGTTTAAAACCTGTACAGAAGAAGAGTGGGTATATAGTCTTCTTTTAGTGCTTAGCACATAGACCAGTAGGGAGAGAAAAATAGCACTTTTCTGAGCCAGTGGTGAGCTGGAACGAAAGAAAACTAGCCCACAGTCCCACAAGCTAATCACAAGGCGTGATGCACATGAATCACAGAATTATAGAATTATTAGGGTTGGAAAAGACCACTGTCAACCCATCACCACCATTCCTATGAGCAGCAGCACCTCCTGAAGGCAAAGGTTGGCTTACCCTGATGCGCCAGAGTGCAGGTGACAAATCTGAGGGAGGACAAATTTGACAGATCTTCTTCACTTAAAGCATATAGACTATATTCTTCAGAATGAGCAGGACGTGAGCAGACATCAGTCAAAACAGAAGCAGTATCATTGAGTTTTGCCCTGAGTCCCTGAAATCCCACCCATTTCAGGTTGTGTAGTTTGCTTTCTGGCTTTCTGCATCAACACATTCTTGTAGCATTTGACCAGACCTAGATTCCCATACGTGATCAGTGATAACCTTTCCTCCAACTTCCTTCCCCACAATCACTAATCACAGTTGGAGATAATTCAAAGTTTTCCTCTTTGGCTGACCTATTTCTGTACCTGTAGGCAGCTATTCGACAACACTGATGTCTGTTTTCCTTCCTTTGCTGCAGGAACTGAGCCACCAACATTTCCTGCAGTCAGTTGTCAGCAGGTCTTTAGGCAGTTCTGCTGCAGAGAAAACAATTTTCTGCCATTTGAGTCAGCAAAGAGCTGCAGTACAGTGAATGCTGTGTCCTAGTCACTACAAAAATACATGTTGAGACTTTGTAATAGGTACTCAGGTGCAATGGCCCTACATCTAGAAAATACTTCTAGCGCACTGTTGGGTTAATACAGAATATACATGTGTCTATAAAATTCCTCCTGCATTTTATTTATCCATCTGGCCCTAAGTGATCTTATCTTGGAGCATTTCAATAAGGGGCAAAGAACTGGTCTATACACTAGAGATGAATTGTCACAGCCCCCATAAACAACCATATACCCCAAAAGGAAAGGATATCAGGGGGAATTTCTTTCCTATGAGAGTGGTGAGGTGCTGGAACAGCTGCCCAGAGAGGCTGTGGATGCCCCGTCCATCCCTGGAGGTGTTCAAGGCCAGGTTGGATGGGGCCCTGGGCAGCCTGGGCAGGTATTAAATGTGGAGGTTGGTGGCCCTGCATGCAGCAGGGGGTTGGAGCTCCATGATCCTTGAGATCCCTTCCAACACAAGCCATTCTATGATTCTAGGAAAGGCCATATCCAAATGTCAGCTTGGGCCCTGGCTCTCAGACCACATCTCGGACAGCAGTGAGAACACCAATTAAACTGGCCAGAACTGTGTCAAAAACTCCACTAAAAACCTCAGGCCAACATCTGAGCCCATGTTCTGGCTGGACTTAGCGTACTAATAGAGATGTCAGTTATTAGGCTCCAGCTAAAGCTGACCAAAATGCTGTGCATTTGTGAACGTCAGCTCTGCTGGGATGTGCTGCTGGGGCTGGTTCACACATGGGCTCAGCTCACTGCAATTGGAAGTCGCTGATCCTTCCCACCAGCTCGCTCGGCTCATTCAGGTCTTCATGTCCATTTCATTGAAAGTGGATTGCCAGCATGTTCCACATATGCTAATCATAATTAAAGCTTTTTTTTTTTTTTTTTTTTTTTTTTCCAATTAAACCCTTTGCCTAATATGCCAGAATCTGGTCAAATCTCACTATACTGCAGAGAGATACGTCTGCAGTTGGTTGGTACAGTTCCTGTGTGAATGTAGCTCTCACGAGTTTGGTTTCTTTTCCTTGCGTTACATTCGAGGGAGTATCAGGCTGGATATTAGGAAGCATTTATTCACAGAAAGAGCAGTGATGCAGTGGCACAGCTGCCCAGAGAGGTGGTGGGGTCAGCATCCCTGGAGGTGTTCCAGAACTGGGGGATGTGGCACTGAGGGATGTGGGCAGTGGGCATGGTGGGATGGTTTGGGGTTGGGCCTGGGGGATCTTAGAGGTCACGTCCTCAGGCTTTTCTCCACTGTTGAACTGCAGGTGACTTGAGTTCTTATCCCTGTTAATAGAAAATGGAATCAAAATGTCTTAATTACAGAATGTGCCTGAATTAAAATACCAAAGTCATGAACAAAACCAGTTTCGGAAAAGCCAGAGGGAACCGTGTCCTTTAATCAGCTGTTTTATTAATAATGCAATAAATTCTCTCTAAGTCCTCTCAGTGCTCATGACTCTTTGATAGAAGATCTTGCTGGAGGGGTGTGAAAGGCTCTTGTGCTCAGTGATCCAAACCAGGCTTTGGGCACTAGATGGACTCTAACAGCAAAACAGTAAAACCAGGCTTTGTGTCATCTTCTGGTTGGAGATGGTTAAGCCAAACATAAACAAATAATAGCAAAAAAAACCATGTGAAATAAAATCATAACATAAACACATCATGGGAGCTAGATTTTGTTTCGCTTTCTGATCAGCATATTTCCAGGGGCACTGACAGAGCACTTCTGATTTGCCCTGATCAGACTGAAATCAGGATGCCCTAAGTCTGTTTGGTCAGGATCATGTAGGAATGGAACTGGAAAAAAATATGAAGAAAGCACTCATCTAAAAGCTCACTATCCATACACCTGCTTATCAATAGGTTTACTATAGCAACCATTAGAGCAACAGCATCCCTGCACGTAACTGTGAGAATTCGTGGTGTTTTCTTTGGAAAATGACTTTTGTGAGAAAATTAAAACTTCAATGTGAAACCTGCATTTTATTCAACTATTTTAGCTTTCCTAAGAAATCACTGATTTTAACTGTATTTTAGGATTCTTCTGGCCTCTCCTATGCATGAGAATAAAGTGTGCCTTTGCTTATCTCTTTTTCCACACCATTTTTTTCTCCTTTACAATCAAAAATAATGCCAAAGAAATCAAGTTAACAATGAAACACTGATAAAATCATCAAAGAACTACATGATGATAAATTACAGGGCAAAATGGGGAAAAAAAAGAAGTTAAATGCATGATGAAATGTAGAAAATGACTTTGCAACATTTTAATGGAAAAAACAGCAATAAGATTTCACTGCTGTAAAAACACAAATTTAGAATTCTAATCTTCTCAGAACTTCTCCTTCCTTTGTTTTTCCCAAATAGCTCATGGATCAAAAGATTTATATTTAATAATGTACTGAATATACAGAAAAGATATACGGAAATACTGAACATTTCTGACCATTTCTAATTATTTCCAATCATCCTCAGGTTTTTGGCTGAGAATGGTCTCTTCTTATTGTTAAGCTGATGAATTTACTTTGCTTCAGAAACGCAATGGCCTCAGAAGTGTAGCATGATCATAAAATCATAGGATGGTTTGGGTTGGGTTTAAGATCACCCAGTTCCAACCCCCTGCTACAGGTAGGGACATCTCCCTCTAGACCAGGTTGCTCACAGCCCCATCCACCCTGGCCTTGAATGCCTCCAGGGAGGGGGCATCCACAACCTCACTGGGCAAATGTGCCATAGTTCTGTTTAAACCTGACAAAGCAGGTTCTCCAGAAGAATTATCTGGTCTTCTGTTGAAAATTTCTAACAAATCCAACATTTCTCCTCAGAAATTGCCTTGAGGGCCACCACCACCATTAGGGCCTTGGGGCGCACAAGAAGGGGCAGAGAACTGGGATCATTCAACCTCAGGAATGGCTGATGGGAGATCTTACTGTTTTCTTGAACTATCTAAGAAAGGTATAGAAAAGATGGAACAACTCCTTCACAGGTACAAAGTGGAAGGATAAGAGGCAACGGGCAAAAGCTGGAAGATGGGAAATTCCATTTAGACATAAGGAAAGGAACATTTTCACCATGAAAGGTGAAAGGGCACCAAAGAGGCTGTGGAACATCCGAGCTTGGAGACTTTCCAAATTCAACTGAACACAGCCATGAGTGACATGATCTAAGGTGGACCTGCTCTGAGCATGAGGTTGGATCAGAGATCTCTTTCCAGTCTGAATTATTCCACGTTTCTCCAATCTTAATGTTCAGCTGTCTTTGCTATCAGGAAATACCACGTTAGATATTGCCCAATGAGGACTTCCTACCATTATCTCTTCCCACACCTTTCTCAAAAGGGTGAAATGTCCCACGTGTGAGATCTAATCCATAGTTAAGCATTTGAGAATAATGATAAAAATACCTATTTTCTCAGCTCTCCTTTTTGGTAGGTTGGAACAACGAGCTTCAAAACCTTTGGCTTATAACCACTGATTATTCTTTATTTCTACCAAACCACTGCCATTACTTTCACAGCCACATGGATATCAGTAACTGCTTTAAAATCACATGAAAAGATGAGAACTTTTACCTTTTTCTACCCAAAACAACTCTCACACTCCATCCATTACCGTTGTATCAGACATAAGTTTGCTGCACTAAAGCACATTTTTTTAGCTCTTGGCCATTTTTTCCAAGAGACTGTCTCCATAACCTGCCTTCCTCATCAAAGCAAACTTTATATGACATCTGCTCTACTCGTTCAGAGAAGGTCAAGCTCTGTCAGGTATGAACAGCACAGAACCTCTTGGAACCAAGGTGGAATTTAGTCCGCAGCCCTTGTTTGCAGCACAAGTTGAAATTTTCTGAATTCCATCCTTCCCACAGACGGCGTGTTGAACAGTATGCAGTCTCTCAGACTATGCATTTCTCAGAGGGAGATGAACTAATGGCTCTTTTCAGTCTTCAGAACATTTTCTTCTACGGACAGCAGAAATGCTGCCTAAGGTGAGGAAGGCAAGCCAGTTTGCATCAGGCATG
Source organism: Phasianus colchicus (assembly GCF_987193195.1). Lineage (NCBI taxonomy): Eukaryota > Metazoa > Chordata > Aves > Galliformes > Phasianidae > Phasianus > Phasianus colchicus. Next base: position 106,639,191 of record NC_143437.1, on the reverse strand, counting down.
AAAATATATGCTGGGAAAGTTCTCAACTGGCTTCTCACTGGGAAATGGTGAGAAGTCAAAAAGTCAAATTGAACCCTTCAGAAAGCAATTTCTGTCATCCCCCTGATTTCGACAGCCACCTTTCTGCCCAGTTTTCAGATGCAAACACACACGGTGACTACGGGAGCCATGGTGCAGGTCATCACACCTGTGCCTGGTGCAGGTTGTTGTTTGGCTTTTTGTCCTTCAGTGATCCTTTCTCAATCATTTTTATGAACATTTCTACTGACTGCTTCTCAGCACTATCGCTGCTCCCATGCCTAAATCTGATCTCCACAGCTTCACTGTTCCTTGCTCAAGTATTTTCTATTTTAGGCATATAAATGGGCAATATAAGGACCTCGAATTAATTCTGATGGCTTTTTCTTTTCTTTTTTTTTCCCCCCACAAAATGGAAGAGTCCATTTATATCAAGATAGAAATGATCTTCCTAATAATTACATCCTCTGATGCTCTTCCTTCAAAAATGATATAATACCGATGACAACACAGTCTGAACATCTTCTATGAACTAATTTGGGCACAACACCAAGCACAGAATGTTTGCTCACTCTGCATTTTCTTCAGGATATTTCATTTCATCCACCTACCATTCCTGTGTTTCCTTGGTTTCCTATAAATAAACAGCACAGAGATTATGGCCACTAATATTTATATCTCAAATATTTTTGTTTATAAATTTCTTGGGGCTTTAAACGCTTGGAGATATTTAAAGAACTGAAAAATTGATGTCTAATCTTCTGTGAATATTTCAGTCCCTCAAGGCAAAAAATGCGATGAAAATACACTCACTTGCTCAATTTCTTGCCATATAAATGATTCCTTAAAGGAGAGAAATCAAAGACATTAAAAGTCAAAAAGAAATTGTCTGAAAACTTGGAGGTAGTTGGCTTTTTACAGCTTACCCTAAAAACAAGTGAATCACTGACCCCCTCAAAAAAACTTAATTTTTGCTAGGTACCATTGCAGCACCTCCTTCTTTTTCTGCAGGGCTGCACGATGCCTGACAACTCCCATGGCTTCCTGGAGGCTTTCAAGAAAAGGGTAGATGTGGCACATAAGGACATGGCTTAGTGAGCATGGTGGTGATGAGCTGATGGCTGGACTAGATGGACCTTAGCAGTCTTTTCCAACCTTAATTGTGATTCTGTGATTTCTGGGAACAGCATTTTGTAGTGGCTAAACATCAACGTAGAAGAAACCACAAGATTTGCCAATAAACGCAGTTTACCTATAAATGCAAATCACAGAACATGCATTTGTAGGAAGGCACCTTAGATAGCTTTAAACTAGCTGGTTTTCCTATTAGAAGCAGGCTGAATGTGCAGGCATGAAGCTCGAGTCAGCAATTTTTCCTGCTCAGAATGATTCTGAAAGCCTTTTGGGCATCAAGATGCTCCACTAGTATTTCTGGGGCCCCAGTAAAGACCTATCTACCAGCTTGAACCTCACCACCCTCACGTCCTGACTGAAGGTATTTGCTTGAGTTTTATTAGCAGTTTTATCATAAACTATATTTGGTGTGACCTTCGGGAGAAGAAGCAATGAAGAAAATGCACTGAATACCTCTACTAATGGATCTCTTTGTTATCCCGTGTTCCAACCATCTGTTTCTTGAAAACACTTCTCTCTCATCTTATTCATGAATCATAAGTGGCTTTGGAGACAGGACAATCTTGCTGTTACACATCAGCACAACACTTTCCTTAAGTGGCTTTGGGGCTTATAGTGGCTACTAAAATACAAGTACATAAATAATGCAAAAAGCTCCCAAAACAGAGTCTGGGTCCTTGCCCAGTTCTGAGCAAACCACGGCATGTGTGAGATTCAGGCTGTACAATACCTAAAATGCAGGTGCCTGGCACCAAGTCAAGTGTATTGCAATTAAGCACTCTATAGATAATGCAGAGACCCATGCTACCATCTATACCAGCACACAAAATATGCCAGGTACCGTTTTCTGGCCTTGAAGCCTCATTGATGCCACTTTCATACTTTCCAGACAAACTGGTGGCAACTCAGATGCCAACTGCCAACTTGCCTGCCCAAGCTACGTAACCATGCTTAATCACTGTTAGCAGAGTTTCAGTTGGACTAAAATAGGCCAACTGCACCAGGAAACCTTACAACATCTTGGTGGTGTGAAGCTGAACCTTCCAACGCAAGCACTCATGCCATAGCTCTACTTGCCTCTTCAACAGAATAGTTACCAATCTATTTTTAGGTGCTTCTACAGAATTATTTATAGTTACCATATTGGAAACTCCATGCACAAAGTTGGGTCTATCCAACTTTGAGTTGGATAGACTTACAGCTTAAGCATTTGAATGAGATCTTCACATTACCAATGCCCAACCTGAGGACAAATGTCTTTACTGAAGGTTGGGTTCTGGCAGAAGAAAGATCTACTTTGCAGTTTCTGCTCCACGTTAGAGGCTGAAGCATTTCACATGGGAAACCAGATGGAGAAAAAACAAACAACAAACAGGAACCCGAAATAGCAGGTGAAATATATTCCAGTAGGATTAATCTAAAATGCAGACATGTAGTTTTAGCTAGCTCTTGAGGTTCAGGAGAGAGAAAGATAGGAAAATTTGTCATTGAGGTATTCTGAGTACAGTCTCTCCTAAGATGGGTTGAGTTGTCCTCGGAGGTCCAGACTCTCTGATAATACAGAACCTACATGCCAAGTATAGGTTAAGGCTGTTAATTTTGCTAAAGCAAAATAAGGGTAATCTCCCTCTGAGTGCTTAAGTAATCAAGCTGACATGCTTCTGGCCCCAAACATATGTTCCATCTGAGTTTACAGATCCTGGAGGAGATGCTGCTGGAAAGAATTCCTTCTTGGTATTTAGCATGTATTAGGCACTGCAGATAAGCAGTCTGACTCTCACTGGGCGCCTTGGGTCTGCATGCAGACATGTCAGTTTTGTGATGTTTCCATTTGAAAGAATTAATTTACTATTAAAGGGTGGGTATTGCTCCAAGTACTCCTTTCCTAGAGACACATCACTCATGGAAGATGAGAAGACTGAGACTGCTATTACACTCCATGCTTGAAGATGCACCCATTGTCCCCTTAATTAGGAACTAAGTACACTGAAAATTTATCCCGTGGTCTGGAATTTCAATGCATTTAAATGGAATCTATGTTCCTTTACAATGAATTTACATGGAATCTATGTTCCTTTACTTTCCACTGCTAAAGGCAACCCGTGTGTCACTGTAAATGCATCTGCACTACTCACGACCTCTTCAGCCATTTGTAAAATACTGACTAAAAGAAATCTTTATACCTTTTTTAGGGCTTGAGAGATCTTAGAACCATGTGGAAGGTCTGTGGGTGAAGTGAGAAACAAGCTAAGGTCTGTTGGTGACATCCAAACCTTTCATAACAGGCTGTAGGCTGGGTATGCTTCTGGAAGCAGAAATACACCAGCCAGGAACAGAATGGATTCCTCTTTTATTGAGTAGGTTCTGCAAGCAAGCACCACCTATGGAAACTTCCAATCCAGGGGGATTGCTTACGTTGTACAGAACTACCAGATACCATGCATATCCCAAATCCTCCTCAGTGCTTAATAGCAAATCACAGAACAAGGGAAACATAGAATCATATTCACAGAACTGTAGAATCATAGAATGGCTTGGGTTGGAAGGGACCTTAATAATCCTCTAGTTCCAACGTCCTTGCCATGGGCAGGGCTGCTAACCACTGAATCAGTAGAACGTGTCCTGCAATTTTAGCAAATCTATTGGTTTTCCTCTTAATGAATGGGATTAAGGAGTCAGGCAAATTAGCTCTCCACTAATTTAGCACTCTGACTACGCCTGACCCATTCATTTGCAGCTAGTCATGAAAACCACACACACAAAAGGCAGACCCAAGGCCAAAATACTCCATGAACTTGGGAATGCTTAGAAGTGTTTGAAGACAGATCAGCTGAGGCCCAGGCAACATTTGACTTGGGTACAAGTCGCCGAGCACCACACGATGCAAAAGAAGCCTGTCCCAATCCCCCTGCTCCACTTTACCAGCCACCGTGAAATCGCTGCCATGTTAGGAAGATTGCATTTGCACGGCTAAAATTATCGGTGCTATGGTCTCTATCCAGATCAGGTAAAGAGTAAATTAAAAACTCTACCTCTCCCCTCCTATCGCAGGCACATTTGGTATTTGTTTTTAATCCTGGCCGATTTTCAGTTCTCAAAAACCTGATGCAGAGAGTTACTTGATATTCCGAAGGCGTTATTTTAAGATGAAACAATGTAAATTCTGCTTCGGATGGCAGATGGCTGGCAGTTCACTGTTTGGCAAACCAACTGGTATGGTATGTTAGAAAGTCGGAGCAGCAGGTAGTACAGCTCAATTTGAAACGACCACAGATGCTCGGAGAGGCGCGGGGGAAGGGCGCAAGCTGGTCAGGAAATTAAGAACAGTAGTCAGAGCTCGGAGGGGAAAAAATAAAATTAAAAAAAAAATAAATTAAAAAATGTTGGTAATTAGCTGAAAGTTTTCTTCTTCCAATCAGCACTTTCTGGATGCGAGCTGTCAGGGACTGCAGTTCACACAAATACACTGCTCAGTACTCAGTGTGAGCTGGGTTTTGAGCTGCACCCAGATAACCTGGAAGCTTTAGCACTGCTCACAGCCCACGTGAAGGGTGTGAGCGTATCAAAGCCTTGCACTGCTCTTTGCAGGGGGGATGAACCTTGTCCATATCGTCCCTGTGAGCAACTATGGGATGGGTGCTTGCAGCCTTGTTGATGGAGCACCCATCTCCTGCTAGCTCCCATAGACATTAGCACTCACTCATAACAGAATAGCAGAATCCAAACTGTCCTTTGGGAATTGTCTCTAGTGTGTGGCAACTCCCAAACTGTGCTTGGGAAGTGCCTGAGAAGTTCATCAGGGCTAAAACCGTGTCAGGCAGGCAGGAGTGAGAACAGTAGCACTGCAGTGCCCATTTCTGTGCCCTGACATTGCTTATCAGCACAGACACCAGCATGGGCTGCATCCCGATAAGCTGCTCCAGACAGCCTAAAATGCATCTTCATCTCCATTTCCACCTTCATTTCCACTCCATCTCCATCTACCTCCGTCTCCATCTCTACCTTCACCTCTACCTCCATCTCCAAACCTGAGAGATGAATGCCTACAAACTCCCTCTATCCTTGCTGCAAAAAAAAAAAAAGTACCAAAGCCCTCCAAGGCAGGATGCTGGATCAGCTCATTGCAAGGCTGAATGTGGCTCTGGGCAGCCTGGTCTGCTGGCTGTTGACCCTGCACATAGCAGGGGGGTTGAAACTAGATGATCACTGTGGTCCTTTTCAACCCAGGCCATTCTATGTTTCTATGATTCTATGAAGACCAGCTGGAAAGATGGAGACCACACACACAGCACAGGGCTCATCATTAGGCTGCAATACAAAACAATACCTGCAGGGTCCCTCCACCAGCCTCAGCCTAACTTCAACCTTTCCACATGCAAACTCTATGAAGTGGGGAATAAACTGCTTTTGGATGAGATTCTCCCTATCCTCAAATACAGAAGAAGCATTAAGGAAGAAGAGTCCCACACGGCTGTGTTTTGCAGTGTGCTACGATGCGATGGATTGACCCAATGTGCCAAAACTCCACATCCAGGTTCAGGTTTTCACGAGGAATCACTTCCAGCCTTGAGGCTTCCTCCAGGTACTTTTTTAACCAGGACAGTGCTGGCTGCTGTGTACTTGTGGGTGCTCATGAGCTCTGAGTGGTGTTCATTTAAAAAGTTCCATTCTGAACCAAGCATATTGAGAGTGTTACAATTAAGCAATTAACAACATTGGTATTGCCACAACTGGAGCTGCACCTGTACACCCCCTCAGATGTTGCACATGTAAAGATGTCCCAGATTCAATTCTGGCCCAACTCCTGAACTCAACGGAGTTATTAATAGGAGAGGAGAATTTGGTTTCTGGTGTGGTTCTGCTGTTACCTGCTATCTCTTGTTTCACAGACTGCCCTAAAACCCCTTTTTGTTTATATATACAAAACGTGGGTAGTGTCCCTTCACTGTATGCTTACTCTGTTTAAAATGATCTTAATCAACTTTAAACGATCTTTCTTCTCTCCAAGGTATGTAGTTTAATATTTTAATGAGCAGCATCGTAGCACACAGAGCTCCGCAGCCCCTTTGTGCAGACAATTCATGGAAATGAAGCAGTTAAATACAAAAGCAATATACCTGTGAACGCATGCAAATTGCAGACTGGCAGATGAAGCAATTAAATACATAGTTAATTCATATGAAAAAAGAAATGCGAGAGAGCTGTTTGCTTCCTCAGATGTACGTTGTTATTCCATAGCACTGCACATGTAGAAAATTGTATAGGAATGCTGTCTCGTTTTGCTTATAGCATGCTATACAGTGCACTGCATTACTGGGAAGGCAGTGTGCAAGCAGGAGATTCAGGACAGCCGTGTGACAGCCGTGGGCAGGGGAAGCATTAGCACTGCTTGTGAAATGTGAGCACAGCCGCCGTCCTAACGCCTAAAATGGCTTCTGTACATTACCCTGCTAATGCAGGTTCCAGTGTTATTTATTGAGGGAATTTCATAGGTGCTCGGCACCTTAAATTAGGGAGCCATAAAAAGGCGTGATGATCATTGAGCAGCTGGGGGAAAGGAGTAATTCACATCCCCCAGCTCCAGGCACGGAAGCTGACATCCTTCAGCAGCCCACAGAGACCTGAGGCACTTCTGTGTGCCCGCATCCAATTCGGAGCTGAGGAGCCCTCCCTTCTCCAATAGCTGCAGCAGGAATTGGTGGAGCCCAGCTGGCTGTGTTAGCTACCAATATCTGCCTCATTTTTACCCTCAAAACGTGTGTTTGGTTTTTTTTTTTCCAGCAGGATTTCATTGCACCATGTTGGCCATCAATACCACTACTCACCATGCTCTGAATGGAGAATTACACCAAAACATACACTGTTTCACACTGCTTACAGGTTGAACTGCTTGAGCCACTTCATAAGCATTGGATCACCTTCTAAAGGCCTCTAACACCATTAATTTTTTTTTTTTTTTTATGGGACATGGAAATAAACATGAAATCATTGCTTGTAAATGACACAAAGTTTGACATCGTGATAAGTATTAAGGAGAGGGAGGCAGTCATAAAATCAGCCTGGATTCCTTAGCACATTAGGCTCAATCAGCAAACCCATATTTTAACATAGACATATGACTCTGCGTTCAGCAAAGGAAGAAGGAAAGCAGGAACAGTGAGAACAAAGGATTACATAATGGAAAATCGCATCTGAAAGTAATTTAGGGGTCACAGTAGACAAACAGCTTAGCACGAGCTGCTATTAGGATGCTGTGATGAAAAGCACTAATGCAATCCAAGGATGTTGTTCAGCAGACTGGGAGCAGGAGTAGAGAGTGACTTGATTTTCATTTACTGCAGCATCTAGGCTAATGCTGGAATATTAAACCTACTTCTGGCAATCTCGTTTTAAAAGGATGTTGAGAAATTGGGGATTCTGTAAGAAGGATCTACTATACTAATTTCAGGATGGCAGAACATGCCTCTCGTTTCCAGGTGACAGGCTTCAAACTCTGCAAATCCAAGAAATGTGAACTTTTATTACATGACAAATTGTGGTGTAGTTGTCCAAGAGTCAACCCTTGAATCTCAACAGCTTCTTACACGCATGCATATTGCAGCAGATATAAACTGCAGATTACTTCAGAACCATCAAAGAATCATCATAAAGTCATTCAGGTTGGAAAAGATCTCCAAGAACCCCAAATCCAACCCCACCCCAACATGCCCACTGCCCACGTCCTTCAGTGCCACATCCCCATGGTTATGGAACACCTCCAGGGATGGTGACCCTACCACCTCTCTGGGAAGATGTGCCACTGCATCACCAGGCATAAAACGAGGTATTTTAGTTGGGAAGATAATGACATGAGCTTCCATCAGATCTGTAGTTTGAACAGCCATCAGTGGCCAAACCACACCAAAAACCTTCAACATCAAGACCATCTGCACTGGTGGCCTCATTGTCTGCCTCCACAACAACGAACCTGGTTTTGGTTTTGGTATTGAACTGAACCAGTTGATGCAAATAGGAACAACCTTGAGATAAAGTGTTCAATAGGTGCAACCTATTCTGGGGAACCTGCTTTAGCAGGAGTTTGGTCTCCATATCTCCAGCGGTCCCTTCCAGAGAGTTTTCCCAGAGTACAATTCAGCCACATGGAGACAATCATTTAATGCTACTGCAGATGGGGATGCATTGGCTTCCCAGGAAGGTGGTCACTGTCCCTGAAGGGGTTCCAGAACCGTGGGGATGTGGCACTGAGGGATGTGGGCAGTGGGCATGGTGGGATGGGTTGGGTTGGAGTTGGGGATCTCAGTCATCTTCTCCAAATTTAACAACTCTGTGATTCTATGTCATGCAGTATCTGAGATACCCACACAGGACCAAGATGCAACACAGGATCTAAAACAGACTCCCTCTTGTTCTGGAGCTGCAGTATGGGTTGATGTGAGACATTTATTTTCAGCTTTTACACATTTTTCTCTGGCTAAAAGAAAAGTGACTGATCAGTGCATACAGAGAAATGGATGAGAAATGATGGGGAAAAAAAAAAAAACAACCGAGTTTGGTTAATGAGGATGTGATCTGTCTCTGAGCTTGGTACTTCGTCAGTACTTGACCATCTAAATTTTAAAGTAACAGTTAATGAGGCAAATGAAAAACTTAATGTTACGTGTATAAAAATGATTAGGATCAAATTATGTTCATGAAAAGAAACTGCCTCTGAAATGAATTCCTTAAATGTCCCGAGGAAATCGGGGAGTGTCAGGAACGTTGTCATGTACTGCACTGACATATGCTTCACATTCATAGGCTAAATCCCCTTACACCCCCTGAGCAGAACAGCTCAGAGAATCTCTTTCTAGAAAACTAGGAGTGACATCCACCATCAGGCTCAGACATCTCCATTCATGTACCCACACGGATTGAATTCAGCTCCACATACGGACATCCAGTGATGTTTGCAATGCCCTAGAGCATCTGAACTATCTACATAGAGCTTGTGGATACATGATGCACAGCCTACAGGAGACCTGCACCTATCTGGACAGGCTGCTATAGGCCGTGAGGAATGAGTCAGGGTATTTCCAATGACACATTTATGCTTCATTTCATCTAAGGCAGATGATTTAGCCCTAAGGGAAGAATTCAGTGTGAGAGTATGACAACTACATTTAGGTGTATATGTTTAAGGGCCTACATGTGCATTAGGTGTCTGAGCTCCTTGTACTGTTAATGGGCACCTAATCAATGTGACTCAGGAGGAATTTATTCTCCATAAGTACATGTAGAATCAGAGAATCAGAGGATGCTTTGAGTTGGAAGGGACCCCTAAAGGCCAATCTGTCCCACCCTCTGCACTGAACAGGGACACACACAGCTCCATCAGCGCTCACAGCCCATCCAGCCTGACCTTGGCTGCCACAGGGCAACCTGTGCCAGTGCTTCACAACCCTAATTGTAACCAAAAAAATTTCCTTATATCCAGCCTAAGCCTTCCCTCTTTTACTTTGAAACCATTTCCCCTTGACCTCTTGTCTTAACACAACAGACCCTGCTAAAGAGCCTGTCCCAGGTCTCTTCAGAGCCTTCTCTTCTCCATGCTGCACAGCCACAGCTCTCTCAACCTGCTCTCTCAACTAGGAGAGCTGTTCCATCCCTTGGATCATTTTTGTGGCCCTCCTCTGGATGCACTCCAACAGCTCTGTGTCTCTCCTGTGCTGAGGACTTCACATCTGGATGCAGTGCTCCAGGTGAGGTCTCACAGCACAGAGCAGAGGAGCAGAATCCCTACCCCTGCCCTGCTGGCCACACTGCTTTGGATGCAGCCCAGGGTACAGTTGGCTTCCTGGGCTGCAAGGGCACAGTGCTGGCTCACAATCAGCTTGCCATCCACCAGTCCTTTTCAGAAGGGCTATGCTGTCTCTTCACATCCCCCAGCTTGTACTAATAGCAGAGGTTGCCTTGACCCACATGCAGACCTTGCTCTTGAATTTGTTGAACCTCATGAGGTTCACCTGGGCCCACCGCTCAGTCTAGGTTGCTCTGGATGGCATCCCATCCCTCAGTCATGTCAGCTTGATGTCGCCCACAAACTGCTGAGGGTGCACTTGACCCCACTGTCGGTGTCACTGATGAAGATGTTAAAGAGCACCAGTCCCAGTATTGACCCCTTGGGGACACCACTCATCACTGATTTCCATCCAGACATTAAGTCACTGACCACCACTCTGAGTAGGATCTTGCAACCAGTTCCTCAACCGTCAAATGGTCCACTTATCAAATCCATATATTTCCAATAGGAAATTGAAGGATGCTATGGGGTACCATGTAAAAGGCCTTACTGAAGTCCAGACAGATGACAGCAGTGGCTCTTCCCTTGTCCACTGACACAGCTATACCATCACAAAAAGCAACAAGGTTAGTCAGGCAGGACCTGCCATCAGTGAAGCCATGCTGGTTATCCTATATCATCTCCTTCTCTTCCATATCCCTTAGCATGGCTTCCAGGAGGATGTGCTCCATCATCTTCCTACCCACCATGTCTGTTAGGAAAGTACACTCACAGATTTCTGAGTGGTTCTGTGTGGAGCCACGAGTTGGATTCGATGATCTTTTGGGATCCCTTCCACCTTGGGATATGGTATGATTCTATGATTCTAGGACACTGCACCAAAAGGAAGCATGGGGTAGTTTGAGTAAGTGCAAATACCAAAGCAAGTCTGAGATGATAAACATCACCCAAGTCAAGGCTTTTGAAGGACTCTGGGAAGATGAAGATGTGAAAGAAATGTATACCAAGAACTGGTGCCTGTTTCACCCTATGGCGTTAGATCAAGACCTCTCCAGCAACTCCTTCATACTCGTATCTTCCTGTAGCAGATGGAGAAATCTGAACATATCCACTTTGCTTTGATAAACAGTGTCATTCTGTGAATTCTGGTGCAGAAACACTTTGATCTGCCTTGCAGCTTTTGGATGAGCAGTGTTGCCTCTGAGCAGATAAGTCTGCTGAATCCACAATGCAAATTCCATATGAAGTCTCCCCTAAAGTCTCCCTAAAGTTTGCTGAAAGCCTGTGACAATATGTGGGCTCCTGTATGGGTAACCACTGCTGCAAAAGATCTAGATACCCCCTGAGTTGCTCCAAAAAGGACAAGTTTGGGCTTTGTTCTGAAAGACCCCATAGCAACATCATTCATCATGTTCACTTGTGGTGTCTTCACTCTGGAAGATCAGAAGCATTGAGGGATGGAAGAGTAAATTTTCCTATATCACATATTTCTGTAATCAGCTACTTTGGAAGCAACCATACATTTTCCTCTTATAAAAGCTAAGATTCTAGAGCTGCCCATGAAAGAGGCTCTCATGTGGAAGAGTTACTGGGGAGAGAATGTATTCTTAGGCAAAGTCAGATCATCTACAGGAAAAGGACTACGTGATCCAACATGGCCTGCTGCAGCATGAGATTGGACTTAGATAACATATGATGTCTCTTTCATTCTGCATTCACTAGACTTTTTATTGAACCATTGATATAATAATTTATAATAACCATTTTTTTCCAATTAGGAAAATAAGCAATGAAACCACAGCTTCTGGGCTCTGAACAGTACAGCTGCCCTGGCTGGATGACACCCTGGAACATCTGCAGTTGGCAAAATTATTTCCTAAGGGACAAAGAAACAGGAAAAGGAGGTGAAGAAAAACAGTGAAGGAGGAAGGAAGAGCAAAGGATTACATAAAGAAGATTAAGACAACTATTCTCTATGGGAGAGCCCATGAATTTTCTGGTGAGACATGATGAACGCTGTTGTACCATAACCTCTCTGTTCATTATTGCTTTGAGACATGCATAAAAGTAAGGACTGATCATCACCAAAACACTGCTATTTCTCTTATCTCTGTTGTTATTTAGGGTTAAGGCATCCCTCCACTAGCAGGCTTCAATCCTATTTTACTGCAGTCAGAACAGCCTCTGCCTTTACAACCTCCCTAATTGAACCTAAATTGAACCCTGAAGCTCATTACTCCTTCGCATGAACTACCTGCACAGTACTGCAAGAACTGAAAATAAATAGGATGTCAGAGGGTTTCCATAAAATACAAGGATTATCCAGCTGAGTAAAAGGCAGCACACCCCTCTGCATCCACTGCAATCCTCCACGTCCTGTAAGTCCTCCTGTGCCCAAAATGCAGACTGCAGCTCTGCAGCAGCCCCAACCAGGGCAAACTTTAGTTCAAGCAGGCAAAGCTCAAAGCACAGCGGTGAAACAGGTGAGAGCTCTTTAAGTAACATATGGGCAGCCGATACAGAAGTGATGTTACGAGGACACAGGGCTAAGCTTCAATTTCAATTTCCAGACTCCCTGCAAACCCCAGGGAGTGTATAAATTACTTATCCTGCTGCTAGCCATGCTATGCACTTGCCAGAGACTTTTTTCCTGTGTTAGAGATACACAGAGTTTAAAAGTCCAGAATCAGCAGCTGGCTTTTGCAATTGGGCATTTATAAGACACAGGCAATGGCCAGAAGCTAAGACCTACAGTTAAAAGTAGAGCTAGCAGGCAATTTCTTTCCTTCCATGCACAGAAATATGTACATATATATATATATATATATATAAAGTAAAAATAAAGTATTGCACTTCCATCTGTTCTTACCCCACTGGTTTCATTTAGCTTTCATGAAAAAGCTAAATTTCAGATGATAGTGTGTTTTACAGAGCACGTACACACCTGTGTGTGTCAACATACATACACAGACAACTGCGTCTACTTTTTCTTTTTTTTTTTTCGGAAGCTTCAATATCCAAAAATACAAAATTCATACTCAGAAGAAAATTTCCACATTTTTAGTCAAGAAATACTTCTGTGCAAAATTGAAGTCTAATTTAGGTCTCTCATTTGCCAGCGGTTTGAATCCTTTCCAATCTCTTTTTCCTGGAAATGGAGGCTCCATATGTAAAAGAGATAATAAGCCTTTTCTTTTCAAGAATATCAACCTTTTCAGCCTGGAGCTGAAAAATTTAAATTTAAATCTCAGTAGTTGAAACCCTCCTCTGTCCTAGAGATGCTTGCGGTGCAACTGGGAGCAACACGCAGTTCGCATTCATCTGAGCCAGATTCAGCGTTGACACGAGTTCAGCATTTCCTGCTTCTGGCAGAGGTATAGAAAGAGCACACAGAGGGATCACAGAATCAAAGAATTGCAGGGGTTGGAAGGGACCTCAGGAGATCATGGAGTCCAACCCCCTGCTAAAGCAGTTCCCTACAATAGGTCACATAGGTTGGCATCCAGACAGGTCTTGAGTATCTCCATAGAAGAAGATTCCACCACCTCTCTGGGCAGCCTGTGCCAGTGCTCCATCACCCTTACTCTAAAGAAGTTCTTCCATATGCTAGTACAGAACTTCCTATGTACAAGTTTCAGGCCATTGCTCCTTCACTAGGTCCTATCACTACACACCACCAAGAAGAGCCTGGTCTCATCCATTTGCCTCCCACCTCCCTTTAGATATTTACAAACATTGATCAGATCCCCTCTCAGTCTTCTTTTCCCCAGGCTGAACAGACCCAGGTTACTCAGCCTTTCCTCATACGGAGGTGCTCCAGGCCTTTCATCATCTTTGTGGCCCTGAACTGGATCTCCAGGAGCTCCCTGTCTGGGAGCTGGGAGCCCAGAACTGGATGCAGTAAGTCCAGATGTGGCCTCACCAGTGCAGAGTAGAAGGGGAGGATCACCTCCCTCAGCCAGCTGGCCACACTCTTTTTAATGCACCCCACGTTACCATTGGCCTTCTTGGAGCTAAATGCATTTTTAGAGGCTTTGGGGCTTGATGTCATAAAATCAACATAAGGATTATTTCAGCAACATAGCCCATAGCCTTCTTATTGTAGTGGCTATCCCTTGTTAAAGCACCTCCATAGAGATGAATACTTATTTAGACACCACTGCAAATGAAGACAATGCCTTTACTTCATTACTATGGTTACTACATAAAGTATGAAGTATGGAAATACAGTTCACAAGGAGAAAGGAATGAAGAAAAATAAACGATACTCTGCTTTAGAAATGCAGGCGAAAGATCGAACAAATAGGCTGGGTAGTTAGGAATCAATTAATTATTAGAACTTTTACAATACATTCAATACAATGTCATTGTAAGCTGATTGCAGCCATTGCTGTAACAGTGCTGTCTTCCTCTCTTTCCCTCATCTTGATTACACAGGAGGAAAGCTTGTGTCTTTTATCTACAATACCGGGGGAAATGATGCCACAGGCTCTGCTGGGCTTGGACAGACTGTTAGAATGATCGTTCTCAGTCCCTGATTAGTACTTGTCCAGCAAGGGATCTGAAACAACAGCAGGAAGGGGAGGCCACAGCTCTATGTACAGACCATTCAAGATTTAGGGCTAACAGTGCTGCAGCCAAAGTCCCAAACAAAGTGGTTGGGAAGCAAAGGAATGGCACAATGATAGGGAGGTACAGAAACACAGCTATTGTACCTGATGTTCTGCTGCCATCTCCCCAGCTCAGATCAGAACAGATTCCATACAACAGTCTCAGACAGTCTGTAGAGCATTTAAGCAAAGGCAGCCATTCAGCCTCTTTGTGCACTTGGCACACTTGAAAATCTCCTTGCCATAGACAATTAGAAACAGATCTGATTAATTAGGCCTTCTTCATTCTTCTTTTCTGACCAACACATAGCAATGGTTTATTTACCCGAATTAAACAGAACTCCTCAGATATCCTTCCTCATAAAGAGAGCTCTTCTGGAGTCACAGAACAGAGCCAAGAAGATCCAGATGGATTTAAAACATTTAAATTAATACTGTTCCCACATACCCCAGTGTGAGTGCACAGCTGCACTGCACTCGTATTTACAAAGGAGACAGGCTGGCTCTTCCCTGTCAGCTAATACGTGCCATAGCTTCATGATACAGCATGCTGGCATAGCTCTAGATGCAGCACGTTGGCATAGTATGTGACAGTCATTGCCCCCAATGGCTTTCAAAGCAGCATGTTTGAATTCCCCAAAGTGAATGAGGAGCCTGAACTTTGCTGACTTTATTGGGACTGAGCCTATTGAATTAAAAAACGTTGCCTCCTACATGGAGAAATATGCGCAGAGCTAAACAAGAGAGCCCAGAAAAGAAAAGAGGAGAGGACAGAATAAGTGTAATAATGACACTTGAGATCTGAATACAACTCCTTCTTTTTATTCTCTGACACAAGACGCAATTTCTGAGAGGAGACAGGAACAGAGAGAAGATAAGTGCAGATCTATGAAAATAGCCTTGTTTTATCCCCATGGCCCCCAGAGATCACTGTTCCTAGAGATGAATGCCTAAAAAATCTCCCTTGGAAAACACAATAATGGCAAGCACGGAGAGCAGAGCACAAGAACTGCTGGTTCTGATCAATGAACTGTGTCGTGTTTGGGCACTGGGAGCTGGGCTGGGGCCGGCTTCAGATGCTGTCACCCACTTGGAAGGCTGGGGAAGCTTCAGGCTTCTCAAGGCAATGCAAAGTCAAGTGGAGTCCTCAGTGTGGGAGAGACATGGAGCTGTTGGAGTGCATCCAGAGGAGGGCCACAAAATTGATCCCAAGGATGGAACAGCTCTCCTGCAAGGATGGGCTGAGAGAGCTGGGGCTGTGCAGCATGGAGAAGAGAAGGTTGTGAGAGGACCTCAAAGCAGCCTGTCAATACCTGAAAGGGAGCTACAGGAAAGAAGGGGACAGACTCTTTAGCAGGGTCTGTTGTGATAGAACACAGGGAAATAGTTTCAAGCTCAAAGAGGGAAGATTTAGGTTGGATATAAGGAAAAAGTTTTCTACAGTGAGGCGCTGGCACAGGTTGCCCAGAGATGTGGTTGATGCCCCATTCCTGGAGACTTTCAAGGCCAGGCTGGATCAGCCCTGGGCAACCTGATCTAGCTGTGGTGTCCTTGTTCACTGCAGGGGAGTTGGACTAGCTGGTCTTTAAAGGTCCCTTCCAACTCCAAGGATTCTATGATTCTAAATGCTCTAATGAATGTCCAACCTGCTTTGAACAAAAGCCGTGCACCTGATTTTCATCTCTGTGGAGGTTTGCTGTGAATGTCCAGCACACACCATGCAAAGAAGCCACAAAGTGAGCATAAAGGGTGCTTAAGTAACTGGTAGGCAAGACAAAGAGAACAGGCATCTGGAATTAGCAACCAAAAACCCAAAGTCTCTCTCTGAAACACCACAAGCCCAAAGGGTGAAATCAGCCCTACGGAGAAGAAAATCAATGCAACTTTGAAACATCCTTCAACAGAGGATGACAAAGAGTCACCTTGTCCGATGGAAAACGTTTGTCAAAAGAGGAGCTATTAGAGCCTGAAAGTCACTCGCTGTCTTCCCTAAATGAGCACGAACACGTATTTCTCTTCCTAGAGGAGGCACAAAGGCAGAGCCAACGAGCTTACTGAGAATTTTGCAAAGACTCCTGCACAAAGCACTGAAAAAAGACTTCCTTGGAAGGTAAACTTGATTTCCCAAAGGGGATGAGTAAGCAGTCATTTCCCTCACAGGCAAATGAAAGCAATGATGAGCTTTCAAAGATGTCATTCACAAAATACCCTTAATGGGAGAGCAGAGTGACTGAATCCAGGCAGGAAATTAAGAGACAGAGCAGGGACGGTCATTTAGATGAGAAGACTCAAAGAGAACAGAGAGAAGAAACAAGGGGGCTGTGCAGGACTGCTGTCTGCTTTGACTGCATCCCATTAACACGACGACTCATTTGAGGGAGTGATGAAAAGAGCGAGAATCTTTAAAAAGCAACTTTTTCAAAGGTGTAATTCTGTTTGAGTTTCAGAACTTTTCTTTCCAAATATGCTAAAATACATCCCAGCAGGATGGACAAGCTTAAGCTATATGGATTATCTGACGATAGGGGTATTGTCATGGAAACTTTATCTTTGTTCAGAAGTGATTACTTACTCCTGCTCTTGTTCCCTCCATTTATTAATAAAAGAGTTTTTGAGGGGATATTAAGCCACTGACAGACTGTGGACCTGAATCTTCTCCTGTACGGGTTCCATTCTGGTTTACAGCTGTGTTATTTCTGGGTTTTGTGCTCATTTCAATTGGGAGACGCTGCCTTCTGCAAGGAGGTGTTAAGGCCCATGTTAAATGTGGAGGTTGGTGGTCCTGCCTTTGGTAGGGGGGTTGGAGATTCATGATCCTTGAGGTCCCTTCCAACCCAGGCCGTTCTGTGATTCTGTGAGATTACAGATTTTGGTTTACAAGACAGTGAGCCACCAAGGAGCATCACAGATACTGAGAATACACTCTGTACAATGGTACTTCCACTAAAATAGATGAAATGGGATTCCATTCCAGAAATCTTGACTTGGGCATTTAGAAAGGCTCCCTTTGAAGACAATAAAGTTCTGCTGCACACTATGGTTGTCTAACAGACATCCCTAATCATCACATCCAGACCCTGACTTTCTTTTCACAGCTCATATCTCCTGTGGGTACCGAGTCGTGTCTTCAAGTGTTATGTGGACATCTCAGGTATCCCAGATCACCTTAAGATGGCTTGCTATATATGTGTGGGCAATTTAATTGAGCCCAGTGGAGTCCAGAGAGCAATCCAGCTCCTAAAGTCAACACGTATCTTTGGTCAGCTGAGTCATCCTCCTCAGAGGCTCTGATTTCAAGGACTTTGGGTCAGATGTGCCAACACAGCCATTGAACATCCAGAACTAACTCAGGGGAATGCCTGCTTTCCTGGGCAAAACCCCACAAGGGATCATTGGAAGAAACAGTTCAACATACAATGGCCACAGCACTCCCTATTTTATGGCTCTCTATGTATGTATGGCTCTTTCAGCAAGCTCATAATGATTTCAGCTCCCTGTTGGAGATTTTACCCCTCCTGACGTTCGGAATAGAAAAATCTCATAAGCAGATGTTACAGTGACACAGATGGCCTATTCAGAACAAGATATCTTGTATAACAATAATGTAATATGTTATTATAGGGATTGAAGCTGGAAAGTAAAAGCAAAGTTTAAATGCATATCCATTTTGACTGTGCAGAGGAGTTCCCCAACCCCATAGGCTATGCTTATATGAGCAAAGTGAGCAAATCTAGGGCAGCCTCAGATACTGGCACAGCTGGGGGGTCTGTGGCACTCCTAATGTCTGCCCCAGCACTGCCTGAGCCAGGGGACACAGTGGGACAGGGACTATGATGGTGCTATGGCCATGGCCACATATAGGAACACCTATAGGAACACACTCCACGTGGCCACTTGGCCTCAGGACTGGAGAATATTTAATAACAGTTAATTCTGTGCTGCTGCTTCACACTTCAGCTTCATATGCTCTGGGCTGAAGAGAATTCCATGGGCTGAAGGTAGAGCCTAAAAAACGTATGTATGGGAGAGGTAGGAAGAAAATCTAAAGGCATTTGGGTGAGAGGTGTGGGAAGGCTGGGAACCAGAGTAGGCTTCAAATAGAGGTAAGGCTTCTTGGAAAGCTGGCCTTTTGGAAAGTTCTCTGTGAAACACAACGAAATCTGAACGAGTTATGCTATGCAAATGAAAACCCCGCTGACTTGCATCAGGACAACTGAGAAATGCTGCTTGGGTTTGTTTCCTGCGTGCACTTCTGTAGGTGCACTGCCAACACGCATCATTTAAAATCTCAGAGAAACGCGGTGATTTCATACAGAAAACAATCAGGACAACAGGTACAACCACTTCAACAGCAGGCAAGCAGCCCAAAGGCTGCTGCAATAGTCACCGATGAGCCCGGAGCTCAGCTTTAAAATCCTGTCACATTAAACCTGTTGTGGAGCAGAGGCAATTCCTAAAAAGAGAGGAACGTACAGCAGGCTGCCCTCGTCCTCCTCCCTCCACCCCCAGGCCTCAGCCATCGGGTCTGGCGTGGCTCTGATCCCTGGAGTTTGATGCATGTTTGATTCACAGACTGCAGCATGTCTGCACCAGATGGCCTCGAGTTAATGAACACAAACTCATCACTTTTGCTCACGAGGGAAATGTGCAGCTCAATCTGATTTGTACTCGGCAACTAAAAATATTTTAGTATTTTTAGTGAGCATTTTACTGTTACAAAATGGCATTTGAGGAAAGCATTAAAAGAACACAGCCTACCCAACAAATGTACTGCCACAGATGAAGAGCAATGCTGCAGAGCTGTTTCCCCTTCCATAAGAGCTAAGTTAACATATTCCCAAGCCTTAAAACTGCGAGCAGCACATAAAGAAGACTATAAGACCTGGGGCCTTCTCAGGCACCGTTAAGCTATTTGCAAAAAGCCTCTTGGGTTTGCTGAAAGCAGGATGGGGCTCTGACTTGGTTAGCACAGCAGGTTTGAAAGGATGCAGGTCATATTCTCAGCTTGCATAAAACAAAGGGAATGCGTAGAAACCACCAGAGCTGTGATTATGTCTGCCAGCTAATGATTGGTCTGCATGGGGTCAGCATGATTTTCACACGTGGTGAAGATGTAATGTCATGAGGGCATAAAACACATATAATAAATACTATGATGCCATATAAGACAGATTTTTTTCCCTAAGAAGCCAAAAGGTAGAGGAAAATAGGATCTACAACCTACAACCCCCAAACGGATTAATGCTTCCCTTGAAATTAAGGGGCACAAAGTCACAATATTGCAAACGTGCCAGGAACCACATTCCCAGAATTTAAAGGAATGTTGATTTCACCATCCCTCCAAAAGCCATTGGGCGTAACAAAAATGTCATGGAATTTTGGCGTGGAACATGACTTCATAGAACCAGAGAAACACTGAGATGAAAAAAAGACCTCCAAAATGACCAAGCCCAACCCCATCACACCCTCACCATGCCCAGTGCCACATCCCCACGGTTCTGGAACACCTCCATGAAAGGTGACCCCACCACCTCTCTGGGCAGCTGTGCCAATGCATCACTGCTCTTTCGAGAAGAGATTCTTCCTAATATCTAGCTTGTAACTTCCTTACAATTCTCACTGTTTTTATATGCTCAAGTGTGACAGACAGCAGAAGACCATAAGACACAATTCTAGAAATTGTATAGTCATCTGGGAACTTGCTGAAGGCACTGCATGTTCAGTAGTGTTGGGTGTTGCACATGGTACATAGGTTTTGCTGTTCTTCCACTATCGCAATGGATACCTACCCATAGTTCCAAGTCTACAATGGATGAATAAATCAGATTTAAAGAAAACAACAGAGTGGAAAGCAGCGTCCTGATGAGAACTTCACAACACATTCTTCAAGAAGAGAGCTGGCAAAGCCGGATCAGAGAAGAGCTGACTCCCAGATGCCACTGAGTCAGAGCTGGGCATTTGGGTTCTCCAGCTGCCGAAGTCCTGCCAGTAGCAGCTACGTGCCAAACCAATCTACTGAAGGCTGAGAACATTTCCATCACCTCCAAAAGGCAGAGGCAGTGCCAGGAGGGAGCACTGCTCTCCAATGACTTATTTCTTCAAGAAGAAAGATGCGAGCATGCATCATGTACAGTGTGCATTGATAGTCTGTAGTTGTGTTCCCAAAGAGCATGGGGACTGCATTCTTGAGGGTCTGTTGACCTCTTAAACCACTGCATTACAAATTTTCTCTACTACTGTCCACCTCCATTATGCAGTTGTGATGAAGTTACCAGTTATTAAGCAGCAAAGCATCAATACAACAACACCACATAGAAAAATCAACATCAAACAGGATTTTCTCAATGGCAAAACCAATAAAAAAGACAGACAGAGGAAAACCAGACCATGTTGAGGAGCCATCGTGGCCTCCTAAACTATGGAAGGGAAGAATTAATGGTCTAATAAACTAAGGAGGGGAATAATTATCTGAGAGAAACCAAAATTGCTTCTGCCAATGTCACATTCATCACTAGATGCTGGGAGGAAATCCCTGCCCAAGCTTTGCTTCCTGCTCCTTGATTCTCTATTACTGCTCTCCACCAAAGCATCTATGTTCACTTGGTCAGAACCTAAATGCTTGCCATGAAAACTTCTCAAGGTACAAATCACCTCTAGGATAGTGCAGTGCCAAGGCAATGCAGCAGTGGATCCCAGCTCACCCAGCTCCTCAAGGTGAGTGGTGTGTCTCTCCTGCAGGATATCTCTGTTCTTTCACATTGAAAACAAATCAAAGCTTTAACTGATTTAATGTGAAACCAAATCAAGCACATAAATAAACCTTGGTAATCTTGATGTTTTCCAAGAAATTTGCTTTCTAATCTTCCTCATGTGGTCTACAAAATATGAGACGTGTTGAACTGAGGGAGTCAAAACTCAATTTAGAATGAAAAGTTAGTTGCAATTGTACCTCTGTTAACATTCCTGCTGATATGTACCACGTATACGATGGTACCACCTGAACACATCCTGCATTTGGAAATCTTTCACAGAGCTTTCTCCAAGGATCCAACTGGATGGAGCAAGTAGGGCCTCATCCCACCAATCCACCCTTGAACACAAACTTTCTGATGGGCAAGCTCTCCCTGTCCTTTAAAACTGAATGCAAACAACAAATGTTTGTGTGGTTAATAAATTAGTCTTTTAATTAGCCTGAATGTAGGAA
This sequence comes from Phasianus colchicus, assembly GCF_987193195.1. Lineage (NCBI taxonomy): Eukaryota > Metazoa > Chordata > Aves > Galliformes > Phasianidae > Phasianus > Phasianus colchicus. The sequence continues at coordinate 106,617,446 of NC_143437.1, read as the reverse complement.
GCCTATTGCTAACACTGCCATTGCCCTGCAGCTGTAATGCCATTTGTCTAGCAATGGTGACAAAGGAACAGAGAAGCTACTGACATTTTGTGTGGGTTGGCTGTAGCTCTTCCCAGGGCAGCATTGCTCTGCGGTGTTGGATCCTGCAATCAGAAAATCTCAGCGTATCTTTTCCAACAGATTCCCCTGCTCACCTTCTCATTCCTTCTTTGCTCATTCCCCTCTGGAAGGTAAGCTGAGTAAACATACTATTTCGGATGATGCCCATGCACCATTAAAAATAGGCATGCACCACTTTCCATGCATAATTCATTCTTCCCGTAATTCCAGTCAAGATGTCTTCACTTTGCAAGTGTAAAGTGACAATTCTTGCAGATTTGGGAAATAATCTTTTACATCTGTTACAAGTTAGCAGACACCATTTGGCAAGTGTTAAAAAATACCATATAGGACAAGGAATACGGCATTCTGTTTGGTTAAAAGCACTCTTAAACTAAAAGTCTGTAGGAAAGAAAAATGACTTGAATGTTCTTTCCTTTGAATGGGAATATTCTAACTTTCCAGCCCTCCCTCTCTCTTTCCTTTGTGCACTTTGTCCTCTTTATTCCTTGCACATGCATCATTTCACTGGATCATCTTGTCTTGCAAATATTTGGGTTTTCTTGGTTCTTTATTGTTAATGGTAGTGAAGAACCTTCAGTGCCCTTCCTGCACTCCCATGTCCCACTCTCAGGGCCACTCCCTGTGCTCACCCTACTGCCTTTCCCACCAACCCACTCTTCCCTGTTGGTCCCATTCAGCCCCAACCCCTGCCTTCATTTCCCAGCTACCTAATTTAGCTCTCTACTTATCAGTCTTATTAGTCTTGCACCAGAAGCGCGAGGAGTAATGCTGTCATAACAAAGAGAGGCAGAGCTTGTAGGGCCACTTTACAAAGTGATTTAGCAGGGTGAGGAGCACCTTGCTGCATACTAATGCTGTTTTAATAATGCTGCCCAAACACCCCGGTGGCTGTGCTAACAGTATGCAGAGCAAGGAATGCGATTTGTGTGCACATGAGGAGTTAAGATAATGGGTGAATGCACATTTCAACCAAGTTTGCCATAAGCAGCAATATCATCCAGACGCGATTCTTTGAGTCTCATTTATATGTTTTCTCTGACTCTAACACCATCCTTTGCTCTCTACACTTAAACGCACTCCATTTGCATTCCAGCCCTTCATTTAAAGAAATAATACAACCAGCGTTATCCGCAGAGCTAGCTAAAGTGATGCAGAGTTAATTAAAATGATGCTGACGAGGCGGCTAGGTTCACAATTTGCTGCTGCTTTTGCAAAGGCCGTCAGCAAAATCCTCCGAAACGCTCCAGGGACCCCATCCTGCTGCCTCTGCCATCTCCTCCAGCACCTCTGGCGGATCCTCTGAGGCTCACCCTGGAGAAGAGCGTTACTTGGAAGGAGTGCCTCGGGCACAGCTGCCCATGGGAAGGTTTGCTTCGACCACTGTTGCACTGGCATTAAGGCGCACAGCCACAGCGATATAAACACCATTTCTGCAACATCACCTTCAGTGCCCCGGAGGAGAGGAGAACACCTTGAAAGGCATCACGCTTTCAAGGTGTGACCCCTCCAGATATCAGATTTTTACAATTATTAACAAAAACAATGGGAGGAAGAAGCATTGCAAATGCGTTCCTTTCAAGCAGTGCTCGAGCAACGTGAGAAACGTGAGATGTGCCGTATTGATTTTTCTATCTGCAGCTTTGATGGAAATTTAATTGAAAAAGCCGGTAACTCGTATCCCACAGCAAAACTGTGGCTAAAACAACAAAGGAGCTTTTTTTCTGGTCAGCCATAAGAGGCAGTAACAGAGATCTGCTGCAGATTTCATGTTCTCATCTCCTGGAGTTTGAAATCACACGCGCTTTATTCATTGCCTATAGACTGCATTTTGTCAGCAGTGCTCACCACGAAAGCTCGGTTGCTGGCAATTAATTCTCCTTTTCTTTTCCTCTTTTTTGTGGGATTAGAAATGGTCATAAGGATTTCCATCAGAGTCATTTCAATAAGCTGAAAGAGGAGGTAACACCCAGGCCCTCTCCTTTCTGGCTGACTTTAACTTAATGCGAAACATTTAAAATAATCGGGTAATTCTAAAGCGATTCCCTGCACACACTTTGGGTTCAAATACCCTTTATTGTTCCCAGATCAAAGAATGCAAAGGAAGAGCCTGAAGAAGCAAGCAGTAAGTGACAGGGCAGAATGGCACGCGAAGACATGGAGGTATCTTTTCAACAGCTAATGGGTAAAACTGACACATCCTACAGCTTTCCTCTACTTGCTTTTTTTTTTATTTTTTTTGCAGGAGAAATACATGCAAGAGCCTTTGGTGTTGTCGCTACGTTCACTTGCCAGAGTGTAAAACGACCATTTAATTTAGCCCTGGCCCAGAATGTGAGTTTTTTCCCAACTTTACATGGCACAAAACTTGAAAATTTTCCTGCTAGTCGCAGTCCTCATCACAACAAGGCCCATTACAGCAATGTGTTTTCCCGGAAGCTGAAGCTTCGTTAAGCAAGTGGGTAACACCCTGCCTGTTTATTTAGTGGTACTTTCACAGATTTGTGTTTTCTCACCTGGAAGTGTTTTCAGTTCAAGGTGATGGTTAAATATTCACTTTTACCTGCAAAGCTACAAACAAATCTGGATGGTTTCATGCCTTTTTCCTTATAATACAGCAACAGCACCAGAAGATACACATAGAGGGTGGTGAGGCACTGGAACAGGTTGCCCAAGGAGGCTGTGGATGCCCCATCCCTGCAGGCATTCAAGGCCAGGCTGGATGTGGCTCTGGGCAGCCTGGTCTGCTGGTTGGTGACCCTGCACATAGCAGGGGGTTGGAACTACATGAGCATTGTGGTGATTCTATGATCACAGAATCACAGAATTGCTCAGGTTGGAAAAGACCTTAAAGATAACCAAGACCAACCACAACCTGACCACACTACCCTAACTAACAACCCTCTGCTAAATCATCAGATCACAGAATCACAGAACTGTAGGGGACAGGACAGACCTCTGGAGATCACTGAGCTCAACCTTGTTTTAATGCAGTTCCTTGTCACAGGTAAGAGCCCATGTAGGTCTTGGATATCTCCAGAGATGGAAACTCAGTACCCTGCCTGGGCAGCCTGAGCAGTGCTGTCACCTTCAAAGTAAAGAAGTTCTTCCTCATGATTGTACAGAGCTTTCTGTGTTTCCATTTGTGCCCATTGCTCCTTGTCCTGATGCTGCACACCACTGAAAAGAGCCTGGCCCCATTTCCTTGGCTCCTGTATTTTAGCTGTTTGTCAACAGTGCTGAGATCCACTCCCACTCTTCTCCAGATTGCACAGCCCCAGGGCTCTCAGCCCTTCCTCATACAGGAGATGCTCCAGGCCCCTCATCATCTCTGTGGTTCACCACTCAACTCTCTCCAGCAGTTCCATGTCTGTATTGAGCTGAGGAGCCCAGAACTGGACACAGTGCTCCAGATGTGGCCTCCCCAAGGCAGAGGGAGAGGATCACCTCTCTTTCCCTGCTGGCCCCACTCTGTGCAATGCACCCCAGGGAACCATGAGCCTTCTTGGCCACCAGGACACACTGCTGGCTCATAGCCAACCTGTTGGCCCCCAAGATCCTACAGCTTCCCAATGGAAGGGAGGAGGTCAATCTGTGAGAAGGATCCATGACAAAATCAAGATATTTCAGTCCAAAGGGAAGATCCTATTTCCCTTCACCCTTCAAGAAAGCTTCTGGCTAACTGCTAGACCCTCATTATAAGGAAATACCATTAATTAAACAGTCAGATGCACTGTTTGTCTGTAGCTGTGCCACAACCTAAGTAGCGCACAGTGTAATATCTTATAACACACAGCACTATGGAGTGTCACATGAAAATGTAATTGCATTACGGTACAATATGATGATATGAGTAAAGTCATCACATGACAAAGTTGTCCCAGGATGATAGTATCTGTCCCACATTATATTATTTTGGGAATAATAAACATTATATGTAGGAAAATGCTAAGCCAAAATAAGCTTGGTCATCCCACAGTGCTTGTGACAGATGGCAATTCTAGCTCCATAATCAAAGCAATAATTAACCTAGCAGTTCTTTACAAAAATCAAACCACATTGCAATCCAGTTCTCCCATCAGGAACACTCTCCATTACTGATCTTCTGAATTAAATATAGTTCTCACAGGGAATCCCTGTGCCTGCACAAGACCCCACAGATCAGCCATATCTACCACTTACCTCGAGCGTTGATGTCTTTGGCAAAATGGAGCCTTCAATGGAAAAGAGTTTCTGTTCAAAAGGCCTAAAATCCCTATTACACCCATTCACAAAGAGCTTGAGCAGCTTATTCAAAAAATGAACTAAAAATACTCCATTTATTAGTGAAATGGGTGAAGCTCAGTATTCTACTTGTTCATGATCAAGTGCAATAAAAGTGCAAATAAATTCTAATTGTATTTCTTGCTAGTGAACGGATTGGCTAAACAGGACAAAATGTTCTTTGTGCTTGACAACCAGAACCCCTAAACTTTAAAGACAGGGCTCTATGTTTGCGTTAGCAAGCTTAATTTACAAGAGTGTTTTCACCCTCATTTGTATTAACTTCTTGCTTTTTGCCCAAGCTCACATATCATTTACCCAAAATCTAAACGAACGTACATGCATGAGATGTCCCTCTTAACTTTAGGGGTCTCTACCTCATCTTTCATCAGATCCACTTTCATGAACTGATGTGACAAGGATAAAAATAAAAGAAATAAAGACATATGCACACGTATATATGTAACAGTGATAGATTTGTCAGCTGTGTTTAACAAAGAGCAAAAGCCATCTTACATTGTGATTATTGTATAGAATAAGATGTGTTTGGATAGATAAGCTTTCTCTGTATATTCCTGTCATTAAGATGATGGGAGTTCAGTGGTCAGGGTAAGAGTTCTTCATGGGTAACTTTAGAAATGCTGAAGTATGTTATGAAGACAGTGACAAGCAGTCATGCAATTTGGCCATCAGTGCATGATCCTGGCAAACCTAGCTTTCTACTGATTTCAGAGTACTCTCTGGCCTTAGGACTTGCTTATTTGCTGTAAATCAAGTATTTTCAGAACACTAGGTTTTGCAACTTGGGACATTACAGAAACTGCTGTGAAGAGTGGGATACACGTAACAAGTGAACCATAGGGTTTAGGAAATTGGATATTGATGAAGAAGGTAATGGCTCTCCCAGTCAATCTACAAACTCATAAAGACAAGGCACTGGGTGCAGTATAATGCCTTAATGTAGTCTCAGCTCTTTTAGAATAAGGAAAAACTGAGGTTGCATTACCTTATAAAATAATAGCACTCTGTGCTTGTATGGCTACAGGTCTGATAGAGCTCTTCCTGTGCTATCAAGTTGAGTTTCCTGCCACTGGGAGCTCACATACATCCTTTCATGAAGTTTGCCAGCATTGTTGCATACACAGTTGGAATTCTCTCCCCCTCTATTCTGTTTGGGCTAATTTTTGCTCTAATGATTAGGAAAAAACCCACTAATTTCCAACCTAAATGTTAGGATGGCCATTTTGTACCCACTCGGATTTGTTCTCTACCTCAATCGACTCTTTTTCTCTCCCTGGAATTTACTCCAGAGATGTATTTCTCAAATATAATCTTGTCCTTGCTTATCTTGTTTACTAGGTAACAAATCACGCTCATTCAGCTCTCTCCCATACAATGCTTCCATCTTCCCTGAGCATCCTGGTAGACTTTTCTACACCTATACCAAGTCATGTATCATGAAGATGAGTTGAGCAGAGATGTACAGAGAGCTACAAAGGGGTCTTAATAAGTGCTTTGTGCATTTGCATTACAGCTCCTATTCCCAGTTCCACAGAAAATAGCTTAGCTGCTAAATCCCAGGTCCATCACCCCACATCCTCCAGTAGTGCCACCAGGTCGTCAGTGCTTGCAGCATCTGAAAATGTCCAGCCACCAGAGAAGGTCATGGCACTGCTTTAGTTAAATATTTCTATCCATTTCATCAATGATCAAAATGACACCCAACTAGGTGCAGAGTATTATTTAAACCAGCTGCAAAACTATTCCTTGAATTCACTGTGATCAAAGGCAACCGTAGGAGCTTTTCTCATTCACAGAAGTGATGTGGAATGGCTTCATTCATACTGGAAATTAAAGTGTGCTGAATCATTCATTATTCATTACACAGTCCCCAGGCCAAGAAGCGCAGCTGGGCTCACATCCAAGCAGCCAGACTCCCCTCTTCCACTGCCTCCTGAGGACAGCCCTTTGGGTTGCCCTTGGATCTACCACAGGCATGGCTTTGCAGGCAGGACAAGCCTACAAGCATTCCAGGGACACACTAAGGCATGCCACGTTTGTATCTGCAGAGCAGTGTGTGGACCCAGGTCACAGCCCTGGTCAGCATGTTAACATCAGTGCAGTGCTGATGTGTGCCTATAATACAGCTTAAAAATAGCCCTGTGAGCAGGCCCAAGCAAGCTGGTTGGGTGTAGCTCACTCCATGACCCTGCTCTGGGCAATCCAGCAATGGAGGTTTCTACTAGTGAACCAGAGACTGGATCCAGGTGCCTGATACAGACCATAGAATCATGGAATCACAGAATGACAGAATGGTTGGGCTGGATGAGACCTTAATGATCATCTTGTTTAGACCTCTGCCGTGGTCTAGTTGCCACCCAGAAGCCCAGGCTGCACAGGGCCCCATCCATGGCATTGAGCACCTTCAGGGATGGGGCATCCACAGCTTCTCTGGGCAACCTCTTCTACCTCTGCTATCAGGCCCTCTGTTCAGGCTTTAGGAACTGGCCTAAGTCATCTGGGGTGACATCTGGCCCCATGTTTCCCTCCTGAGGGAAACTCAGAAACCCCAAGCTAGGGCTCTTACTGTGCTTATGTACATAACAAAGGTTTTGGTGTTACTTTGAGGCAGAACAAAGTCAGATCAGAGAGTGAAGATTGCAGAAGAAATACAGAACAGTCACGCAGTCTGCAAGGTTTGTGTTGTAGTGTGAACAGTAAAGGCAGTTTCATCAAAGGGACATAACTGGACTTTCTCCACCTTATGCATGGTGTTTCAGAACCACAATGGGAAATGGGAAACAAGACCCATTTACCAGCATGAATATAGCTTGTGCTTTTCTGCTCAGATGTGGAACGATTTCATTTTTGTCCTTTCAATCATTGTCGAATTCCAAAAAAAAAACCAAAAACCCAAAAAGTTGAAACGGAAAAAAAGATGATGCAATTTCATTGCAGTCTGTGTTCTTACACTGAACCATCAGCCTTAGTAAACATTTCAGAGCGTTCTGAGGGGAAGATTTCCCAGCTTGTCAGTGCTCTACCTCATTACCTTCTCATTGGGCTTTGTTTGCTTCCTCCTGTCAGCATAAACGTGATGTATTGTCACACACACAGCAGGTCGAGTGATGGCATTTTTTAATGTTCACAGAAGAACCTGACCTCTTGCTCACATTCACCAAAAGGAAAACAAGGGAACCCCCTGCACTGAGCTTTAAATGCTAAATAGGTTCTATATTTGATTTGATTTTCCTCCCCAGCAATACTAATTTCTAATTGAACTGCTGACTCAATTAGCAAAATGTTGAAGTGTTTGAGACCTTGTCTCATATTATGTCCCATTGACAAAAAGGGAGCCAGTAGTGTTTTTGTGCTGTGTAAATCTACCACCAGCATTTTAATGGTTATTTTAATTAAACAAATTAAATTAACGCAGGCTTCACAAAATAATGAATTACACCATTTAATATATCATTGTTCCACGCTAATCTCACTTATAATAATACCTTTAAACATAGATCAGTACATGGAAACTTAAGTAGTAAACCAAGACATCTCAAGACCAAAAACAACCAACTGGTATAAAAGGAATGTACAGAAATGTAAATACAACTCCATTTCACCTGCAACCAAGATGTCAAGGATTTGTAGCAATGATAAAAAAGAACCTTTCTGTATGACTTTTTTTTCTAACATCAGTAGCATGAACTATATAGATTGAAGTGGCAGCCAAAATTGCAACTGGAAGTTGAGAAGACGAGCTAGGTGCTCGTGCATGTAAAATGGAAGTCAAACTGGACTGGAGGAATTTAAGACAGTAGTAACTTATAAGCCAAACAAATCAGGCGTCTGTACCACTGCAATTAGCCCTCAGCCCTTGGATTTGTGTCTTTGGTCTCATGTCTTCACTGATTACAGCCAATTTCCTCACAGCACCGTTCTAGGACAGATTGTCATCTTCTCCAAGTAGCTGCTGAGGCCGTACCCCATACTGATAGGGCTTTTTCTGCCAGCAGGATTCCTATTCCCCCTCTCCAAAAGGGATCACATCCTATCACCGATGTCTGGTCTTAGAAACAAAGAAAAACAAGTTGTTTATAAGGAGGACTATTGATAATAAATAGAAATGGAATGGTCTCAAAGATGGAAGACTAGGATGGGATTTCCATCCAGCTGGAAGGGACTCTGTACACAGTGGATGGAAACAAAGGAAGGAGTAAGTCAGGTGTCCGAGCAGCCTTTTAAAATGGAGCAGATAACCAGAGATCCCAAGGATCCATGTCTCCTCTTCTCTTGGCAGCATTTTCTGTCCATTCACAGACTGAAGGGGGTCTGAGACCAAACACGCTTATACTGATCAGGGAAAGAATATGTAGGATTAAATAGGAATAACTATCAAAGTGGAAAAGTTGCAAGGTACCAACATAGCTGGATAGCACAGCGATATGATGTGCAGCAGGCATGTTTGAAGATGTAAAATGCTGTTCACATAAGGCAAAGCACTTGTCCTTAGCTTCCTGAATTCCAACAATTAAAGAAAATGGAAGGAAACAAAAATATTTTTTTGAAGAAAACGAATAAAAGAAGCAGGGACATGAAAAGAACTTGTACATCTGCTACGAAAAGTACTCCCCACAATTCTCTAAAGCGCATCCAGCACCAGCCTCACCCCACCAAGCTGTAGCTGTCATGCTGGAGGCATGTCAAAGCCCAGTACCCTCCCACACTGAGCCCAACTCGCAGCACACTGCAGCTTGATGGATGCCCTTTATTATACCAGATACGGGAAACGGGAATGATATTAATCTCTGACAACCTTTCCTCTCATGTTTTCCAAGTTCATGTTAATTTTACTAAGCAATCCTGGCTCCTGCAGGCTTACTCTCCTATGTATGAACTGTTCTAAAATAAATATGTCTTTGTAATGGGATAACACGATAACACCACTCCTGAATATCGGATGTTTTGTAACAGCAATGCCCCATGGTAAGTGATGGCACATGAGCTGAGATGTTGCAGCCTGAATCACAATCCCTATGGGTTTTCTGACCGAGAAACACGGAGCACATTCTGCTTCCATTACCTACGGTATTAAAAAAGGAAGAAGAAGGAGTGGGCTCATTTCTTTGACTGAAAGGAGCCAGTCCACAGCCCTGGTGTTGGTACCTGGGGGGTGGAGGAGCAAAAGAGCCACAGACGATATGGCACGATGCTAACTCAGGCTTTGTAATGAATCCAGAGCTTAAAGCAGATCAGAGGACTGTCCTAAAAATAAATAAGAATAAAGGGTTACAGGTGTAGACTGAGAACTGTCATTATCCTCTCTTGTTCATAAAATGACATGGTAATTCTAATGACAAACTATGTTATAAATAGATTCTTAATTACAATATCTTAGGGTCTGGCATCTGCATTCTCACCATCTGAAAGGCAGAATCTGAGGGCTGTTTGCTGCCAAATTGGAGACCTCAACAAGACAAAAGGAAACAAGCAGTGAAGCTCCACCAAACCCACTGGAGGAGAAAGCAAATGCTCCTGGCTCTGGATCACTGTCGGCCATGGAAGCGAGCAACCCCTGGGGCATCTCCAATAGATCCTGGCTCAATGACTGAGAACAAGAAGCCAGGAACCCAAACCTGGCCACCCCGAGCTTTTTCTTCCTCTGCTGGGTCCACGAGTCCTTGGCTACAGCAGCTCCCATAGAAACGAGAGCACATGGAGCAGATGTCACAGCGAACGAGATGAATGCTGCGAGGGGAGGGGGGTGGCTGCAAGAAGAGGAGGAGGGAAAGCAGCATCACACGTTCAGAATTAAATGTTCCCACCAGAGGGAGTGAGTCATTTTGGAAGTAAGTGCAAAGCTGCAAGATATTGGGTTGTGTTTTTTTTTTTTTTTTTTGTGCTCTCAGCGCGCATCCGTAGGCAGGGACGTACAAAGAAGTGTGCTCTCAGCTCTCTGGCACAGGTGCTCCATTCTCCAATGAAAGCTGCGATGCTGAATTAATGCCTGACCCAACAGCACAGAGATATGACGTTGCATAAAATCAATATACACTGCCCAGGCATTTTACAGCTGAAAGTCACAGCATTTTTAAGCTGCAGTTCAGAAGCACGTTGCGTTTTAACTTAGGGTAGAAAGCGCCAGCGACTGCTTTGGAGCAGTGGTTGATTTCTTCTCATCTTACTGCCCCAAAAGGGCCTCCAGCCATCCAAGGTTAACCCACCACATTCACAAAAAGCAATTCTTAATATATGCATCCGTTCCCAAACCAAGCATTATTCCCTTTTCCTCCTGCCCTCCGTATGTCTTGTACATATCTAATTCTCTAATGCATCCTACTAATATGTTTGTTCAAACATTATCTTGCAGTGAAATTAAGGGGGGGAAAAAACCTCACATTCTTTTTGTTTGCAAAATGAAAATTAGACCCCATTGATTTCTGTCATCTCTGCCCAATGTCAACCTCCAAACGTGACAACTGTGAAGCTGTGCAGAGGGCTGAGCGCTCTGCATTCCTACAATTACGAGTACGCTTGTGATCTGCTCAGGCACAAGATGAGCCCGATGGATCCCAAGGAAGATCTCTGCTCTGAGATGAAGGATAATTTTCAGGTAAGTGGAATGAAGCATTAAGGCGATGAATTCATGATTACGCATAGCAACAGTAGCAGAAAACGGTGCCTAAAATACAATTTTATGACAAAATATGATGCCTATTCTTACAGATTGCATGTAACTGTGGACAAGTGTCCCTCTCAAAATTCACTTGATAGATAACGCTCATACAATTAAAACTGAATCTTCCTCTTCCTGCAGCATCGCCTGCTCTCATCCCTTCCAACCATCAGCGGGATAATTCAGCTTTATCCCACCTACGTAACAGCACTCCGTGACTATAGGAGATGTGAAATAACTTTATATGCAACAAATATACCAAATAACAGATAGAACAAATCACTTTGGCAGACTCAAGTGATAAGAAACCTGATGTTTTGTGTAGCACACACAAAGAGGAGGAAAGCGAGTTCCTGCCTCCGTGCCGCTGCAGCCGTGCAGCCATGCCACCAGAGGGCAATGGAAGAAATCTGGTTTTCCTCCAGCCCCGTTAAATCCCAGCTCGCACCAAAGGCTTTTCCTCTAATAATCTATCAGGGGATAATGGGGAAATTTATTTCCTGTGATTGTTGGCACATAAAACAGCAACCGCGTATATGGAATGGCAAGAAGTGCTGGATGAAAAATAATCATCTGAGATATAATTAGCTGATCGAGATAAAAATAAAAAATATTACAGAAAGCAAAATGATGGTATTGTGAGCATGGATTTGTGTGTGACAAGGAGGAGGAGGATGCTACAAGCCGTGCTTTTGGATGTTTAGTGCTGGATATGCTAAGAGAGGGAATGAGTCTGGTTTCCCACCACGCTTCAAAAGGGATGTAAGGCAACGCGTGCAACGTGTGCCTATTTGTACTTGGTTAAAAACAGAAACAACAAGAAATGAAGCAGAAATCAAATGATAAGGAATGTAATTAGTGCCAATCAACATGTTTTTGTAGAAAATAGGTCAAACAAAGCCAACATCTTTCTTTGATGAGTTTACGAGTTCATCAGCTGAAGGAGAATTTGTAGGTAGAATACAGGCAATTTCCCATTTTAGATTTAGTACCATTTAACCTTCTTAATTAAAAAAAAAAAAAAAAAAAAAAAGAAGAAGTAAAGTACTACATGGTATCAATGCAGGAAACAATAAACGGAGTAAGATGGACTTCAACAGAAATTGTTATGAAGTACAGCATGATTGACATTTACCTGTGTCTTAGAAACAACCATAAAATTAGTGCTGGCAAAATGGAAGTCAATTACAGCAAATGCTGACAGTCCTGGGGCACTCAAATAGAGCAGCTGAGATCATTTTAATGCAATTAAATCCCAAATTCTGCACCTAAGAAAATCAAATCCAGAATTTTACATCTAGGAACAAAGAATGAAGCCCACATCTGCAGAAACACCCATGTATTAACAACAGTGTGCTCGGGGACATAATGTGACATTTACTCATTGATTATGTTAATTCTGGGATACTGTTTCTAGTTCTGGTATCTATTTTTGATTAATTAATTATTATTTTTTTTTTTTAAGAAAGGCAACTTCAAAAAAAGTTTAAGAAAGTTTAAAACGAAACTAGGAAAAAAAAAAAACTTTTTGGTGAAAGTTACTGTAAAGCACATTCACATGGAAAGCTACAATTCTGACTACACACGTTTCATGATAAAAAATAATAGAAGAATCTGAAGAATCCTGACAATTCTCATGAAGAGAAGGTGGATCCATGGGTTTCACTCTCAGTCATCTGTTATTACAAATATATATTCTCACGTAGTTTAGGTTCTGGCCATAGGCCTTCAATGTGCACTTCTCTAAAATGGAAGTTTGCTTTTATGAACACCTAAAATAGAATTCCTTTAAAATTCCAAAAAAGACATGTTTTAACTGATTCACCGAAAAGTAGCTACAGCAAAGGAGCAGCCAGAATGGAAATACCTCAACTTCAATGAGCCACAGGAAGCTGGTTACTTGGGGAAGGGTCAAGAACAAAGCGACGACCAAATGCTTTGTCAGTCCTTGAAGTCACTTTCTGCAGAGCACTTGGCAGCATGGTCAGGCAGCAGGAGGTATCTTGGGATGCTTTATGCAGCACAAAGAAGGAACACATTTTGTCCACCTTGTTATGTAGGGCGGTAAGATTCACTTTTAGACCCTGTGACCACACAAGTCTTTCTATGCAAGGATGAAGACAAAGGACAATTTTTCAACCACATGAGCCCGAGGAAGAAAGAGTAAAAACTGAAGATTGGGCAAAATGTGGAAGTAGGAAGGGAGGGATATGGAGCAAGAAGATCCAGGAAAGAAAAAGGGTGAGTAAACAGTGTAGGGAGAAAACAAATCACACATAAAGAGCCCCTGTAACGTGGGCTTCGCTTGATCTTGTGACATGAATGTAGACATCCATCGGGCCGGTTCCTCACCCATCGGTCTTGTTGTGATGACAGAAGTACTGCACTGAGAAAACAGTTGTGGTGTGACCTGTCCTGACTCCATTCCTTCATGGGAATGACAGTCACGCATAAATATAAAAAGAGATCTCCTGGTTTTTCATAGCCAGGTTGGTTTAAGTGCCTACCATCCCATACAGCTCCAGCAAAAGATGAACACGGTAGCAGATGGACAACCTGTCCATCTTCTGCACCTTTTACTGCAACTGGGAGATGTGTGGGATCTGAAAGAATAAGAGATTAGTCTACAAGCAATACGTACAAGTTATTAAAGAAGAAAAAGATCTTGATGCAAGAAGATCACAAGATCAAAACTGACATGACAATGTTGTTTGTTAAAGCGTGCTCTGATTTTTCTTTCCAGGAAGTATTGACTTGTTTTCCCCAAAGCTGAGAGCTGTATTTGACTGAGCGGCATACTTCAAACAGCAAATAATACACAGAATCCTCCAACAACTCATTGGGGAAAATGCTGAAATGAAAGAAAGTCTTGGGCCAGATTTTTATCTCGACTGCATTACTGGAAATCCAAAATAATTCCATGGATTCTAATGGTGTTGCTGTGGATTTGCAACTGTGCAGGTGATTTGCATTTGGTTCAGCGAGAAAATCTTGAGAGATACTAAAGAAAATGTTAACATCAGATAGAAAGCAATCTCATCAGGTGACAACTGATGATACATGCTGTAGCACACCCAGCTATCAGACTGAGCCTGAATATGTGTTCATACTCAGATATCCAAGCGTATTTTATAAATAGTGAGTAGCTGTGATTTCCATGTGTGACTTGCAAAGCTGAGACCATTATGTTCATTCTTCTGATTTGAGGCAACTTTTTGGCTTTTTATTTTAGAGTTGGATAAAGAATGGAGGAATCTTCCATGAGTACCTACTTGAATTCTTAACTGAATTAATCGTGGCTTGGGCACATTATTGTCACTGTGAAAATCAGAGGGTTGAACAGCCAAAGTACTCCTCGAATCACACAGCTTCACAGTAAGAATAAGCAAGCTGTTTGGACAGCAGAAGTAGTGCTCTCAGTCTTCACTGTATTCATTAAAAATGCCATTAAAAAAAAAAAAAGAGTTTTTTGTTTCATTTTTTGTTTGATTTTTGAAATTTGTACAGAAACTGCAAACCAGGCCAAGTTCCTTCCCCCTCTCCAGGTCAGTGCAAGAAGTCTCAACATAAGCCACATCTTTCACCTGGACACAGAAGGATTCACAAGTCAGAGCAGACGTATAACAGAACATTCTCAACACTTCTCAAGACTATTTCTCAGGTTTTGTTTCCTGAAAATGTTGCTCGAGTCAGCTTTAAGGGTTACATTAAACCCAAAGACAAAAAGTTACAACACAGAACAGCAATAGCTAATCCTAAAAATGGTTTTTAATCCTTTCTTTCTTTTGCCTCTACCTTCTCCTATACTATTTTATCATTTCCTCCTCATAACTAAGCTCCAAGTGAAATTAAGACCCTTAAGAGCTTCCTTAAGAGAATGAACCCTATCTTCTTCCCTGTAAAGCACTGTGTACACTTAACCCATCATTATTAATACCATTATTAAAATTATGCTCCTGACATTTGATATGCTTGTGAAACTTTTAGAGTGCCGTAGCAGATGCATAATCAAGATCAAGGAATTCAAAAACCTGAACCAGAAGCCCTTCAGAATGACTCTTGATGCCGCCAAACTGTGTAGGAATATATCTGTAGGCTGATGTAAAAGTATTTAGCTTGAATGTGTTGATATCACTATAGGCTCCACTGTGCTGCTCCATTGCTGTGACTCAAGACCTAAGAGAGACCTATGCTCACATGGGGTGGCAGCTAGAGACCTACCAGATGGGGTAGGACATCTCAACAGGCACTAAGCTCCTGTGGACAAGTCAGCTGAACCCTTTAAATCTTCATCTTTTGCAACAGCATGCAGACCTGCCCTGCGGATTGACAATTCATCTACCTAAATATATAAGTATATACCAGAAGACTAGACAAATTTAGGCTGTTTTTACATTATCACAGAATCACAGAATCATAGCATGGCTTGTGGGGGAAGGGACCTTAAGGATCATGGGGCTCCAAACCCCGCTGTGGGCTGGTGGCTCCCCACCAGCTCAGGCTTCCCCATCCAGCCTGGCCTTGAGTGCCTCCAGGGATGGAAAACCATATCACTGACATGTTGAACAGAGCAGCAGCACAAAGCAGGAAATGTTTCATTTACAAAGCACTCTTAGATTCAAATCTATTTGATATTTACATTGGTTTACAGTAAGGCAATTTCAAATATTAGTTTCAATGTCCAATATAAGTGTTAGCTTGAAGCCCCGGGTTCATGTTCACAGTACAATAAAGAAAATGGTTTCTTTGCTGAACCCCATGACCTCCAAGCTGAAAAAAAATGTGATTATAAAATAGAAAGTATGGTTTCATAATGCTGCTCGTAGGTCTAACTTCAAATCCATGATTAAGTGTATTCACAGCAGTCAAAGGGCTAAGTGAAAAGCCCGGCCTTTCATCAAATGAACAGCATATATGCAGAAGGGAAAGCTAAAGCAATCTTGACTTGTGCAGCATCAATAAAAGCGAGGAGTATGGGCTGTAGCTGCATCCAGGGGAACAGAAACAATGCTCAGTAGATAACATGCTGCACTCAGCACAGCTTGGAGGCACTTTGCCTAAGTGGGTTTTGGGAGCTGTCCTTAGTCCTGTGCTTTCAGGGATGCTCACGGGTGTTTTCATATCTAAGAACCATCAAATTGAGTTGGAAGGGACCTTTAAAGGCCGTCTGGTCCAACTCCCCTGCACTGAACAGGGACACCCACAGCTCCATCAGTGCTCAGAGCCCATCCAGCCTGACCTTGGCTGTCTGCAGGAATGGGGCACCACCGTCTCTCTGGGCAACCTGTGCCAATGCCTCACCGCCATGTTCTATCTGTTTCATTCTTTCAAAATAAAGTCATCTCAGTGGTGATGAAGAAATGCAGTCAAAAGCATGTATTAGTCCTGAATGATCTTCCTGCTGCACAGTGACCGAATTTTCTTGGCGTGACAAGGAAGGCACATTTTCTGCAGTTTTAGGTAAACATGAAAAGAGTTAGCAACTGTTCGCACAAAACCTCCTCAACCGCAGCTGAATGCAGCTTTCTCAGAGAGGGATGAACATAAAAAGGGTATCTCTGTAGCACAGATGAGTGATTACAAAATAAATAATGGCTTAGCTTATCAGATCAGGCTTGCTTATTTTCATAAGAACTACCACCATCAATCAGGAATCAAGTAGCTACTATTCACTTCAGAGTGAAGCAAAGATAATTCGATACGTAAAGCTCTGAAATAGACATAATTTGAAGAGGAGTAAGCAGGTGTTATTTTTTTTATTGACTCTATTAGGCTGTTTTATTAACAACAATCTACTTTTTTAAAGTCCTATTTAACTCCTCTCTGCCAAAAAAAAAAAAAAAAGTGAAAAACTGCCTCCCAGTGAAAATGTGCTCTATATTCACACAGAATGCTACAGAAAGCTCTGGCTGAATGTTGCGCATTCACTCCACAAGGCATTCCTTCGTTCAACCAAAACTTTAGCTCAGAATGGCTGGATTCTGCAGATCTGTAAATAGCATTTCCTTGCTTCAATAGATACAACCCCGTCCAATTTGTTTGCTTGCTCACTGTGCTGGCCAGAGAACTCCAGCTTTTAAATTTCTGTTCCTTTCTAGCATGTCAAATACACACTACTTGGTTTTGCAGTCAAAGACTTGGGTAGTTTGCTCCCACATCATTCCACAGAATGTTTATGAAAGCTCCACAATATCTGCAGACTGCAGAGATTTCTGCCTCTTTTGTTGGGCAGTGCTAATCCGGTGCTTCTCTTATTCTGCAGACTGCATCCATCCCTCACAGCCTGTTTTACACCTAGCAGAGTCCACTTCTGAGTGAGATATGTGAGCTGCCATTGCAGTCATGGTATAACAGCTTCCATTATAGTCATAATACATCATCTTCTATTGTAGCCATGGTATATCACTTTCCATTATAGCCATGGTATATCAGCTTCCATTATTGCCATGAGACACAAGTGTATGCCTAAAATTAGCTAGCTAAATGTAAGCAGATCAGATATTAGGAAAAATTTCTTCTCCGAAAGGGTGGTCAGGCATTGGAACAGGCTGCCCAGGGAGGTGATGGGGTCACCATTCGTGGAGGTGTTCGAGAACTGTGGAGATGTGGCACTCAGGGACATGGTCAGTGGGCACGGTGGGGTTGGGCTGGGGTTGAACTTGGGGATCTTAGATGTTTTCTTTTCCAATCTTAATAATTCTATTCTATTCCACTCCATTCCATTAGCATTCAGCACTATTTGAGGTGCCCCAAAGTATCTCAGGTACATACATAGAACAGATACAATACCCTAAGGGGTATGTGTGTGTCATGGGCTGGCAGCTGGAGATAGGCCAAAACAACAACAAAAAGAATGGAAAAATACAGAAGCACAAATATTTATATAAAAAGATGGTTCAAGTTCAGATGCTTCAATGTGTAGACTTGTGAAACCAATAGGATCTGAAGTTATTGGTTAAGGAATTCCTTTCTCAGCTGCACATGAGTAATTCACAGAATCCCAGCAGTGCAGGGGTTGGAAGGGGCCTCAAGAGATCATGGAGTCCAACCCACTGTTAAAGCAGTTCCCTACAACAGGTCACATAGGTTGGCATCCAGACAGGTCTTGAGTATCTCCATAGAAGAAGATTCCACCATCTCTCTGGGCATCCTGTGCCAGTGCTCCATCAACCTTACAGTAAAGAAGACCTTCCACATGAGTTCCACAGAACTTTCTATGTTCAAGTTTCAGGCCATTGCTCCTTGTTCTATTGCTACACACCACCAAGAAGAGCCTGGTCTCATCCATTTGCCTCCCACCTCCCTTTAGATATTAATAAACACTGATCAGATCCATGGTACAACTGTATTAGGTCTTGCAGAGTGATGCCAATAGGGAATTTTGTACCACGTATTAATTCTTTCATTGCTTGATTCAAAAATAAACTGTAGGTGTTTGGTCAAATTCATGCTCGTCACGCCAACTCATTTGTTAGATTAACTGAAAATAACACTTTGATGAAAAGCAAAGAAAAATGACTCTCACAGACTTTCATTTATTTAATTAAGCATCTTCTTCAGTCCTCCATCAAAACATAGCTGCTAAGGTGAAGAAAAAGCTGCAGTATGGCTCAACCTCTCCTCTCCACATCAGACCTCATTCCCTCCTGTCTGCAGCTTTGAGTCCCAACATTTCCACACAGAGGATGTTCTCCAGACTGACAGATTGGGCAATTAGTTAATTCCACTTGCCTGGATCTTATCTATTTACACTAAATTATAATTTTTTTTTTTAATTCAATCTCTTCATGTCTAGGTACAGTGCTTTTTGAATTTCTTAAAGATACCTGCAGGCCCCAAAGCAAACCACTAGCATTGTTTTCTTTTTATTTTTTTTCTGTTTAACTCCAGTTTTGGTACAGTTATTGCTTTATTTTGCTTTCTCAATCTTTTGCCTAGCTGATTTAGATTGCAGAGCGGATTCCTATTAGTGTCACAATCTTTTCCAGCAGAGAAACTTTCCAAAATTATAGCCTTACAGCTCAAATCCTGAAAAGAATGCATTACATTACTTCTAGCAGAGTTCCAGCAATTTCCAAGCAAAAAAAAAAACCCAAAACTAAACAGTTACCTCTTTATTCATCTGTAATTCCTGTATGTTCCATAAAAAATGAAAACAGTTCTCTGGGGCTTCTGTAAAGGCCACATTTTTATCATTTTTATGAAAGCTCAACATTCCTATTCTTCTGCCTGTTTCAGCCCATATTAGTTTCTCAAGGTTACCACTGTAAGAGCACAGGACCTTATCACTGCTCACATCACATAACACCTCTGCCAAGAGCTCGGAATTCAGTTCATAATCATTCACGGAGAGGCCCTTTAATTGCTGTGTGGGCAGCTCTTCTCCTACCAAATATCTGCTTTTGCAGCAAAGTAATAGACTTGCATTTTGCTCTCTGTGCACGTTGTTTATTTCCCTGTGCTCTCCTACGTGAGGATGCAGAGATGTTCATTTCTGGGGGTTGCTACCTTAATCTAAGTCAACTGCAGTGATGGGGCTCGATATATTCTTGGGGCCTGAAATCCCTGCATTAGCAGCTTGACGAAACAAATGTAGGCCTGTGATTCAGAAAAAAAAAGTAAATACAAAGTTTCTTCCCACTCGTAATTTTGCCATTTGGATTACTGCCCAGATAATTCATTTGAAAACCAAATCCAACCTAGCAACTGTCTTGAAAATTGAGTAACCTCAGGTTCAACTGTATTAAAAAACTTCAGCTTCAGGCAAAACTGATGGAACAGCTCATTCACAGCATTTTCACCAAGCCCTGGCCCTCATTTTATGTTTTTCTTATTACACATACATTGTGTCACAATTTACCGGCAGCAGAACTGAATTGCCACTAGCTGACTCTGCCCACATGCATTCAGCTTCATCGACAGCTAAAGACGCATGGCTCACTGCATATTCATTGCTGGATTGCCATTTCTCAGCTGTTAAAACAGCTGCATGAACAGCAACAAGTTTCACAACTTATAATAGACGTAGCCCTACAGGATACTTGGGCTCAGGGATGATCACAGATCACATCAGCGGGCTGGTAGAAGCCGGGGACGTGGTATTTTTTCACTCAAGCATGGCACTACCATAAGTGTGTAAGCAACATTAGCATTCAGTCTGTAGCACAAGTGTGTTTTTGTAACGTCTCTTGATCATTGCCACTTACCACATATTGGTTCACGTCACAGAATGGTGTTGAGATGGATGAACCCAATTCCTTCGGATGGAGAGAGACCAGAAATGCACCACTAGTCCAGCTAATGGTACATGGGACCAAGCAATAGGTAGTGAAAAGCAAACCCTGAAATGCACATTGTGCATTTTAGGTCTTTGGCACCAAGTATTTTGTTAGGCTCATCTGCTCTTCCCAGCCCAAACTGGACTCTAAAAGTACAAAGAGCTGAACATATCTATCTAGCTTGCAAATCAGGCAGAAATTCATGCCATAAATCTTGAAGTTGGCTAGTTTCTACCCTCAGTAAACAAAACCAACTCCTTCGCAGTAACGATTGTTCCTTGCTTTAAAACAAAACAAAAAAAATCAAGCAAACACGTAGTATTCTATTTGGAAGGCCATTCTTCATTCCCTTCTGGGTCAGCTGAAAAAAGGCATTCAAGACCACATACTCAATTATACAGTTGACAAACAAATAAACTACCCCAGTTTCTATTTGTTTGCAGTGCCAGAAAGCCAAATGGTCATTCATACTGAGTAAACTCACTTACTGAGGTTACCATAGTTCTAATATTTACGAGGGACATGGCTAGTGGGTATGATGGGGATGGATTAGGGTTAGATTTGATGATCTTAGAGGTTTTTTCCAACCTTAATGATTTTATGATTCTCAGATTGTAGTCCATCCCCTATTTGGAACATTCAGATGACCATCACGGAAAAATCAAGCTTTATTCCATCCCCACTTTTTTTAATCTGCCAGGTGTAAAGAAATGCATGCCTGCCAAAAGAATTTGGCATTTGCTTTAAATTAGTGAAATAATAAGGAAACTGCATTTCCTTAAAATAATGTAATGCAAAGCATTTAATATGAAAAGGGATTCCTGAACATACTGTTTGCTCAGTGTGTTTCCAATTCAACCATTTTACTGCTGCTGCAATTCCACAGTAGATAATACTGTCGATATTGTTGTTGATAATACAAGAAAATACTATGTAGAAACTGTATTTCCTCTAGGAATTTCAGTACATATTTGCTCTGGCTCCTTAGCTGGCAACACAGTCCCTTCCTTCCTCCTCCATTAGTGCAAAAATGAGCTCTACATGTGACCACTTACAGAGTTGTGCCTAATTACATAAATGCACTAATTATACAGACTTTTGAAATGGTGAGAGACTTCAAAGTAGGTAAATTTTATATTGTGCTATTAAAAAGATCTATTTGATGATGGAAAATTCTGTAGTATCATATTGCAATCTCCTGCATTGTAATTTTGCTTTCAAGTCGGTATTAATTTAATGACAAATAACTGCAGAGAATAATAGATTTGGGAAAGCAAACTGAAAGCTGGAAGATTTAGAGTGAGATAGTGGTCAGCAGATGCTAATAAATGGGAACAAAAAACAATTTGGAAAAGTGATGGATCTCAGGTAACCAATGAGTAGAAAGAAGTTCAGCATGATAAATATGAATACTAAGCCTTCAGAAACTGCTCTGCTAATAGATGTACACCTGAAAGACCGATTGTCCCCATGCATTCAGCTACTCACAAGAAAACATATATGCCATTGAAAATTTGATTTTTATGCAGAGTTATCCCATTGCTAGGAACAAATTGCGGATTAGTTATCTGTAGTTCATCCCTTTGCACACAAAATAATGCCAACAATCCTGCAAACACAGATTAAGCTCAATGATCAACCAACGTCATATATGTGCTTATAAAAACCAAGCTGCTGCACAAGAGCATGTGCACCTCCTTCCGTGCCTTGGTGCCTGCCTCTGATTGATACAGCCTTACTCTTCAAAACAGATCTCTTTGTTTTAACATTAAATATTCACCAAATCCCCACATCTTTAATAATGCTTACATGGGATCATAGTACAAGTGAATGTATGAAAGCTCATAGTACCATCTAATAGTTTATCTGTCGCACAGATGCCCTAGGTGAGTAATTTATTTCCTGTAAGTTACATGAAGTCATATTTTTTTGCAGCAGAAACTGGATGTTGCCTTGCAAGACCACTAGACAGATCAGACAGAAATTATAATGCAGCAACACTAAAGGACACAGTAATCTCTCTGCCTTTAGTTAAACCCAGGCCTATTATAGCTTACGGATAGCAGGGGATAGACAGAATTCATCTTCACTGAAAAACAAGACTGTGAGTAGGAAAGGTAAATCAAATAATCATCCTTCTCTCACACGTCGAAACAAACGGCCTTCTGAAGTCACTGAACGCCACATTTAAACAGAGGAATTTGGGGAATAAAAGCATCTCAGAACCAGCAGGTAGGAAATCCTAAGATCCCAAGTTGACATGTTGAGGAGGACTTTTCCCCAAAGTTCAAGAACTCTTGGGTCTGAGACATTGGCTTCACCCATCAGAGGAGCCCAGATGCCTGTACTTCAGTAGCTTTAAGGACACCAAGTTTTGCTCTGAGGAGCCCACATGAAAAAAGTCTCTGAAAGAAGTTAAATTGTCTCTGTACGAGTTACTGAATATTTTCTTTTTGCATCAAGTTGTCATGCACACAAACAAGCTTCTTCATAACAGCTGGAATTTAGAACAAATAAGATTCAACTTCAGTATTAGACTGAGGACCTTCAACATCAACACGGAGAAAGCACATGGCATGAGAAGTGATGTTGTGCTTATGAGAAATCTCCTTGACCTCTGATCAATATGGAAAGCAATGCCACACTCTGCCCAACATTACCTTTTGATATTCTTCTTTAGATTTCAAGGCAGCTTCCATCTGTTCTTGGGAAAAGGTGTAGATGGCTGAACGATACTGAGTGCCAACGTCATTACCTTGCCGCATTCCTGGAGAAAGAAAATCACCCCATGAGGATCCTGCTCATAAGTGAATGCGTTGCAACACGTCAGCCTAGCAGACTCAAATTTAGGACTTTCCATTCTCCTGGGTTAGCATTCTCTCGTGTGCATACTCCAAAGGTGTTTTTAGAAAGACCAAGTGTTTCTTTAGTTGAATAGTCCTGGGGAGATTCAATTCTAATGTCTCCTTTGAAATGATGTGCAAATGAAATGTGAGCATTTTACATTTTGGTAAACCACCCAGTAGTCAAATACAGATATAAAACCTCAAATAATCAAGCTGCAGTTACCGTAATCAAGGTACTTTTAAAATATTTGTTTTGAACCATGCAAACGCTATAAATAAAGCTTTGATTTTACCAAGTGCTTAAACATTTTCTTGTGCTGGAGGATTACATCTTAATGAGAGAAATATCCACGGAGATAACTACCTATTCTTTTCTATTCATAAACCATCACTCCCGATAAAAACTAGTATGCACACACTGCTGAATTACTTTTGGAGCAAAGTTATTAATCCATACCATCACCACCATTACTTATGAAGAGAAGAAATGTTTCTTGTGAAGTCTGAACTCCAAGAAGGACTTTGATAGAGAAATGTGCTAAGAAGGTTGGGAGAAAGTATGGATTTTAGAGTGAGCAATGCTTAGGAACAGCAACCCTTAAAGTTTTCTGGTGTCTGTAGAAAATACAGCTCTCTACTAAATTCTATTTGCAACCCACGTGTGATAATATGGATGGCAGAAGTATATAATACTTTTTATATTTAACATTATGAATAAAAACCTCATTGTACATACTCACCAAGTCCCAGAAACTACGCCGTAAATACATAACTTTGGTACAAGGTTTAGCCCATTTATTGCTGATGTATGTGCTCTCTTTTCAAAAACCTAGTTGCATGAAGTTGTTCACGCACTTATTTCCAAATTCAGTGCTAGATTCTACCTACAAAACTATACAATAAAGGGTCTTATTCTCTTAAGTGGCTGCCCAGACAGAGCTTGGCATGATGCAGTCATAGGGAGCTGCAATGGACAAAGGCATTGCTGCCTCTCATCACTGTCCACTCCCATTCCCTCAGGCAGCAATTCTGGAAGCCAGTTTTGCTATGGATCATTCCATAAATGCTTTAGCATTAAGCATTAAGGCTGATCTAGAACTGCAGTTTTGCAGTTTCAGTCTTTCATAACCTTGTTTCCAATCATGCATTTGGAAAAAAACAAACAAACAAGCAAACAAAGAAACAAAAAACCTTTCGCTTTTGCTGCAACAAAACTTATTTATTGAACTTGAGTGAGTGAAAAACCCATCTCTGAAGCAGAATCAAAGCTGATTATTCCCAAATGTCCAAATGTCTACAGCTCAAGACAAAGTAGAAATCATTAGGACTCATCTCTGGACTGTCCTACTCTGCAGAAGTCCCTCTGAAGATCAGCATCAACTTGTCAGGACTACGGAGAAAATGAGACACAGAAATATCTTAAAGGATTCATTTGAACTAAAAGTCCATTCAATAACCAACAACACTTATGAGTGAAAGTGATTCTGAAAAATCCTATGGAGCTTTCACATTATTTGGGTAACGCTTCAAGCACTAAAATGTTTTATTACTACACATAGGAACAACGGTTTTCTTCATCATAACTTAATAGCATGCTCTGCAGGGCACATAATATTTTCCTTGTTTATTTACAAGTTATTTTAGGATGGTAGAGAGTGACTACGAAGCCAGTGCTATGGAATAATTTTGGCATAAAATGAATACAGGGCAGCTAAGCATTAGTTTTGCCAGGATATATTAATGGCGATTTATGTTTGTGCTGAAGCATTAGCATTCTACAGATCTATTTATTGCTTAACAAACTACTTGAGAACTGATCGGGGAGAAGATAGAAAAAATCTCTGTAAAAGGACGATCACTACATGGTGTGACAGTTTCTAGCATGTATTCCTAGAGTGCATTATAGTATGAGTTCCTGTTCATGGTACTCTGAGTGAGAAGGTAAACAAGGTTGTTTAATATATGCACATGCAACCATTACAGAGAGATAAGAAAGTGATCAGTTCAATTAATTTATTGAAGAGGAGAATTGACTCTGATTTATAAAAATGCAAATAGGGAAATAACCTCCAAGCAAGGCTCTTTAGTCTTGCCAAAATTGCATAATAAGATGGAGCAATTGAGAGCGAAAGGAGTTAAAATCCAGATGGGAAACAAGGCAACATCAAAACAGTGAAGAGCATTCATCGTGTGAACATTGTACCAATACCCACATCAGTTTCTTGATGGTTTCACAGCAACTTGTGAAATCTATCATGCTAAGTAGCTAACACATAATCTGCCAAAGCCACAGAGACAAGAGACTGAAATAAAACAAATTCCATGTGCACAGAATAATCAAGTACCACTGTTCCTATTGCTATTTGTAATGTACTTCACATGTGCAAACTTACTTCTCAAAGGTCCATCACGGATCTTTTAAAACCCTCTGGCAACTCTTACTTGTTGAGATTCACTAACTCAATGAGTAGCAAACAAGGCAGGAAATTCAATTTAGTAAACAACTGTGGTAGGATGATTGAGTTTAACAATCTTGTCTTTGTCTGAAAGAATTGCTACTAAATCAGAAGTGATCTCTGCTTGGCGATCTAAAAATCCCACTGTGTCATCTGTAGTTAACTTTCCTTCCTTTGCTGGAATGTCATTCTTAGTTTGTCTGTCATGCCACGCTGTCTCACTGCGTTAAAATAACACCACAGTTATGCACATTAGGCTTCAGATAGGAATGAGAAAATATGAATAATTAATTTAATAAAGATGCTAAAGTTATAGGAAGGTATTGTGTACTGCTCAATCAGAAGCTATTCATATCGGATTGTCAACTTTGCTGCCATTTATTCCAGCTGCACTGGATGCATATTAGACTCCTCTTTTTAAGGGATGCAAATGATTTTTCTATTAATTCCAAATTGAAACAGTGAATCAGGTTTGTGTAAATCCCCACTACTGGGATATGAAATAATTCCTAGAGAACATGCACTGAACATCTTCAGTACAGCATGATCTTCTGCACGGGGGAAGGCTGACTGCCTCTAACTGTCCTTCTACAAGATGCCTTACAGTCATCCTGTGTGCAAAACCTGCCAACACAGGGACAGAATTTATGGTTGTTCCAAACTTTTTTCCTCAAGGATGTAACACATGGGGAGATCTGTCAGTAGGACCTGAACTTCCTCAGCTTTCAGTACAGCATGACAGAATCATAGAGGTTGGAAGGGAGCTCTGGAGACCATTTGGTCCAGCCCCCTGCTAAAGCAGGTTCCCAGATGCCGGGTCTTTTGTTCTGTAACATGTAAGAAACATAGGGATGGTGGTGGTTTGGAGAAATCAAACTTATTTACCTTAGATGTCAATTATATTGCAGTTCTCCAAAATTAAATTGAAGGTTTACTGAAGTGAACATTAAATCTACTCACAAAGCATTGGAAGCACTGTCTTTTGACACTCTCATTATTAAAACATTGCTAACCACAAAGGGACGGGAATGAAAAAGATCCTGAGCAAGTTATTTTGCCAGATCAAACTATGTATGCAACTGTATGCAACAAGAGCATTTAGAAGAATCTGCTGCAGAATAGAAGAATTAATTGCAAGCTATACACATCCTGCAATCCACTGGAACAACAAAAGAAGGCCACCTTTTAATCCATATGTTTTAATGAGATATCCATATTTGGCTACGGCATTTCCTGACTCTCCTATTCCTTCAAGACCATTTTGAACCTCTTTATATTGTTATTTTGGGAGAGAACGATTGATTCTACAACTGTAGAATTTCAGAAGTTTCCAATTTCTTTTGCAAACTTTCAGACACAACCATAAAACATAAGTGAAATAACTCTGTAATAACATATATCTAAAAGTAAGTCTAGATGGCCAACTACTGAACTACATTCATCAACCAAACGATGCTCCAAAGACACCATTTATGGAACAGTTTACATGCTGACACTGTTCCTTCCATTTTTAAATCTTATGCCAGACCTAGGTGGATATTTTCATCCATCTGCCTTTTACAAGTATGGACATCTACTTACGATTTTACAACTTGGTGGCACCAACAGATCCAGACAGCAATTTTCACATATTTCTTATGTGCTCTTACCAACGTTAAGGTTTGTCACCTGCAGATTTTTTGTTATCTATTGTTGTTTTCTTTGGAGCAATTAAAAGGAGCGCTGGATTTGGGCTCTTTATACCTGTTGTAAGTATTAATACAGAACTGTAGAACAGCTGAGGTTGGAAGGGCTCTCTGGAGGCCATCTGTGGTCCAGCTCCTGCTCAAGCAATGATGGACACCCACAGCAAGTTGCCCAGGATCATGTCCAGGCAGCTTTTGGACATCTCCAAGGATGGAGACTCCATAACCTCTCTGGGTAACCAGTGTCAGTGCTCTGTCACTGTCAGGTGGACTTGTTCCCCGTGAAGATCAGAAACTCTACGTTTAAAGACAACCTGGCAGAGTTTCAGGGGCTACCAAATGTCCTAATATGAAGAAGATGAAGCTACATCCTGGGTGATTTACCTGCTTTTTATCTGGTGCAAGAGGGTGAAGAGTAGAGACAAGTCCTTGAGCTCCATGTTGGGTCCCACAGGACCCAGAACCCCTTTGGTAAGCCCAAAGTTTGCAAGACCACCCCATTTCATCTGGCTGTAAGACTGGCTAAAATGCAAATATCTGCCCCCCTGAGCAGGAGATGAGGAATACATCCATCAGTAACAGGAACAAATACATCCTGGAGTCAAAAGGCTGGCACTCACTGTTGATACCTGAGGCAAAGAAAATCAGCTTTCATGCTGAAGACAACACTAAAATTCTCCCATCAAAGGGATGCTTGGTACAATGGCTGATTTTAGAGCTGATAGACAAGCACAGAGTTTGCATTCCTCTGGCAAGACAGAAAATTACATGGTTTTGGATCAGGCTGTATGGTGCCAAAGACCAAAAGCCCAAAGCCCATTGCCTGGCAATAGCCAGTCTTTGTAAGCTCTTGTCTCTGGAGAACCAGGATGGATGAAGACATTTGGAGCTCTACATGCATTTAAATCTTGGGCACAGATCACATTTAGGAATTTCACTTTGGCTGACCAAGCATCTCAGTGGTTCACAGTCTGGACCGCTCTGGAGACCGTAAAATGTCCTCACTGTGCCAGCAGAGATTAGAACACCAATTAATCAAAAAAAAATGCCCCAAAGAGCTGACTGCTTGCTCTGACCACCTCTGATAAGTAGGAGAAACAGAAACTTGTGAGCACAGGAATGGCAGTTGTAGTGCTACCCCAGTTTCTGCAAAAGACTGAGAGTACCATGCAATGATTGCCACTAGAGAAATCATCAATTCCCAAAATGTAGAAAACAGTCAAAGAAACGACTCTAAAATGTCCTCTTACCAACAATTTGATATCAGCTGCAGCACCTGTGTAGGAATGACTTAGTTTGGGTCTCCATCTTTCCTCTGGTATCAAAGTAGCAAATACCAGCTCTTCTTTAATTTGGGTCATCAGAACACATGAAAGCATCCCTGCTTCTATGCAGTTGGTCAGTGCTTTCACTTCCATGTTTTCTACAGTTTGTGGAAGTTATTATGTATTCTTGGCCAAAGATTTGCTCCTTTAAAGCAGCTGTCCTGCTATCACGCCAAGCTTGAAC
Organism: Phasianus colchicus; assembly: GCF_987193195.1. NCBI lineage: Eukaryota > Metazoa > Chordata > Aves > Galliformes > Phasianidae > Phasianus > Phasianus colchicus. Next base: position 106,588,613 of record NC_143437.1, on the reverse strand, counting down.
TTACACTGAGATGCTTCTTACGTGGGTGCTTGTCCTTCCTCTCTAACTTCAGGGCATCTTACAGGCAGTAAAAATGAGGTAAACCAAAAGCATTAATAACATCATGTATTTTTTTTTTTCTTTACCTTTAGAAATGGAAAATTCCCTGCAAACATACAGAATCTTTCCAAACAGTGCTTTTTGAGTTATCCCTATGGAAGGATGATGCCAAATATACAATATTTTTGGCTACATCAGGATCAGGAATTTCTTCTGAAGACTCAACTCTCTAATGACTTAGAAGTAATACTTGTGCAACACTTCTTCTCTTCTCTCCATTTAAAAATAATAAAAAAAATGTAATGGCATCATTAGTCAACTGTGCTCTTCTCAGAGTATCCCAAACAAAATGGAGATAAATGGCTGAGGTCTGTTACTGTCTTCTGTGTCACCTAGTGAAATTTTAAAGGGCAGCTCATAGCTCTTATTTTTATCTTTTTTTTTTTTTTTCCCCTGAGATTTATAGGCTTTCCTGCAGCTGTCACTTATTTTCTTAAACCCACAGAAACCTGATATACTGATTAGTCATTTTCTTTCCCCCAATCAATGCTTGCTGAGTTAACACTAATATAACTCCTTCCTCCAGCTCATCATATAATTATTTAGTAAAAATCAATTGCACCATGTCACCCTGGCTTGATGTCATCACTCACTGTAATGATTACATCCATACAGTTTAAAAGTTGCCGAGGGAAAGTAGAACTCTTTATGGCATATGATTAAAGGAGAAAAATGTTAATAGAAAAGAAGGTAGTGACTGCACTGTGGATTGAGAGTTCTTGATGAATTTCAAGGTGCTGGAGCACAGGAAGGATAAATGAGATAAGAAAGAGCTTCTTCAGAAGGTTACAATACAATAATGAGTTTGTACACATTAAAGGAAACGTACTGTCAGTAGGAAACAAGCTTTCCAGAGCTTTCAGTACTGGAGGTTTTCAGTGTCAAGAAAGATACTACAGTTCTGGTCTTTCTCATTTGCTTTGGGACCGAAGCTTTCCCTATAAATTCTGACTTGTATGTATACTTAGATCATCAGGTCTACAGTGTTTTTTAGATGAAAACATAAATATAGCTTCAGCTGCAAAAATGCCTGGTGACAATTTTTTTTTCTTTAATCTTTGTCAAGTCACAAGATTGCCAGGTTTTCTGGTGCATCTTTAAAGCTAAAATAGAATCAGGGATATGCTGGTGTAGGAAGGAGACTTGTGGACATCTCTAGTCCAACCCCACTGCTCAAAGTAGTGTCAGTTCAAGTGGGTTTTCCATGACCTCATCCCATTCCATTCTGAATATCTCCAAGGATGAAGGCATCACAGAATATTTCCTTAGAAATGCCAGTGCTGGTGTAAATGAGCTTTGTCAAAAACAGTCTCTAAACACTCACTGGATGAAATAACAGAAGCTGTAGACTTACAGAGAATTTTTTCTGATGACAGATTCATCATTAATGCCACAGCATACCCCAAAGTACGGACACACAGGAGAACACACTCCATCATTGTTAGTGATAACATTCTGTGGGAATGGGATGAATTGCTGCCACGATTCATAATTTCATGTAACAAGAAACCTTATCTACTCCCATCACCAACGGCCAACACACTGCTACAACCAAAGCAAAGTAACAGTAGCTTACTCACTGGGGATCTATCTCTAACCTATTCTCTTTGGGTTTTTTTTTAGCAGTATTATTCTATAGCTATAAAGATTGCTTCTCAAGATAGTTCAAACATTTTACACAATTAGAAAGTCCGAATGAAGACTCTGAAAGAGAATCACAGAATCATAGAATGCGTTGGATTGGAAGGGATCTCAAGGACCATGAAGCTCCAATCCCCCCACAACACGCAGGGCCACCAACCTCCTCATTTCATACCAGCCCAGGCTGCCCAGGGCCCCATCCAACCTGGCCTTGAACACCTCCAGGGATGGATGGGGCATCCACAGCCTCTCTGGGCAGCTGTTCCAGCACCTCACCACTCTCTCTGTAAAGAACTTCCTCCTGACATCCAATCTAAGTCTTCCCTCCTTCAACTTAAACCATTTCCCCTTGTCAAGATTTCCCTACATGCTTAATTATTATTTAAATCAGACATAACATTGTTTAAATGCATTTTTGAATGCTCTTTGACCTGTGAATGAAATGCATGATCTAACTGAGCCCACGTAAAACCACAGTTTAATTCTTAATGAGTGTCACAACGTACTGAATGCTACTGGAGGACAGCATCTTTAATCCATTTCTAATTATTAATTGATAATACACCATTACCACTAGCGCACAGAACAGGCAAGTGGAATGGTGAATATATATGCAAGTCATCCTTCATGGCTGACGAACTTTTTTACTTAACTGTAATTAAAAGTTACGTGATTAGTTTTGAAAAGGTCTTGGATTTCTGTCATAAATAGACATTAGGCCCTATCAAAGATGCCTTCTCTTAAAAATCTTTCTCAGGGCTGGATGAAGTTGGGGAAGGAGTGAAAGCCACAACTTTTAGCAATATTTGATGTAACTGATGCAGCTGGAATGAAGCTTCCAGGCTTAGATAACCAAAAACTGACCACACACACATGGTTGGGGTGAGTCAACCATGTTGACTAGACTTCCATTATCAGCCATGGAAGCTCCATGTAAATATCTTTACCTAGTTGGCCCTGCCTCAAGCTTTATCCCACCTGACATGCCTATGCTGGCCAGGGAAATCCAACCTAAGATCGCAGTAGTGTTCAACACCAAATAAATGCATTGAGCAGAGGTATCTGCAAAAGCCTGGAAGACATGATGGGAGGCATATGGGAGCCCCACACTTTCTAAAGCACTGCTGACAGGCAGAATACACACAGGTTCTCGTGTGGCAAAAGATATCTCTGTTTAGACATCTGAGTTGGGCCATTATTGCCTCGTTCTTCATGGACTCACACTGCTGTAATGCTTACAGAAAGCTGAACAACTGCTGATAAAGTGAGCAAATATAACTAAGAAATTCTGATCAGGAATTACATAGAGCTCAGCAGTGGGATCTCGCAGATTTGTTATTGTTCTCTTTATGTACCTTCTCCTTTCTCTTCTAAATCTCTTCTAATCTAAACCTGCTGTGATCCAGTAGGTGTTACTGCAATAGTAATAAAAATAATTAGAGATAATAAAAATAACAGTGTTGTCATTTGCTTTTATCAGCAGATAAACTCATGGGACACTGCTCTCTCAAAATACAGACAAGTATGCTCTTATAAATATGCAAGAGAAAATCGCAAGCAGAGAAAAACAGCCATTCTCTGAAAATACTGTTGTTTAGAACAGAGTCGGCTTTGACCTCTTGTACCTAATTATACATGAAAACAAAGATTAAAAGCCTACTAATAATCGCCATAAACTATGATTAATGATACCACGCTTCAGCACCGTGGATTTCTAGACCCAAGTACAGTGGATTCACTAGTGGGTTACTTGAAGAAGAAAAGAAATGTTTGGTTTCATTTTGTTCTAATTTTGTTTAATTGTACAAACACTGGAACCGTTCATCACAAAATTCTGCAGGAAAAAGGCCACAGTTTACCCTTTTCTAATACTGTAAATGCACATGCAGAAGTAGCTGCCGTTATTCACACTGCATGCACTTTGATTCCTTTGAAATCTGAAGCTAATGATGGCACTTGAACATTGAGAAGTCCAGATGTTCCCTAAGAACTCACTGAACAATGAACAAAGTTGAATTAAAACAAATATTCCCTTACTCTTTCTTTCCTCCCCCTCCTCCTCTCTGTTATAATCACATCTATGCTGTAATTGTGAACTGATGCAGAAAGGATCTCAAGGAATCACAGAATGGCTTGGATTGGAAGGAACCTCAAGGATCATCAAGCCCCAACCCCCAAGGAAGCTTGTGATAGAATAGATGCATTTTCCAAAATTGTTCTTAGCAGATGTAGAAACCATAAACAAAAGGAATTCCTCCAGGTGAGCAGTAGATACATGTTTTCCATGGCATAATAGTCACCACATTATCCTCAATGGAATAAAAGACTAATACCATGGTCTTTCTTATCTTCAAGGTACCATTTTACTTAGCAATACTGAAAGGGAAAGTTTCCTTTTAGTAGTTCTGGAAAACTGGATAACATATTGTTGTCATAAATGAAAGAAATAAACCACTAGTAGTTTAAAGTGAAGAAGAAATCAGAACCCAGATGGAATTTTGCCCTTGAGCCAGAACTGTTTCACTTCATAATGCAAATTCTTCAGCAATCTCAGCAAGCACAACACTGGCTAATGCTTCCCTTCATTAAAAAAGATGCAAAGTCAAATCTCAGCTTCTTACTGTGCCACGGAAAACAACAGCTACTAAACTGGAAATTTAGGTCAGAATAAGTCTATTCTAATTTATATGGATAAAAAGAGTCTAATATGCAAATAAGGTCATGTCAGCTGAAGTTCCTGGGGACGCAAAACAGCCTTATAATAAGTATTTTTAATGCATATTTTGTTCTAGAGGAAGGACAAAAAATGGGAACAGCACATCATTAGGCATTTCAATTCTTGAAAGAAAATAAGTTGCTTTCTCAAAGTGCAACAGTAGTGAAGCATTACTGACAAAGAGTATTTTTGCTACTTGCTTTGCAAAAAGTATAGACCACAAATACGTATGAAGAGATTATGGACAGGAGACCACTAAATTGGTTGCTGGCAGGATGACTAGACATCAGTCAAATATGTCCCATCAATGAGATTTCATAGAATCATAAAATGGCTGGTGGACCATAAAGGACCTCAAGGATCACAGAATCACAGAATAGCCTGGGTTGGAAGGGACCTCAAGGATCATGAAGCTCCAACCCCCCGCCACAGGCAGGGCCACCAACCTCCACATTTCATAGCAACCCAGGCTGCCCAGGGCCCCATCCAACCTGGCCTTGAACACCTCCAGGGATGGACGGGGCACCCACAGCCTCTCTGGGCAGCCTGTTACAGCTCCTCACCACTCTAATAGTGGTGAGGTGAGATACTGAATGAGTTCCCCCTGACATCACTTCCTCCTGTCATCCAACCTCAATCTTCCCTCCCTCACTTAAATCCATTTCCCCTTGTCCTGCTGTTATCTACCCTTTCAAAGAGTTCTCCTCCTGTTTGTAGGCTCCCTTTAGGTACTGAAATGCTGCAATGAGGTCACCCCGCAGCACAGGGAGGTGCTTCAGCCCCCTGATCATCTTCGTGGCCCTCCTCTGAACCCTCTCCAACAGCTCTCTGACTTTCTTGTACTGGGGGCTCCAGACGCGGACACAGTATGCCAGATGGGGCCTCTCAAGAGCAGAGTAGAGGGGAACAATCACCTCCCTGTCCCTGCTGCCCACCCCTCTTTTGATGGAGCCAGGAGACCACCTGCTTTCCAAGCCACAAGGGCACACTGCTGGCTCATATTAAATTTTTCGTCTACCAAGACCCCCAGGTCCTTCTCCACAGGGCTGCTCTCAAGGACCGCTCCTTCCAGTCTGTAGGGATGCCTGGGATTCCTCCGGCCCAAGTGCAAAACTCTGCACTTTGCCGTGTTGAACCTCATCAGGTTCACCCGGGCCCACCTTTCTAGCCTGTTGAGGTCCCTCTGAATGGCATCCCGTCCTTCAACTGTGTCAACCACACCACTCAGCTTGGTGTCATCAGCAAACTTGCTGAGGGTGCACTCGATTCCGTCATCGATGTCATTGATAAAGATGTTACAGAGCACCGGTCCCAAGACAGACTTCTGAGGGACGCTGCTCGTTACCGGCCTCCACCTGGACATGGAGCCATTGATGACCACCCTCTGTCTGCGGCCTTTCAACCAGTTTCTTATCCATCGAGTGGTCCACCCATCAAATCCACATCCCTCCAGTTTGGAGAGAAGGATGTGGTGGGGGACCGTGTCAAAGGCCTTGCTCAAGTCCAGGTAAATGACATCGGTCACCTTTTTCTTGTCCACCAATGCTGTCACCCCATTATAGAAGGCCACCAGATTGGTCAAGCATGACCTTCCCTTGGTGAAGTTGTGCTGGCTGTCATGGATCACACGCCCATTCCTCATGTGATCAAGCACGTCATCCAGGAGGATCTGTTCCATGATATTCCCAGGCACAGAGGTGAGACTCACTGGCCTGCAATTCCTGGGGTCCTCCTTGCTCCCTTTCTTGCAAATGGGAGTGACGTGATCCTTCCTCCAGTCATCTGGGACCTCACCTGACAGCCACGACTTTTCAAATATGATGGAGAGCGGCTCAGCAACCACCTCAGCCAGCTCCTTCAGAACCCTGGGATGCATGCCATCGGCCCCATAGACTTGTACACATTCAGTCTCATGAGGTGGTCTTGGACTTGCTCTGCCCTTACAGTGTGGGGGGGGGGATTTACTGCCCTGGTCCCCACTCAGAGGTTTAGGGATGCAGGGCTCAGGGACGTGAGAAATACTGTAATCCTGGCCGCCAGTGAAGACTGAGGCAAAGAACTCATTCAGTACCTCAGCCTTTTCTTCATCTGTTGAATCCAGTTCTCCCTTTACATTTACCAATGGTCTGCAGGTCCAGACGGTATCCCTGTATTCTTCCCAGGGGACACGGCCTTGTTTCCAGAGCTTGTATGCACCTTTCTTTGCCCTCAGCACGCCCAGCAGGTCCTTGCTGAGCCATGCCAGTTTCCTACCTCCTCTGCCCGCTTTCTTATTCAGAGGGATGGAGAGCTCTTGTGCTCTCAGAAAGGCATCCTTGAAGAGTAGCCAGCTCTCCTCAACATCTTTGTTTTAAAGACAGCATCCCAGGGGATCTTGGCCAACAGTCCATTGAACTTTAAAGTTCGCTCTTCCAAAGTTCAGGGTCCTGATGCCATTCTTTGCCAGACCCACATCCCTTGAGATCACAAACTCGACCAGGACATGCTCACTGCAGCCCGGGCTGCCTCCAACCTTAATGCCTTTAATGACCACGAAGCTACAAACCTCCTGCTGCATGCAGAGCCACCAACCACATTTAATACCAGACCAGGCTGCCCAAGGCCCCATCCAACCTGGCCTTGAACACTTCCAGGGATGGGGCATCCACAGCCTCTCTGGGCAGCCTGTTCCAGCATCTCACGACTCATTTGGTAAAGAACTTCCCCTTGACACCCAATCTAAACCTTCCCTCCTTGAGATAAGAGCCGGAATTAGAATATATTCCATATTCCCATTGTTGAGTATCCAGTCCTGCATGAACCAATATACATTTATCATCACTGAATATCAGTACATCATTTTCCATGGCTTTTTTGATTTATCAACCCAGAGCTGGGCTTTATTCCTTTCCTCCAAGAGCCTACTGGCATCGTCTTTACCACAGATTTAATTAGTATCCTCTCCACTATACCTTCCAAGTCATTAATGAAAATATTGAAGAGTATGGGACCAGGAATGGCTCCCGAGGGGGGTCTGTAATTATATTTTGAATATATTTAATGTGTCTGGTGACAATAGGTTTGTGTTTCTGCTGCTTGTGATAATGCTGAAACTATCAGGGCTTTTAATAACATCTGAAGTAGATGGCAAAGGTGTTTCTGCATCAATCTGAGACTTGAAAATTTCATTCAAATTATAAAGGGAAGAGATTCACAGAAATCTAAAAAAAAAAAAATCAAAAGTGAATATATTTTACATGGAGAGATTTTTTTTTTTCCCTTCAATCTCTAAATGAAGTTACAGGCCTGTAGCAGAATACATAATGTTGGTTTAGGGTCGCTGCAGCATTTTTTATGTGTACAGCTGTTCTTCCACTGGTGTAAGTAGACACATCTGCTCATTAGCAATACAATGTCATTTCCAGTGTCTAATTTTAATTATTTGCAGATGATAGATTCCTTATGTGATGTCTAAAAAAAGTACAGTCCTTCAAAACTGGTGAGAAATAAATATACCCTCTGCAACTAAAACGGGTCAGCACAACGAAAACCAGATATTAATCTGGAGAATTCATGTATCAGCACTAAGGCTAAATGCCAAACTGTTTGGAAGGTCACAGGGAGGAGAAACAGCTCATACATCTCTTCTTTATCGTGGATACGCAAGACTTATGGACTAAGAGATGTTCTGAATGAATCTGGCAGGTGATGAGTTTGTTGTAGTACAGATGGTCCTTAACTGCTGGAAAAATAACAGTTCTGCTTACATTTCCTGGACAAACACAGGCGAGATAAGGACTTCTTCACGACAGAAAGGACAAATGAGATTACTTACCACTAACTTTGGTTCTCTGTATACTCAAGGAATGAGTAAAAGTAATTTTCTGGAAGCTCTTAGGCAGTGATGGCCATGGGTATCTTTGCACTACAGCTTTGTGTCAGAGGGCTGCTAAGGCCATTGGGCCCTGCCTTCCCCTCAGCTCCTTCAGCTACCAGAAATACAAACAAAAGCCAGAAGCAGCAATGAAAAACAATAGGATTTGTATATAGGGAGAGAATTGAGAACTGTAGCAGCTGGAAAGGACTGGATACTCTTGATAAATACCAGGAGCAGAACTACCGAAACAAACATAAGATTTTCAAGAGAGTAAGGTGCTAAAGGAAATGAGTGGATTTTTCATTTGCTCCAGGTATGTTTTCAAAAGGAGGAAACAGTATCTGGGATTCTTTTTCTGCTAAAAAGAAATGTATGACTACTGATGTAGAGATGTGGCTCTGAGGGACATGGGGTAGTAGGCACGAGGGCAATGGGTTGATGGTTGGACTTGATGATCCTAGTGGTCTTTTCCTACCTGAATGATTCTATGATTCCATGATTTTATGAAAGCAACAAAGAATCATCCTTTAAAGCTGCCTCAGATTGAGCTGAAACCTCTAACACATTTAAGACTTCAATCTTCCAAAGGATCAACATAATTATGAATAGCACCATGCTTAACAGCAATCCTGCTTGCACCATGACAAACTGATTCCTCCAGTATCATAAAGATGTTTCCAGAGACTTGCAGAAATTGTTTCTGACTCCCCTCAGAGTGGTCAAACTTTCTGATCAGATAAAATATGACATTTTCTTCCCTGAACATAAGTGAAGTTGGGTTTCCCAATTGGTTCACACATTGGCAGGCACTGCTGGTGCCAGAAGGGCAGTCTCACTAGCAGTTGTGCTTCTGGCAATGAAAGTCCATGCTCAAAGCTACATTTCAGTTCATGCAGGGTTACTTTTCAGCTTGATCAGAGAATTTTGTTGTTGTCAGTGTCAGCATGAAGAAAGACCTCCAGACAGGTCAAAGACTAGCTTCCAGAAAGCATGAAAACAGGCTGAAGCACAACACAAACTGATGGGCTGAAAGTGGACACACAGCATGGAGGTGCCAGCAAAACCATTGTAAGGATGCCATTTGGAGAAGATGGCCAGGCTTATATTGAAAAAAAATTTGGAAGGCTCTAAGAAAGGCACTTTTGGTGCAAAAACAGGGCAATACAGAATCTACTCTGTGCCTCTGTAATTCTACAAAGTGATGCACAAAGCAGACAGCTGTAAGACTCTTCAACAGTATTTTTAGCATAGGACATTCACCCTCTTTTGCTGTATCAGCCACAAAGAAGCAACCACCTCAAGCACTTCTAGAGTTGTATAGAGCATTCCCGTTGTAGATAAGATTATTCCTAGGAGAGAAGGAATGCTGATCTGTGCAGTAGAGGCTGAACAGAGATGACAACCATATGTCACTTGGCAGAATTCGAGGGTTTGTTTGTTGCTTTTTCAGTATCCCAAATGTAATGAATTATAAAATACAGCCTAAATTAATAGTCAAGGAGGACTTTATCAGGGCCCCACACTTAGGAGATGCTCATCTGGGAGAATCTCTTTCAACTCACAGGCTGTTTGACTGATCAAAGGTTCCTGCTTTTCAGTAGTCTTCTGTATAATACTCAGACTCAAGAGCATCATGAAACAAGAGCCAGGCTGCCTCCCAGAGAAACCCTGAATCCCAGTGAGATGTCTGCCTCATCTTGAAGGCAGGAGGTCCAACTGCTTGGAAAGCAGGAGCTTCTGAATATTAATATGCTTTTTCAACAATGAATGATAGGACTGCCCGTCTGTATCCTTTAGCAAGTTTAGTACCACCTAGATTGATATTTGAAAGGTCCTTAATTGCAAGTGAATCTGAAACAATACAAGTGAATATTTCCATATTTGATGTTTAATGACACTGGGACAACTAGACAAGTCCATGGTTTCTGTGGGGGATACAAGGGCTTAAATGGCATTAACCCGACTTCTGGGGGCAAGATAAGGCAATGCCACAGACAAAGCTTTTGTATTTCTGAGTGAGCTCTATCCTCAGAAAGTCCAATGCTTGCTGGTTGTATGAGACATTGGATTCATCTAAGGAGTGTGCTGAATTTCATGAATAAGAAATCTTTCTAATTTAACTGCTTAGTAAAAGCCTTCCCTTTGACAGACTGAGCTGCATTCCCGTAAGGCTGGCTAAGTAAGACTTTGCACACAGCTGAATTTCAGGAAAGAAGAAAAATATCGCAGGTCAGAGAGATAATTCTCACTTTCAGTATCTTTACAGAAAACCACGTTTCCCATAGCAAGATAAAAGCAGGGAGCGGGTGCAAAAAAGATGAAGAAATAATTCCACCTTACCAAGCTTCTAGTGCTAACTGCCACAACTTGAAAAAGATATACAGCATGCCATCCCTATCCCACAAGACAAAGAAACTTGAAATTAGGCACTAGTGGTTTAGTTTTCCTCAGATCAAGGAAGGCTATAGAGATGCAGTGAGCTCTGCAAAGACACTGAACAGAGTTTAGCGCTAAGCAATCATAAACATGCACAGGTTAAGCAATCTGTCCACATCAGCCATGTCTGGAGCACATGAAGGCTTCAGTGACTGCCATCATCTCTGCAGGTAAAGCGATGCTGTTGCTTTTTGCAAATTATTACAAAAGAACCACTTGGAACTTCTACTGAGTCAAGCTAGGATGAATCATAGAATCATAGAATCACAGAATGGCCTTGGTTGAAAAGGACCACAATGCTTATCTAGTTCCAACCCCCTGCTATGTGCAGGGTCACCAACCAGCAGACCAGGCTGCCCAGAGCCACATCCAGCCTGGCCTTGAATGCCTGCAGGGATGGGGCATCCACAGCCTCCTTGGGCAACCTGTTCCAGTGCCTCACCACCCTCTGGCTGAAAAACTTCCTCCTTATATCCAACCTAAAACCTCCCCTGTCTCAGTTTAAAACCATTCCTCCTTGTCCTATCACTATCCACCCTTGTCAACAGCACCCCTTGACTTGATTCGATCTTTAATGACTCTCGATCTTGAAGGTCTTTTCCAACCAGAAACATTCTATGATTCTATGAATATGTGCTCTTCAGAGAGAAATGCTTCATCTTCTCAGTGTAAAGAGGTAAAGCATTTTTCAGGTTGATTTTTAAGTTGCTGTGTGCATATGAGAACTTGGAGAGAGGTGTTGCTTATTTATTCATGACATTTATGAGTGATGTCCAGAGGTATTAGAAGTCTAGGAATTGTCTGTTTTGAATCAGTGTTCTATTGGCTTAATTAATATTTAACAATGCTAAATAATACCAATAAAAAGTCAGTATAGTTTCTCAAGTAAGATATAGCGGGCTTGTATAATTTGACAATTTTATGTAGTTCATATATATCAATATTATAATTTGATGGTGAACAGCAAGGCGGGGATAAAATGATGTGTGAAGTGTAAACAGAGGTAAAATACGGCCCTTGACAACATATGGAATGGCAGCGACGAATGTTTTGTCCTGTTTTCAACAAAGCCTTTCAGCACACTCATAATTTTAAACATGTGAAGAATCCCACTGAAATCAGAGCATATTCCTCACTATTTAATACCAGGTACGTTGAAATGTTTTGAAGAAAAGAGTATTTCCAGTTTATGGACAGACAAAGCTGAACTGTACAGTGGAAGTCACTTGAACAGGATGAAAGTAAAATAACTAAGGAATTTATTGTGGAATGAAATGTACTGGAATATCAGAAGAAGAGGGATGGCCAGCAGGGAGAGGGAAGTGATTGTCCCTCATGAGACCTCATCTGGAGTACTGCATCCAGGTCTGAGGCTCCCAGTATAAGAAAGACAGGGAGCTGCTGGAGAGGATTCAGAGGGCCACAAAGATGGTCAGAGGGCTGGAGAAATTCCCCTACAAAGACAGGCTGAGGGAGCTGGGCTTGTTCAGCCTGGAGAAGAGAAGGTTGTGGGGTGACCTAATTGTAGCCTTCCAGTACCTAAAGGGAGCCTACAGACGAGAGGGGAGTCAACTCTTTACAAGGGTAGATAACAGCAGGATAAAGGGAAATGGTTTCAAGTTGAAGGAGGGAAGGTGTACGCTGGATATCAGGAGAAAGTTCTTTCCTATGAGAGTGGTGAGGTGTTGGAACAGCTACCCAGAGAGGCTATGGATGCCCCGTCCATCCCTGGAGTTGTTCAAGGTTGGATAGGTCCATAGGCAGCCTGGTCTAGTATTAGATATGGACATTGGCAAACCTGCCTGTGGCACGGGGGTTGGAGCTTGATGATCTTTGAGGTCCCTTCCAACCCAGACCATTCTATGATTCTATGATGAATAAGGAAAGTAAATTTTATGACTGTCATGGAATTTGAGGCTGCTTATGAAATTCTAAAAAAAAATATTACATTTGCAACACAGTCATCTTTTTCTTTAATTGCATACCAGGAAGTGAGTTTTGCTGAAAATGAGCCAGCTATTGACACGCTCCTTCAGCATGCTGTGGCAGCTTTACAACTTTATTTTCTCTTACAGCACAACACTTAAAAAGAAAACAGATACATTTACTGCTCTCCAGCGCGAGTCAGAAACTCTAAGGTAAATATGGACCCTTGAACAAGGGGCACAGCTATGAGCATGTGGGATGATACAGATCACAGTTGGACTATGGGGCATATTTATACCAGAAAATTAAGAGGCTTCAGGGCACAATCTTGGGTCGTGGCTGTGATGGCTTGTACTGCTGAACTGTTCAAATGGCAGCATGGAGATGACAGCCTGACTGTGGAACTAAGATAATTTAGTAGTGGTATGGTATAATACAGTAGTGTTCAGAGTTACATGGTGAGGATGGGTCCATTCTTGTCATAATCTGAGCGAGGGACAAGCTCTGCTTGGTTTATGAGGGTGTGAGGGAATACCGAGATCTAAAACAAGAGAATGGGTGGGGAGGAAGGTGACTGTGGTTTGCTTTGAGTTTCTAACTGCTCAGGTCCGCTAGAAATAGGCAAAATATTTCATTATTTTCCCTGTTCTGAGTGTCTTTTTCCCATGATGCATGGTCTCCTTGTCTTTTTATCAGTCCACAAACTATTTTCCATCATATTTTCCCTATTCCTTTGAGGAGGATGGGTGGAAGAATTGCGTACTGGATTTTAGTTGTCCATCAGTGTGAAACCACCACACATGGAATCTAGTAGTATTTGAAATGACCTAGTTCAACTGCTGGTTAGAAGGACTCAGGTCTGCCACAGACATTTTTACGTGAGAATTTCACTTCTCTTCATCAGTGAAAGGAAACACCTATAGAGAACAATTCATCTCATCCTCAGGCACTCAGAGCGACGTGGCTTCTGAAGGGAAAAGTCCAGAACAAAGGCTGGATAGATCAAGAAGCACAAATAATCTGCTCCTACATATGTGAGGTTTGTCTTAGCTGTCCAAATGGTAGTGCTGTCCGGGATGTCTTGCAATGTCTTCGGTGGTACCAGACAGCTCTGTATAAGTAGCTGAGCTGAGATCTGCCATGATGGTGAAAGCAACTTAGACCCTTCTCACAATAGGAAGCGCCCTCCTACAGACAGCTCAGATGTCAGACTTGATTCCCACTCAAGCTACCTTACACTTCTTCCTTCACCTGCAGCTTCTCCAAAATGAGCAGCTGCCTTGAGCTCTGCAGAGAAGGTGGGACAGCTTAGGATCTAGATGCATTATCTCAACAACTTCTCAAAGAGATTTCCCATGTCCAAATCTTCATGTCAGTTTATCTTTTTTTAAGAATTCATGGAGGGATCCCTCAATGAAAGATCTTCCAAAGCAGTGGTTTGTTTTAGAACACCCGTGATGTTCAAGAGCAGAATTTCAGTTGCTGCAGCTGTCTAGCAATGTCAGTCTGGACTAATGTGTTTTTGTCCAGCTCTTCATCCGCTTTGGGGACTAGAAACTTTGAAGTAACATGCCAGTGCTTCTGAAGAGCCTTTCAGATTTCACTCCTTGGCTTCAGTTACTTCTACCAATCACCTATCTCCTACTGTACTTCTCTGATCTTCCTCTTGGAATACTTATTTGCTCATTGAAAACTGTACGAAATCTTTTGTGACAATTCCTGCTTTAGAATTGCAGCATTACATCCTGTAAATGGAAGTAGGCCATGGAGCCTGCTAATAATTTAAGCTGGTTAAGACACCAAGGCATTAACATATTAAAGCAATGCTTTACAAACAAAACACACAAGAGTACAATAAATTACAATAAACTTACACTTAAATATAACCTGCATAAAAATGCACGTCTTAAAATTTAAAACACATGTAGCTTTGAAGAGGAACAATCTTTTTTTCTTCTTTTCCCCATTCAATCCAGTTAATTGAAAAAAGGGGTGATATACTTGAAAGTCTTCACCACCTCGTCCGCTTAGTGGGGACGTGGCAATATCAGCTGAACAGCAAAAGATCAGAAGTTACACATTAAGTGTGTTAGGCTTTTATTTCATCACATGTTGAACATGACTGGGGCTGCGTGCCATGGCCTGAGCAACCCGATGGGGCCCATGAGAAGACAGGTCCCAGGTGCCAGTGATTGGTGTGAAACACTGGTGCCAAGCACATGAGATGTGGGGAGGAACGGAACAAGCAGAGGTGCTGGGGAAAGCCCAGAAACGTGTGCTGGGCTTGAGTGCTGCTGGCACACGTGCAGCAGGCGAGGCCAGCTCACTGTGATAACCAAGCAATGGATGGTGGCATCACCATGGTGATGACCTTGAGTGAAGGTGAGGACTGGCAACACGGCCAAGCCCTCGTTTGTGACATCTCTGTGCGATGCATTGTGACTGCTCAGCCCACCCTGCTTTAACGCGGGTGCGGCAGCCCAGCCGATCAGTTCGTGCCTGGCCTCCAACCGAGCGTTTGTGCGAGGAGTGGAGTGTGCACAGGGCGAGTTTGGAGCTGAAACGTGCTCTGGGTGCTGCTAGCGCAGCTCTCAGAGGGCCGTCTCAGAGCCGCTTTTGCTTTACCCCGACCCTGCTGGAAGCAGGCGGACGGGACATTGTGCAGAGTTGTGTGCAGCAGTGCAGGTAGGCAATGCCTCCCGCTGGCAGCTGGGGGTTCTTCTTGAGGAACCCTCCCCAGGTTGGCCTATGGCCGTGGGGGCTCTTGTCCTATTCCAACGTGACACCTGATGCCACAGCAACAGTGCTGGGGAGCAAATTTTCATCTCCCACTCCCCCATGCCCACTGCAATTGGTGGATGCGTGGAAGCGGCTTTAGGCACCCACTGCCCCATATGGCCAGGAGAACTGGGACAGTGTGGCATACATCATGCCATGCTGCCACCAGTTTTGTTTCCTCTGCATCCAGCGGTGGACTAGCAGCAGGCCCCAGCGCCCGCTCTGCAAACGGGGATGCAGTCCATCATCCACGCAGGGCAAGCAGGCAGGGACTTTGAGGAGCTGGTCCTCGGGCCAACCACAACGGCATCTATTGCTGCACATTGAACCTGCCTAGCTTTGTCACCATCTAATGACAAGTTGGTTACAAGTTACACGTGCAGTAGAAAAATGTGCAATTTTTATTTCTCCAAGTATATCACCATTACAAAGGAAAATCATGGAATGATGGAGGGTGAGGGAGGCCCAGGCCGGTGCCCCAATACATGCAGTGATGGATTGTGAGGTCACCGACCAGGGGGTTGTGACGTCAACGAGAGATGACTGTGACCTCAACAGCCCTTGCTGTATGGATTTGGGTGCCAGCAGAGGCCAGCGTGCATTCGTGCTTGGGCTCCAGCTGAGCGTAGCTGCAGGACTTGAGCACTGAACGAATTGGTTGTGTCGTGCTGTGGGGCTACTGGCAGCAGTTCTTGCAGCCCATCCCACAGCATCACCAGCGTTTCCCCAGCCCTGCCTGGCTCAGGCAGCTGGGTCTGTGCGAGGTGCACTCGCAGCAGCAGAGGTGAGAGGTGCAGGACACGGCCCCTGCCGCAGCTGGTGGGGAACAGGGACCGGGAGGGTTTCTGCCAAGGGACCGGGGTGTCACTGCCACCTGCCGCTGGGGCAGCAAGTGACCATGGCTTCTCTTTCTCTTTTGCAGCTTGTAACACCTTCTGCCTGCTGCAGCACCAGTGAGGGGAGCAGCTTTCCAACCTCAGCTCTCCTCAGCCCACCGCAGAGCCCGGGCCATGGATATACCATCCAATTGGACCTGCCCCGTCTGCGGGCAAGCTCGGGAGGATGTCACCTATATGACTCCTTGCCAACACCGGCTCTGCTACGGCTGCGCCGTCTGGTGGGCCGAGAAGAAACCGATTTGTGCCGTATGCGGGCACAAAATAATCAGCATCCGCTACTCGGTGAGGGCGGATGATGATTATCTTGAGTGTTCCGTCCCGCAGCCCGCGGAACGCTCAGATGACGGCCTGCAGGACGAGCAGGGGCCTGCAGAGCAAGTGCTCATTCCACCCGAGCACGACTTCCCTGCTGAGGTCTGGGCTGCGTTTTTCGATCAGCATCCCGATGACCTCGCGCCCCTGCTCAACTGGCTGCAGCAAGAGATCAGGGAAATGTCGAGCGAGGATTGGTGGGAAGTGCAAGCGGGGCTATGGGCCACCGTGAGCCTTCTCTGCCAGCACGGGCTCGACCAGGAGACCTTGGTCCGGGAGCTGCAGCCAATCACCGATGGCGACGTGCTGCCCTTTGTACGGCGCCTCATCAACGTCGCCAGAGGCCTGTACAGCCCCCAGATCCGCCGTCAGCTGGACCAGCAGGACGGCCATGACGCAGGAGGGCGGGAGGCCAGCCCTGCAGCCACCCCCAGCCTCCCATCAGGCGCATCCCATCAGGACCCTCCCGCCTCTGGTACCGAGGAGCCGCTCAGCAGCTCCACTGGGGAACCTGGGCTCCCCAGCACCGCCACGGCAACCGCAGCAGAGGAGCCGCAGGAAGAGCCGGGGCAGGCGGCAGCAGCGGGCCCTTCCACCGGGAGCAGAGAGCACTCGTCTGGGGGGCCCCGACGCGCCCCGAAAAGGAAGACCCGCAGCGACCCCCAGGATTCACCCCCGCCCCGCAAGAGGCGGCCCCGACGGCGGCGCTAGGCCGTCATCCACTGCCAGCAGAGCATGGCTCCGCTGGGCTGGAGGCCAACATCTGCCTCCCAGCCTGCTGTGTGCAGAGAAAATAAAAATACATCAAAAAAAAGAGAAAAATCTCGGTGTTATTGATGAGGCTGTTGGCGTTGCTGGCCCTACCCATGCTGCTTTCTCCCTCTTCTGGTCCCATGGCAGGCTGTAAGGCTTTCTCCTTAGTACCAGATAAGATCAGTCGCTATCTAAATGAAATGTGTTGGGTAAACACATTTCACTTTAAAGTTCTTTAAGAGCAAACATGGATGGAAATGTCAGGGGTTTGAAGTCCATCCAGTTCGATGATGGCCAAGGTAACAACCTTTCTGCTTCCTGCGTATTTTGCCTCTCTACTGAGCACATGCCCAGTCCATTAAAAATAGGACGTCCTGGTCATGCAAAGGAAGAAGGTTCAACTTCCTCCTTCTAGCTGTAAATGAACTAGCAAATTTCTTTCCTGCTATCCATTCAAAGCAGACATCCCTTCTTCCTCAAAGTGTGTCACTGCTCTGAAATACAGCTTTTGTATTGCCAGCATTCACTGAGATCATTGTGTCATTAGTTCATCAAGTAACAGATGTAACTCCAGCAGCATGAAGAGCTGTTGTTGTTCTCCCTTCCTTTTTAATTACTGCCCCATGAACATCACATTTAAGCAGAGACAGTGTGTGAAATACAAGGAATATTATGTGCATATGAGAAAATATGAGGAAATACGTGAATATGTATGAATCCTAGAATGGCCTGGGTTGCAAAGGACCACAGTGCTCATCTAGTTCCAAGCCCCTGCTATGTGCAGGGTCACACCAGCAGCCCAGGCTGCCCAGAGCCACATCCAGCCTGGCCTTGAATGCCTGCAGGGATGGGGCATCCACAACCTCCTGTTCCAGTGCTTCACCA